>NC_135328.1:113036813-113345744 GCF_023851605.1 Tamandua tetradactyla | reverse complement strand
AGATTTCCCTGAGTGTGGGACCCAGCAGATTGAAAGACTTTCCTGTGAAGTCTCTGGGCTCTGTTTTTCTTATCCTGCCCAGTATGTGGTGCTTGTCTGTCTGCGGGTCCCACCAGCAAAAGATGTTGTAGGTCCTTTAACTTTGGAAGACTCTCACTGCTGGGTGTGTAGTGGAGACAGAGGAAAGTTTGTAGGTTGGTTTTAATGGCTTCAAATTGTGAAGTCCTGGGATCTGAATTCCTTGAGAGAGGGAATCCACCTGAGTTGTGTTTCACCCCTCCCGTGGGGAAGATTCAGGTGGTAGAGAGCCCTGGAAGCAGTCTGTTTCTGCGTTGGGAGCAGTCGTAACCTATGTAATCCCAGCGCTGAGCCCAGTGGCAACAAAGCCTCTATAGAAACAGCCGCAGAAGGCTCTGTTTCGCCCCATTTCCTCTTTTTCAGTTAGCCCAATCAGTGACTTCCGCCTTGAGCAGTTTCACCTGAGCTGAGGGCCTATTTTTAGTAGTCAGAAGTTGTTCATTAATGCCACTATTGGTGTTAGGTTGGGCTCAGTCTCTACTACTGTTGGAGACTCTTTCCTTTCCCTCCGGGAAGTTGCCTGTTGGGGAGGGGCGCCAGCCCCCGCAGCTTGGGGAACCGCTGTTCGGATGCTCCCAGCCGGCCTGGGTAGCCACGTGTGTGGAAGTGGCTGCGGTCACCGGCCACCACAGCTTGGGGGACTGCTTTTCCGAGGCTCCCAGCTGGCCCGGGAAGCCGTACATGGGGGAGGGGCACCGGCTGCCGTGGCTTGGGGAACCGCCGATCAAAATCTCCCAGCCGGCCCAGGGAGCCACATGTGTGGAAGGGGCTCTAGTCGCCGGCCACCACGGGTTGGGGGATCGCCACTCCGAGGCTCCCAGCTGGCCCGGGAAGCCGCGCATGAGGAGGGGCGCCGGCTGCCGCGGCTTGGGGAACCTGATCCAGAGCTCCTAGCGGGCCCAGGAAGGAGGGAGGGAGCTCTGGTCGCCAGCCGCCGTGGCCCGGGGAAGCGCGCGCCTCTCAGGGACCTCACTGCAGTGGAGACTCTTAGCCGGTCCAGCCGGTCCAGAATAGGGTACGCTGTGTGTCTGGTCTCTGTCGTGGCTCCGGGAGCTGTTCTGTACTGTTTCTAGTTCTTTAGTAGTTGTTCTGGAGGAGGAACTAAGACCCGTGCACCTTACTAAGCCGCCATCTTCTCCAGAAGTCCTAATTTATTTTTTTAAGATTAATGACTACTTTGTGTTGCAGAATTACCAATGGAGAATCCACATCATGTTGTGAAAATTCCAAGAACAAAACTAAGCACTAAGGAGATAACTGCTAATGATACAATAAATATACCCTTTGTAGAATTATTTTATGTGCATTATCTTATTTAATTATTGCATTGATGTATGTGTGGTATATAAATATCATGTGATACATAATTATATATATTATATATAATATTTATATTATATATTTTTATTTTTATTAATTGTATATATATAATCACATGATAAGACTGAGTCAGAAAAAAATGATTTTATCCTGTGTGCTGGATTGAAAGTATTATCTACCCCAGAAGAGCCATGTTTTAATCCTGACCCAATCTTGTGGGAGCAGTCATTTCTTTTAATCCCAATTCAATTCTGAAGCTTGGAATCTTTTGGTTAGATTATCTCCACAGAGCTGTTTCACACCCAATTGTGGTAACCTTTTTCATAAAATGGAAATGTAATTCCAGCCATTCCAGGTTGGGTCTTGATTCATTTACAAAAATCCTTTAAAAGAGGAAATATTTTGGATAGAGACAGAAAAACAACAGAATCCTCTGCCAACAGAGCGAGAGAGCCTACAGAAACTGCAAAGCAGGGCTGACACAGATGTCAACACTTGGAGAACAGAGACATGGTTGCTTGGAGATGCTTGAAGCCCAGCAGATGTTGCCGTGAGATGTTAAGCAAGCCAGAACATGGAGAGAGCCAAAGGAAACCCAGAGATGAAAGCCAGCCCCAGGAAGAGCAAAGGAAGGAACCCCCACAGGAACAGAGACTGAAAGCAATGGAGCCCCGGAGCAAGGAACCAGCAGATGCCAGCCACGTGACTACAGAGCTGACAGAGGTGTTCCTGACCAATGGACCTTCCTCAAATTAAGATAAACTCTTGTTGGTGCCTTAATTTGATGTTTTTATTGCTTTAGAACTATAAACTTGTAACTTATTAAAATTCCTCCTTTAAAAAGCCATTCCAGTTCTAGTATATCACATTCTGGCAGCTTCCAAACTAGACATCCAGCAATAGCATGAGTCCTCTGTCTCTAGGTCCAGAAATTTTCCCTCTAAAAAAAAAATCTAATAATACAAATAAAGAAGCATAAAAACCTATTAGAGATTCCAAAGAGATATATTGTCTCTCTGAAACTGCAAAAAGCAATACATCCAATTCAAAAGTCATTTGAAACACTCCAAAAAAGCCATGAAACCTGTGTCAATTTGGATTCCTCCAAAGAAGATCCTGAGATAAGGGTTGAAGTGCAAGTAAGTTATTTGGGAGGTGGTCCCAGGAAACAACAGTAGAGGAATGAAGTGAGATAAGAAAGAAAGAAAAGAAAGCCAGTAAAGAATGTGTTATCAAGCCAGATACCACTGTGGGCATCTAGAGTATGATCCCACTGGGGAGTTTGGAGAGACAGTGTAGAACACACCTTGCAGTTCTCAGCTGAAGGAGGAAGAAGCTGGGTATTTATCCACCAGCATCCTTTCTGTTATTGGCTTGAGGCTGGTTCCAGGGGCATTAACTACTCCAAACTTCCACTTGGCCTTCACACCACAGGAGTCTTCAGCCAGAGAGTGAGTGCCAAGGAGATACGGCCAGAACACTGACATTATCTGTTACAGTACCCAGTCAAGCAGCTTTAGCTGGGTAAGCCTCTGATACCATTGAGTTCTTACATAGTGTTTACACCTAAGCATATGACATATGGCTCTAAGACTTGGGTACTATTACTATCCCCATTTAACAGATGAAAAAACAGGTACAAGCTGGAACGTGAACTTGAGCACTCTGATTCCGGTGTCCACACTCTAAACCACCTTGATACATCACCTCTACTGTGATATGGCTGCCTATTCCACCTGAAAAACAGGTGGGGAGTTTACATTCTTCAGTTTTATGATAGCTTCTCATTAGGGCCCTGAGCTAAGGTGAGCTGGCTCCTTCCCCAGCAATCCTCACTTACTCTTTTTTACCAAAGGTCAGCAAAGGCACAAAGTCAGCAGCAAAAAATGAAGACCTTCAAGAAAGTTTTTCTCGCTATCATCTGCTTCCCACATGCTGTCCAGAAACCTTTAGATTTCCTAGAATTTCTATTCAGAACCCAGATAGTCCAGCAGTCATTTTGAAACACCATAATTTTCACTAACAGGCTCAATTCTATGAGCTTCTAAGCCTGTCTCTCCACAATGCCATAATAGCCTGGGGATGGAATCAGTATGACCAGGGACTGGGAGCAGAGAGGCAATTTAGCTCTATTTCAACTGACTGTGTAACTGTCATGGACACAGCATTAGGCAGGTGGTAAATTAGCTACTTGGAGAGGTCCTTTCTTTCTTCCAGGCCACTGAGGCATTAAAACCTCAATAAGCATCTACCAGGCAATGGTGTAAATCCTTGCAATACTCTACTTGGACACCATTTTAAGAAAACCATTTATTCTGGGTAACCTAATTAGAAGAAGTAAAGTATACTAGGCTTCTTTAAGACCATAAGCATGAATACCCATCTGAGTTTGGTAAGCAAAATTTGGAATTGATTCTAATAGGTTTAGACAGTAAGCACTCTCTGCCAATTCTTTCCAATTAAACAGAGAATAGGAACAGACGAGAAATCAATCAAAATAAAATGAAACACCTTTGATCACTTTGGGTGGGATTTGAGGATAGGCCCATTTCTTTGTCTTATATTATACTGTGGCATCATCAAATTCTTCATGAAACAAACTACAAAGCAGAATGGGCTCAGAATTCCTCATCAGAATGAAAGAGAAGGGGGATATAATTACATTTAATCTCTTCCATTTCAAGAACTTTATGGACATGATTCAGTTCTCTGCAATTTTAAGCAGTAACATAACAAATATGTCCATACAGGGAAAAAAATGTAATTTACATCAGATATTTCCTTTTTACAACATTTTTTTTTAATTAAAATTTCTACTATACTTTTCCTAGAAATTCTGAAAACTTCCCATATAGGCAGGGCAGGAAAGCAGCATGTTGCCAAGTTGGAGCCTCCAAGCATTTCTTCTTCATTATTTTAGGTATTACCAGGGCAATATATCTTCAGTGTCTACATAGGGCAAGATTTCAATCTATGCCTAGTTTTTCAGACAAAGTCGAATGTAGTAGAAACGGTATGGAACTCATGATCTGGCAGATTTGCCCATTTCAATTTCAATTCAACTGCTATGTTTCCCAAAAGTTGTGAGATAGCTTAAACATCGCTGATATGACACCTACCTCATGAAGTTGCTGGGAGGATCAGTGGTGTGCTATAGCCACCTCTTACTGGCTCATAAGAAATAAATGTGTGCATCTCTTTTAAATTCAATATTTATTATCATCCTTTTGGTAGTCTGAAATTAGCCATGGTGGGAAAATCTATACCATAGAAATTGGTAAAAGCTAAAATCAGGCCTTTATTTCCAGAGAGCCAGTTTTGCTAGCTCATTACTGAAAATTAGATAACATATGCAAAGTATTTAACATAGGATTCACCTCTTTTCTATTTCCTTTCCTTCTACATATAGACTATTTTGTCATTAGAGTAATTATTTCACTCCATAATCAGAAATTTGTTAAGGCTCTGTCCTTGCTGTTGTTTTTGATAATCATACAAACTTGGAAGACTTTCTAATGTGTGGGGGCTGTGAAAGGAGTAATAGGTAAAAGACTTCTGAGGTTCTTATTCTTCAAGGGGCTGAGGGCAGATTTGTTTATGAAATCCTGTAGACACAATCCTGTAGGGCACATATGACTATGAATGGTGACTAGGATACTTCCATATATAAAGTGTTGGAAATATCCTTCTGGATTATCCCTTTCATCACCTCTAAAAAGTAATGGAACTAGCACACAGCTGAAATTCCATCTCAGAGATGCTATGGAGCAGTTAGAGTCTTACTGATAAGTGGTAACAGCATACTGTATTAGGATGAATGACGAGTTGTTGGCAAAAATCTGTGGTCCAAGTTTTAATTCTGCATTAAACTGCATTTGCAAATTTGCATGCAAACTGCATTCGCTGTGACCTTGGGCATGTTTCTTGACTTCTCTAAAAAAAAAAAAAATCAAGCTTCTCTAAAATGTTATTACTTATGCATTCTTGGTCACGTCCCACAAAAAATAAAGCCTTCTAGCCAAACTTCTAATTTGGCATTAATAGGAAGTCAATCCGTGCATCTCAGAAATAATTCTGGAATGTTAAACCATGGAGCAAAGAAAGAGGCCACATTCCTGGTAATTAAGAGCTGGGCTTTGGAATCAGGCAGAATTGGATGCTAGTCCAAGGTCTGACACACTCTAGCTGTGAGGACTTAGACAACTTATTTACTCATCTAGGACTCAGTTTCCTCTTCCTTTTAATGATGATTATGATAGGACCAACCTCATTAGATTGTTTTGTTAGTTGGAGAATGCATATAAAACTAATCAGGCCTATAGTTAGTTCTTAATAAATGTTATAATGTTTGTACTGTTTGTTTTAGTTTATAAGCTGCCAGAATGCAATATACAAGAAATGGAATGGCTTTTAAAAAGGGAATTTATTAAGTTGCAAGTTTATAGTTCTAAAGCTGTGAAAATGTCCAAATTAAGGCATCCAATGAAAGATACTTTAACTCCAAAGAAACGGTCAATGAAGTTCAGGGTTCATTTCTCATCTGGGAAGGTACATGGCAACATCTGCTAGCCTTCTCTCCTCATTTCATAAGGCTTCTCCTAGAGGGTTTTCCTTCTGTATTTCCAAAGGTCTCTGGCTGTGTGGGCTCTGTTGGCTCTTTTGGTTCTGCAGATTTTCCCAAAACCATTCCCTCTTAAAGGGCTCCAATAAACAACCCGACCTTGAATGAGTGGAGACACATCTCCATGGAAACCAACTAATCAAAAGTTACCACCCACAATTGGTGGGTCACATCTCCATAGAAACAATAAAAATGATCCCACCCAGCAATATTGAATGAGGATTAATGGACATGGCTTTTCTGGGATACATGATAGCTACAAACTGGCACAGTGTTGTTGCTATTGCTGTTTGTATTTTGATATTACCTAGGCAGAAAATGTTCCTAACACTAAGAGGAAGAATCCAAAGTGGTAGATAAAAGAGTTTAACAGAAAGTTACAGAGCCTCAAACTCCACAATTTAAATTAGTACCCTGTTGTAGCAGCTAGCTTTGGCCTGCAGAGGTAAAGCAAACCAGTCTCATTTCCCGCCAGCCTTTTCATTTGAACTGTCTTCCCTTTAAATTTTAAGAAATACCAGCAGGGATACAACTATATTTGTGTCCAAGTTCTTTTCCTAGGTGGGAGAGGCACTAGGGGGTAAAATTCTACCAAAGGCTGAAGTCCCAGCAGCTAATGCTACATATACAACTGGTTTTAAGCACCTTAGCCATGGAACATGAAAAAGGGCTAAAGGACATTTTAAGGCCCAGGCAAAGGTAGAACAGGGAAGAAAGGAGAAGTCTATAATCTTAAATCCAAGAACGAAAATAGGAGAACAGAAACAATAGATAGCAAAGACAGGCAGTGTATACATGCTATGTGGACAGGCAGGATAGAGGAGGTTCAGGCAGTCAGGCCTGAAGCCATGATAACAGAGTTTGTAAGTATAGCTATGTCCTATTTTTCATGGAACGTGCTAGAAATGAATTTGAGGTAGGTGGTAAGGAATATTTGAGAATTGCAGGCTTAAAAATTTTTCCTCCTCCCCTCAAGGAAAAAAAATAGGCTCTCTTAAGAAAACAAGATATTCTTTTTGCATGTAGGACTAAGTATTGGGTAAATTTCAGAAAGTTCTAGTTACAGAAAGCTTATAATTGACATGGAACTCAGGTCTTTCCCTGCCCCAAATTCCCCAGGTTAAACCACTTTATAAGGTACATAAGTCAACCAGGAATCTTTAATAATGATTAGGAGTGATTACATTCTTCCATGTACCAAAAAGTACTGCAAGGCCTAAAAAAACTGGTGCAGGTTAGCACAATGCCTAACAAATTAGAAGCGGCCAGCCACTATTTTTTTTTCAATCTAAAACAAACTTGACCAACAACAAGAAAACTCAATGCACTTCCTAATGTCAATTTTGACTCCTGTCTCTAAATATCAAAATCCTCAAACAATGATTGCTTTTGTTACCAGGCAAAATCTTCAAGTAATTTTCAATGCATACAGCAAGAAGGAAGGCTTTGCAGTGTGAGTCGGAAATAATTCTTATATATAATAATGCATAGTGCTCCTTAAAATGGGCCAAGAGCCAGCTACCCGTGGAAGACAGCACCCAATGACTTGGGGCTAAAATTTGTGATAGAATCACTTTTCTCTTTCAATTTCCCCAAATTTCCTACATCTACCCAAACCCTCCATTATAGCTTTGTTCAGCATATATTTAAATGTTTTCACTCATTATCTCTCATAAAATCAGGCACACCATTTAAGACAGGGGCAGCACATGTAATTAAATATTACATACCTTTTTTTAAAAAAAAGTATAAAGTCTTATTTTAAACAAAATGCAAACCATGTTTCTGTGAAATGTCAACTATTTTACCAATTACAGTAGTTTGGTGTATGAACTATATAATGAAGGTTGCTCTATGGATTCCTTTTCACTATCACATTTCCAAATTCTAGTTAAAAGAATAAAAGATAAAATATTAAATCCTGTGAAAGAGATTTTAAGGCTTATATTTCCAACTCTATTTGAAATGCTATGAACTGAAATCTTGGGAAATAAAGTGATTTACTCAAGGCCTCAGAGCTGTTAAAATGAAGGAGAGTAATAAGAAAATTAGTAATAAGAAAATGAAACACAGTTGAATGGTAACCAATATAACAGCTGAGAATTGTGTGGACAACAGTCTAACTTTGCTCTCTGATGATAAAAGAATTAAGCTTGAAATTAATTGCAAAAAGCTAAGTAGAAAAATCTCCAAATGTTTGAAATCTAAGCAATATACTTTTACAAGTAGGCTATCCAGCCAAAAGCAATTAATTAAAAATTAAAAAATACTCTGAACTACATATAAATAAAAGTAAGATATTTGAAAACTTGTAGAATGCAGCTATGTTTGTGTTAGAAAAACAAAAAAATATCTATTATCTAAAATATCTCCAAGTAGTTACAAAAAGAAACAATACATTAACTTTGAAAATGTAGAAGAAAAGAATAGCAATAAAAGAAGAAATTAATGAAACAGAAAATATACTCTAAAAAAGTCAATGATGCAACAGGTTAATTTTATGATAAGAATAACAAAATGTATAAATATCCTATCAAGAGTAACAGAGGTAATGAAGAAAGAAGGCAGAAAATAACCAATACATTACAGAATTAAAAACATAGTAAGTAGATGTTGTGAAAAACTTTACACCAATTAATTTGAAAATTTGTTTCAAACCAACAAATTCCTACAAAAACACAACAGATCATAACTGGCACATGAATAATTCTATATTTATGAAATAAATTGTTCTAGTTTGTTAGCTGCTGGAATGCAACACACCAGAGATGGATTGGCTTTTAATAAAAGGGGATTTATTTTGTTGGTTCTTCAGAGGAAAGGCAGCTAACTTTCCACTGAGGTTCTTTCTTACGTGGAAGGCACAAGATGGTCTCTGCTGGTCTTCTCTCCAGGCCCCTGGGTTCCAACAACTTTCCCTGGGGGGACTTCTTTCTGCATCTCCAAAGGCCTGGGCTGAGCTGCTAGTGCCAAGACGAGGAATGACGAGCTGCTCAGGCTGTGCTACATTGCGCTCTCTCATTTAAGCCCCAGCCAATTAAGTCAAACATCACTCATTGCAGCAAACACGCCTCCTAGCTGACTGCAGATTAATTAGCAACAGATGAGGTTCACGTACCATTGGCTTATGCCCTCAGCAACAAAACTAGGTATGCTCACCTGGCCAAGTTGACAACTGAATCTAACTACAAGTTGACAACTGAATCTAACACACACATAAATCTATAAAAGAAATTCTTCCTAATACCTATAAATAAATGATACCTTTTATATAAATTATTCCAGAGGCATGAACAAAGAGAAAACACTTCCAAAATCATTATGTGAAACCAGATAGATTTGATTATCAAAACATGACAAGAACTCTACAGGAAAATAAAGTTGTCCAATCTCTCGCTGGAACATAGATACAAAATCCTAATCAAAATATTTGTAAAGTGAATCCACCCTTACAAATATGGATACCATTTTATAATAAAGTAGACTTTATTCCAAGAATGCAATGTTGTTTAATATATTTGAAAAAATCAGTAACCCAATCACTAAAAAAAAGTTCCAAAGAATGTGAACATGAACTTTACAAACAGTAATATCCAGTAAAAAATGAAAAGGTGCTTAACATAATTAGTCATCAGGAAAATGCAAATTAAGGAAGAAAAAATACAATGAGATACAACATTCTCAGACTTGCTAAAAGAAAAAGAACTTATAATTTGAAGGGCTGATGAGGATATGGGACAACTGGAACTCTCTTACACTATTGGTAGAAATGTAAATGTTGGCAACTTTGGAAAACTTTTTAACTGTACCCATGAAAGTGGAGCAGATGCATACTCTATGGTTCAAAAAACCCACTTCTGGTTATATATGTAAAAAGATTCATATACATGGTCACACACACAAAAACAATATTCATAGCTGTATTATTCAAAATAACCCCATACTGCAAACAGCCCAAACAGCTGCCTGCAATAGAATGGATAAACTGCAGTATATTCACACAAAGAAATATTGCAGATCCTCACAAACATTGTATTAAACAAAGACACCCACATGCAAAAGAGTATATTTTGTACGATGCAATTTATATAAAGTTCAAAACCAACCCGAACTAATGGAAGTGGTAGAAATCAGAATAGTGGTTACCTTTGGGCATATGAGAGGAGTGACTGGGAAGAAAAACAAGGGAAGTTTGTGAGGTATTATAGTGCTCTATAATTTGATCAGGGCTGCAGTTACTTAAGTGTGTTCACTTTGTAAAAATGCATCAAGCTATACACTTATAATATGTATGCTTCATGGCACATACATTATTTTCTGTAGATATTTAAAATTCCCAATTTTAAAAATTGGCAAAAAAAAAAAAAAGGAGAGAATAGTAAAATTTGGAGGCTGGTAAACAGTTGGCTCTGTGGTAATTGAAAAGACCTGAGAATGGACATTCCTAAGCCATCAATGGAGAAAGCCAAGATCCTCATTAGGCTCAGTATTGGCAGCATCTAGTGCTTCTGGAAGTGGGGATAAGTGTGGGCTAATACAAGGTGTGGCTGAAAGGTGATGAAGAAGTAGTTGTCTCGCTGGTCCACCTTATTCTCTTTCCATGGCATTTTACCTTGGCAAAAGACTGATTTATTTTCTGAAGAAGATAAAATAGAAGGTCTCTGGAATGGGGAAGCCAGCACAGTTAAGAACAGGCATGCTTTGCTAAAAATGCAAATTGAACACAAACATACCGAACACCCAATCTCTCCCTTGCTTCCCCCACTCAGCTTTCAGATCTTGGGTACTGGACCCTCACCCTTCAGGCAGGACACTGAAAGAATATTTTCTGGAGAAACTTCTCAGCCATTGAGAAAAGACAAAATGATACTGAAATGAGTTCTTCAGTATCAACTCATCCAGATCAACCTACATCCAGATCTCTTGCATCTATGTTCCAGAGAGAGATTGGACAACAACTTTATTTTCCTGTAGAGTCCTTGTCATGTTTTGATAATCAACTGCCAATTAGTCCCACTCACATGCTCAAAGTTTCCAATGAGTCTTACATCTCTAATGAACAGAAACCAAGGATTATCAAATATCCCAGGAAAACAAATGGAAAAAAAAGCAACTTGAAGGAAACAGAAACTCTGCAAGCAGAGCTTCAGAACTGAGTACATATATATTTGATAAAAATGAAAACTTTTAAAAATAAGGTAAGAGTAGGCATTAGGTGAAATGTTAAGAGAGGAGGCACATTATTAACAGAGGTGTGTCATGGGCAACAGCATGTTTCAGTGGAGGCAACATGCAGAACCATGCTGCTAGTACATTAAGTCTGACTTATTGGGGGTCTCTAGATCTCTTCTTCTATATGACTTTCACTTTTTTATCCATGACAAGCATTGGAAAGTGAAAAGGCTCCAAGGATGTTGAGAAACTAAGATGCTAAAAGAGTGTGGTAGTTAGATTCAGGTGTCAACTCGGCCAGGTGAAGGTGCCTAGTTCTATTTGCTGTGGACACGAGGCAATGGCATGTGAACCTCATTTGTTGCTGATTACACCCACAGTCGGCTAGGAGGTGTGCCTGCTGCAATGAATGATGATTGATTTAATTGGCAGGTGCTTAAATGAGAGAGCTCAATGTAGCACAGCCCAAGCAGCTCAGCATACCTCATCTCGGCACTCACAGCTCAGCCCAGACCATTGGAGGTACAGAAAGGAATCACCCGGGGAAAGTTGTTGGAACCCAGAGGCCAGAGGAGAAGGCCAGCAGAGATCACCCAGTGCCTTCCCGTAAGAAAGAACCTCAGTTGAAAGCTGCCTTTCCTCTGAAGAACTATATACTTTTAACTAAATAAATCCCTTTTATTAAAAGCCAATCTCTGGTGTGTTGCATTCTGGCAGTTAGTAAACTAGAACAGAGTGCATAGTATTTCCCCAGTCCAGCTCGAACCAAAATGGTTTTGAACAAGCCACTATGTTTGTAAACAACTTATTAACAGAGTTATAGAAATCCTGGGAAAATCTTGCTCCAAGCAAGAGCCTCCAGAACAAAGCAAGCCAAACTGAATCCCCAGCTGGAAGTACCAGAATATGTAGCAATGCTGGTTTTGCTGAAACCTGTCAGGCAGCCAACATACTCACACTAGCAGGGATGAATGGAAAGACTATGGAACAACCTCAGTGCCTCAAAACTTGTGTGCTTTTGCTGGTCACTTAAAAGCAAATCACGGGATTACAAGGGGATTTAGCTGTTAAAGCCAAGATAAAATAGGAGAGGTGATTTCTTCTGGGTATTAAATTACCCATATTGTGAAAGACAAAAAAACTAAAATAAAACAGCATCAGTCATTTAGTTAACAGAAAAAAAGTTGGGGTTATAAAGGAGAAAATGAAAACAAGCAATCAAAAATTAAAGGAGAAAAATTAAACAGAAAGCACTAAAAATAGAAGAACATTATAACCATGAATTAAAAAAAAATGTTTGGCAAGCAGTATGTGTTTTTAAGCAGAGAAACATCAAGGAATAAACTGTGTGCACTTAAAATAATAACAGGGAATTAGAGACGATGGAAAAGGAAACAGCAAAGACACTAAACAATTACTTGCAGCTGCCTTTACAGAATAAAAGACTAGTGATTTATCCCATTTGAGGATAAGATTTCTTTCAATGAAAGCATGAGAATTCGAAAGTGGTTAGGTAATAGTGGTACTGCTGATAAAGACAGAGTATCTTTCATCTGATAAATCCAGACAAGAAGCATTGGAGGGAAATGGAAAAGAAAGCAAACATTTTTAAGAAATTCATTTTTGAATTTGTGTTATTTTTATAAAAAAGCAAGAGGTTTAGATAGTGACTATAATACCTGCATGGAATTATCCTCTGCTTCAAGAAAGATAATGCCAAATAGGCAGTTTAATTTTGGTAAAAGGAGAATTTTCAGAAAAGATTCAATCAGAAAGGAAATAATAGATGCAGGGCCTTTTGATATATGAAATGAGCTATTAGATTAGAATCTTCTCCAAGTTCCTATCTGAAAATGGCAAAAACATACTCACATAATTGCAACTAACAAAAGATAAGGAGGATATCCCTGGCCCTACCCCATAGTTCTGAAACTTCCATTTTATTTAATTTTTTCTGACTTAATACTCTCTAAGGAATCATTTTACCCACAGGTGAATCCTGGAAGCGTGTAAAATCATACTTTGATGAGAGTATAGCATGCTCTAAAAGGCCTCATTATCAGTCATGATCTCTAACTTTACTTTCCTTTAGCAAAAGACTATATAAGCCAAGCAAGTGTCCAGCCTTGCTTTTCCCAAAAGGATAGCTATAGAGAGGCCTCATCACTTTGGGAATTTGTTTGGAGTCCTTGAGTTGATTCATTTTTGGTTTTAAGCAGTCTTCCCCGCTTTGAACTGTTCCCACCCATCTTAAAAAGGAAATAGTAAGACTGACTCTACACAGGAATTTTAGGAAGATAATGGTGCAAATTGCCTTGACTTCTCTGTTTGTGATTTGTGAAGAAAAATTTTTTATTTTGACAGATCTTGTATCACCTTTTATATTTAAGTTTCAGAGCTATAGCAACCCTGACAATGAAACTACCCCTGTTGAAAAAGAATTTGGAATGCATGGAAATAGCCAATTTTACTATTCTTTATCAATGAAATAACAATCTCCATTCTCCCTCTCTCTCTCTCTCTCTCTCTTTCACACACACACACATACATACGCACAACAACTCAATATGTCCTAATTCAGTAATTAGGCTTAAACATTTAAATTCTTATCAGGCTTAAAATTTTAATCTTATAATAAATATATAAAGTTATTTATTCAATTAAAAATATTTATTATATTCCTGAAAAACCCCAAATAGGAAAATGATGATAAGAATTGCTATGAATAGGAGTATAGGAGGTAACTGAAAGAGAATTCAGGTGTAGAACCAAATATTTATGGGAAATTAATATAAATGTGGCATTTTTAATCAATAAAGAAAAGCAGGATTATCTATAAATGAGGTTGAGACAACTGGATAGCTGTTTGGAAAACTGAACCCCTTTTTTTTTCTTTATACCAAAACAAATTCCAGATTTGTCAAAGATTTAAATGTGGAAAAAAAATGAATCCTTAAAAGTCCTCAATAAAAGTGCATAGAAAGTACTGTAATCTTAGAACAGAAAAAGCCATCCAAACCAGAATACATGATTATGAGCACATAAAAGAAAAATGATAAATATAGCAGTACAAAAATAAAAAAGATTCTATATAACAAAAACATAAACAGAAAATGGGAAAAAATGTTGTAATACATATGACATATACAACATTTTTCTTAAATTTAAATATCTGAAGTATAAAGATAATTTTCTTAGTTTAAAAAGAAGTTGTGCAAACCAATAATTAAAAAGGAGTAGTTAAATGGAAAAAAATGGGCAAAGGATGGTCACAAGAAGAAAATATATATATTGAGCAACAATTACATAAAAAGAGGCTAAATCTTACTCCAAACTCAAAATGTAAATTTGAATAAACATGCTATGCCATATTTACTCATTAAAAGGGCAAATTAAATAGATAGATGATGGACAGATGGATTAGATCATAGATTATTCTGTATAAATAAAGGAACATATGGTTTATATGTAAAAGCACACACATGTACATATACTCATGTATATTGTTGTTATAAAGAGAGAAATTATAAAAAAAAGGAACCAAAGAAAATACTGGAGCAGAAGACCACAATAACTGAAAAAATAGTTATCGACAAAGTTTCAACAACTCATCAAACCTGGCAAAAGAATGAGTGAATTGGAAGCTATGACAATTGAAATGATTTAGGCTGAAGAGCAAAAAGAAAAAAAATGGAAAAAGCAAACAGGCTGAGACACTTCTGGGACACCACTGAACACACCAATATATGAATTATGGAAGTCCCAGAAGGAGAAGAAAGAGAGAAAGGGAGAGAAGAAATAGTCAAAGAAATAATGCCAGATATCTACACAAATTTAATTAAATATATATATTATAATGTCCAATTAGCTCCCAAAAAGAACAAACTCAAAGAGAACTACCTCCAGACAAGCAGTAGTCAAACTGTCAAATGCCATGGATAAGAAGAGAGTTCTGAAAACTGCAAGAGAAAAGCCACATTTTATGTACAAGAGAACCACAATAAGATTAAGTGCTGATAGGCAGTGGGATAGAATATTTAAAGTACTGAGAAAAAATAATTGTCAACAAAGAATTTCAAATCTGGGAGACTGTCTTTCACAAGTGGGGAAATGATTAAGACATTCCCAAATCAGCAAAAACTGAGGGGGTTCCTCACTGGCAGATCTTCCTATAAGCAATACTAAAGAGAGCTCTTCAGAATGAAAGGAAAGGCATTAGGAAGTAGTAGGGGCCCCATATAGCCAAAACCATCTTGGAAAAGAACAAAGTTGGAGGATTCACACTTCCTAATTGTAAAACTTATTACAAAATATAGTAATCAAAGAAGCATTGTACTGGCACAAAGACAGGCATATAGACCAAGGGAATGGAATAGAGAATTTGAAAATGGATATTCACACCTTTGACTAATTGATCTTTGATAAGGGTGCAATTGGGAAAGAATAGTATCTTCAACAAATGGTGCTAGGAAATAGTATCTTCAACAAATGGTGCTAGGAAACTGGATATTCATAGGCAAAAGAATAAAGGTGAACCCCTACCTCACAAAAAATTCAACAACAAACTAAAAATGGATCAAAGACCTAAATATAAGAACAAAAATTATAAAACACCTAGAAGAAAACAAAGGACTTTGTGCTATGCTTGGTTTCTTAGACTGTACATTAAAGCAGCAGCACCCAAAGAAAAATTAAACAAATGGGAGTTCACCAAAATTAGAAATGTCTGTGCATCGATGGACTTCACCATGAAAGTAAAAAGACAATCTATAGAATGGGAGAAGATATTTGGAAACAATATATCTGTTAAGGTTTTAATATCCAGAATATTTGAAGAACACCTACAACTCAACAACAAAAAGATAACAACCCAATTTAAAAGGAATCAAAAGACTTGAATAGAAGTTTCTTTAAAGAAGATAAATAAATGGCCAATAAAATCATTAAAATTTTTTTCAACATCATTAGCCATTTGGGAAAAGCAAAGCAAAACTAAATGACTGTATAACCACTAGAATGGCCATTATTAAAAACAAAAAAAAAGAAAAAGGAAAATAACAACTGTTGTAGAGAAATAGGGACATTCATACATTGTTGGTGGGAGTGTAAAACAGTGCAGCCACTGTGGAAACCAGTTGGGTGGTTCCTCTGAAAGTTAAGTATGCATTACTATATGACTAGGAATCCTACTTCTAGGCATATATCCAAAAAACTTGAAATCAGGGAGTCAAACAGATAATTACATACCAATATGAATGGTGGTATGTATTCATTCATATTCATTATTCACAATTGCCAAAAGGTAGAAGCAACCCAAGCGCCCATCAACTGATGAACAGATAAACAAATGGAATATTATTCAACTGCAAAAAGGAATAACGTTCTGATATATGTGACAACTTGAATAAATCTTGGAAGACATCATGTTGAGCAAAATAAGTCAGACACAAAAGGATAAGATATTGTATGATCTCACTTATATGAAATAACTAGAATTTGCAAATTCATAGAATCAGAAAATAGAACACAGGTTACCAGGGGCCAGGGTGGGGGTCAGAAACGGGGAGTTAATGCTTAATTGGTAGTGTCTGTGGTTTGGAAAAGTTTTGGTAATGGGTAATGTGCTGGTAGCACAATACTGTTAATATAATTACCACTGAATTGTATACTTGAAAGTGGTTAAATGGAAATTTTTAGGGTGTATATATGTCACCAGAATAAAAATAATACAAAAATTATTAGCTTGATGTAAATTATGGACTATAATTAGCACTATAATTCAATTATAATAACATGGTTTCATCAATTGAAGCAAAATATCTAATGCAAAATACTAAAAATATGGAAAGTGTGAGAATGAATGGGTTAGTGCATGGAAACTCTGTATTTTCTACATGATTTTTGTGTTAACCCACAACTGCTCTAATTTTTAAAAAATGAAAAGATATCCAATCTTAGTTGGACAAATATTTTTATTTAATTTTCTCCAGGACCCAATAATTATGGTCACATATAGCAATAGGCTATCTAAACTCTACTACGTTTACTGAACAATTCTGTGACCAAAAAAAAAAAAAGCACCTGTGACTGCTAAATTCGACTGGGAATACTTCAAAGATTACTTCAAATCTATAGATCAGTTTGGGAATAACTGATATTTTTAAATGATTACATCTTCTAGTCCATGAGTATGGTATATCTTTCCATTTAATTAGGTATTCTTTAATTTCTCTCAGCATAATTTGCAATTTCATTGTATAGAAATTGCACATATTTTGTTAAGTTTATCCATAAGTATTTCATATCTTTGGCATGTTAAGAAATTCATTTCTAGCTGTTCATGAATAGTATGTAAAATACAATTGAGTTTTGTATATTGATCTTGTATCCTGCAGCCTTGTTAAACTCAGTTTTTAGTTCTCTTAATCATTTTGTAGATACCTGAAGATATCTTTATAGACCATCATGTTATCTGAGAACAGAAGCCATTTTACTTAAAACAAACAAAAAACCTTGAGAAGTACTACGGTATAGAAATCTGTTTAATTTCACTTAACACAGTTTCCCACAATTATTTGATCATAAAACACTTTTTATACACAACTCCTATTAACACCTGGCAGAACACACTTTGAGAAATATTGGTCTATCTCATTTAATATACATCATCTCACTTGGAGCTAATAATAATCATTGGAATAAATTTTATTCTCCTCATCTTATGTAAAGTCAAAGCAAAAACACCAGAAGCAAAACACAGGATTTGAGACTCATGAAACCATAAATTGCAAACATAAGACGCTTGCATGGGCTCAGCTATGACAAACTGAAATGTTGTGATTCTCTCTGGATCAAATTACCTTTCTTACAAATCATCTATGTTTGCTGACTCTGATAAGGTTTTGAGGATTTGTCCAAATCTAAGATATTCATATCACCCATGTAATAGAGGTAGTCTGTGAATCATTGTTAGACCCAACCCTAACCCTAATGTGTTCTCAGACCCCACAACTGACACCTCTGTGGCAGAACACATGGCACAGAAGGGGGAGAGGAGGAAGAAAATCTGACCATTATTCTAAATTTCCTTTCTTGTGTGGGTTTTGGTCAGATAAAACTCCAGTTATTTTTTTCTGCATCAATTTGTCTTCCAGTAAAGTGGTTATAGAATATACTTCCAGTTAAAGCTTTTAGGATGGACCATTGCTCAAACCATTTTCAACTATATTGGAGAAAGCATTTGAAAATATATCATGGGGAAAAATTCAGATATGGCTCTTGGGGAGAAGTCAAGATGACTTAATAGGTCCCCTCACCACCCACCCAACTTCTGTGATTGTGTTAATAGGGGATAATGGGGGACAGGGGATGGAAATGTGAGTTGCAAACATAATTTAAGCTATATGCAGTTACATCATGGCATCAGTTTTCCCCCTCAAGCTGGTACATGACTACACCCAGAGATATTTGAGCCCTTTCTGATGAGATATAAATCAGTTCAAATTGTGATCCATTTCTTTCTGGCAATGAATTGAAAATACATCTTTCCCCTTCCATCAGCCTTTGGTTCTCCTTTTATTTCTGCCTCACTGTGGTCTAAGCTCAGTTTTTTAGGGATTTGATGTAGTTGCCTGACAAAAATTGTTTGAAAGTCCAAACTGTCAGATTCAAGGATCTGGCTGAATAGAGTTTGCCATAGGATAGGGAAGGCAGAGGGCACAGAGGTATGTCTCACCTAACTGGATCACAACAGAAATTTAGTGGATCTCTTTATCAATATAATTATTGCTGTTTAGCAAAGCACCCTGTACTTTTGGCCTAAAACAATATGCATTTTAGTGTCCTCAGGTTTCGGGGAAGGCTGTCATCCTGCCTTGTTGTCAAGGTAGCTCTTCTGGTATCAGCTAGGCTCACTCATACTCGTGTGGTCAGCCGCATGGCAGACAGGCACTCTGCTATCTTAATTAGACCCTTCACTTATTTAGGGGTTGGCTGTCGGCTAACTGAGGATGGCCTCAGCAAGGATGTCTCATCTCTGCTTCATGTGGTCTCTTAGCCTCCAGAAGACTAGCCCAAACTGAAGTAGGGAACCAAAAAAGAGGTAGAGCAAACAGGTCTCTTGAGGTCTAGGCTCAGAATCATCACATCATTACTTTGTTCACATTCCATTAGTGAAAGCCAGTCACAAGGACCAGATTCAAATGGTGGGGAAATTGTCTTTACCTCTAGGGACGAGTTTCAGAAGGCACTGATACAGAAAAGAGTGAACAACTGGGGATGCCTTTGTAATCAGTTTGTCATATTTGATCTATTTCCTTTTCTAGCTGAATCTGGCACATGCAAAGGGACATGACAGCATCCAGGGCAGGAGTAGCATGCCATCTCACCTAAGTTCTTGCTTAGGTTCTCCATGAGTAGAACTTAAGATCAAGTGATCCCTCCTCAAATGCAAGCTTTATAAAGGCAGGCAGAATCTCGACCTCATATTCAATCTCTCTCTCCCTGTATTCCTGTATTCCCAGCACACTGAACAATGTCTGGCTTAGATGGTCAATAAATATCAGGAGAAGAAACTCCTGAGCCCAAGTAGTATAAGAATGGTGATGGTGTTTTTGGAGTTCCTGCTGCTTCTGGCATGGCATGCTAGGAATATTTAAATGATCATAGCAAGCACGCTAGACAGAGAAGAATGAATCAGCTGCAGAGATCGAGTTGAGCAGGAAAAAACAGGAGGTAGTGCAATTAAAAGAAAACAGTTGATGTCAGATGGCTGAGGATGAAAGGATAGGGTGACCTGCTCTGGGGTAGAACTGGGTGGGTTTCACCCATTGGCCTGGGCAGCCTGAGAGGTCCTCAGCAACATGTAGATTTGTCAATAAATGTCAAGGCGCCTGACACTGGCTATAGTTTAAGGACAGACTTGTGACATACAATTGCAACCAACTGGAGAGAGAGGAAAGCAAAAATGACAAGAGATAGGCCCTGGGAATCTGAACACAGCAAAGAGAGAAGCTGATGGCAACCAAGGGAGGGCCAAGGAGGGACAAATGTTTGGTGCATCAGGGATTCACCGACTTATCAAGGCCATGCACATATTTGACTCCCTTGTCTTTTAGCAAGAAGAGATGTGTTTTATCCCATCAGTGAAATCTCATTGCTGGGATGATAGGACTCACTTCCTGCAGGGTGCATAACAACTTTCCGACATGTTGTCAGAATGTGTCAGGTCGAGTTACTGTGATTCTATTTCATGAAGACGTGACACATGGAGCCATTACTAGTGATTCAGACATTTCCTGTCAATGCCTGCCACTCAGGAATGGATTCGTAATCAAACTCCAGTTGCAGCTCGGCTCTTTTGCATGAGAGTCACTTCCAAGTTTTACTTTTAATACCTGAGGTTTTGTGTTACTGATATTAAATAAAAACTCTTTGCAATGAATTTTAAATGAGGTAAAAGCTCTCACCAGAGATTTGTTAAAAGCAGATGAACAGCTGTTCTCCTTTCCCCCTTTTTAGTAGAAGGGCTTTAAATTATATATTAACCAAAAGGTAAACAGAATAAAATGGGCAATTAAATATTAATGGAAGATGTAGTGGAATTGTCCTGTGCTGCACTTAAAACAGCCTGAATGATTGAGCTGTGAATTGCTCTCCCTCAGGTATTGAAATATTCATCAGTGCTATTTAATAAATGTTCATATTCGTAGGCACTCATGTTTACACTACAGCACTTGCAAGAGAGTGCTTACCAAAGAAAACATGCTAATGGAAGGTGAACTTTCCTGTACAGTGAGTCACCTTAAATTATACAGAGTGTGCCGCTGAGGAGACAAAAATGTCTCCTCTGACAAATGAGAAGCTTGCATAAGAGAGGAATGTCTTTTGTTGAGAGAATGGCTGGGGATGGCAAGGAGGCGTTGTGGCTCCAAGACTATTTCGAGGTTTTTAAAAATTTATCTGGTTTGCATTTTAAAAATGTTTAACCTTTCCTGCCTGAAGCAGAGCTTCATTCCAATGCTATTACTGTAAAACTGCCTACCTTATGGGAAGGGATATAAGAGATAGGAAAAAGAAGCTGCAGTGGAAAACACTTAAACAACTGAGGTAAAGCATTCGAAGTGACAGTGGAGATGAACTCACAGGCACACACAGCATTTATAGGCAGCAACAGACATTGCCTCTTATCACTTCCTCTCCATGACATTTATTTAGTCATTCATTCCCAACCACTGCAGATAATGTATCACCTCAAGTGGGGCGCTTGATTGTTCACATAAGTTAAACAGGATCAAGGCCAATCAATATTTTGAAATTGGCTGATCTCTAGGGAAGATATCAAGATTTACTAGAGCAGTACAGAAATGGGGCTGAAGTGGGGGCAGCTCCATTTCTGACGAGTGAGATGACTTAAAAAGAACAAAGTACATGCCCATTCAACTTAGACCCCAGTGTACTGAAGAACACATGGTCCCCCAAATGTAGTAGCACCCCCACATATATGTAGGATCACAGTCAATTGAAGACTTCCCTTGTGTTGACCCTTCATCATCCTCTATGATAAACCACAAAAATGTGAGAAATGCTTATTCAGTGAAATATGAGAACCTCAGTTCCCAATGTAACAAAAATAGCAATAGAAAGTATGGTTGATTGACTACTTGGGTCTTGATTTTTCACTCTCCTGCAATAGTACCATACATCCATGCCTGAGTCACAGCTTCACAGTAGGTAGAATATTTCTCACCCCTTGACTTGAGGTTTGACCACATCATTTGCTTTTTAGCTGATGGAGTGTTAGAGGACATGACATGAAAAAAAAAATTCTTGAATTGCACATGCAAGAGTGGACTTCCTCTCTTATGCTCCTGCCTATTTCCATGAGAAGAAAATGCCTGCAGCTAGACAAAGAAGGATGCGGAACAGTGTGACACCAAGTCCAGTTGAATCCAACCTAGATCAGATGAACGCCAACCAATCTGCAGACATGTGAGCAAGCTGATAATCTTATATACTACTGAATTTGAGTTTTGTTATATAGCTTTATTATGGCATTGTCAAGGTCAGAGAGAATCATCTCAAGGTATGATGGACAGCTATTGAACAATTATAGATTACTGTATTTCTGTTTATTAATATATTTTAGAAAGGAGACACCATGTTACTAATGCAACATATAAGTTTGTACATTAAAACATGCTCCTTCAGGGAAGGACATTACCTTTCACTTAGTTTGAAACATGGGAGCTTTCCTTGATTCTCTTTCTCCTTTAACATAATCACTTAAAAAGGTTCACAAATTTGTGTCAACTTAAGTATTTGAAGACATTTTTTTTCTCCCCATTTCCATTCCCACTGCTTACTTCCAAGCTCTATAATTTTGGTTATTACAGTATCCTACTCATCTTCCTGTCTATATTTCTATCAGAGTCATATGACAGAACATAGGAAACTTCCTATCTGATTATAACACTTTCCTCTCTAAATCATTTTAATAAACAAAATACTTATCAATGGTTACACATTGACTACAAATACTTCAGAATAACCCTCCATGCCCTCATTATCTGTCCTAAATTACGCATCTAATTCTCTAGCCATCTGTCCTCAGTCTTTACTTTAGATTATGGTAATTCCAGGTCCATGGCTTTTTTTCATGTTCCTCCTTTTGCCAAACTTGCCTGACTCACTGATTCCCTATAGTCCATGAATTTCCAATGTAATTTTAGATCATTCTTCCCTCTGTACTACAATAAGATAATTAAGAGTATTTGTTATATTTGATTATAAATATAAATGACCTATCTCCCCCCTTAGACTATGAGTTCTTCAAAAGTAGGAGGAAAGGAACCTAGTACATAGTAGGCGCTCAATGAACAAGACTTCTTGAACTAATTCTTTCCGAACAGCAGATTCCTATTTCTACGATGCTTAAAATTGGGGGAAATTAGTGGCAATGTAATGCATGAAGAGGGAACTGCTTAGAAAAAGAACAGCACTAGCTTGGTTCTTTCTGGGGTTAAGATAATTAAGCATTAACTCAGGGACTACTTCCTTTAAATTTGTGTAAGTGACCTGGAAGAGGGTAAGCATAGTAAAATCCTGACGTTTGTAAGTATAATTTAGCTTTTTCTGGTTGTCGGATTTCAAACGGACATGGGTAAGTAGCAGAAGAATCCCTGAAGTTATATGAATAGGCATAAAAATTTCAGGTGTAAGGTGGAAACAACCCAAATGTCCATCACCTGACAAATGTATAGACCAAATGTGATACATCTATTCAATGGAATAGTTTGCAGCCAGGAAAAGGAATGAAGTAATGGTACATGTTATATACAACATGCTTGAATACTATGCTAAGTAAAAGAAGCCAGTCACACAGGAGCACATATGACTCCATCTATAAAAAATGTCCAGAATAGTCAAATCTATAGGGACAGAAAGTATATTAGTGGTTGCTTAGGACTGGGAGAGATTGGGGGATGGGTGGGCGATGGCCTAACAAATATAGATTTCTTTCTGAGGTGATGAAAAAGTTCTAAAATTGATTGCAGTAACGGTTACACAATTCTATGAATATACTAAAAAGCACTGATCTTACACTATAAAAGATGAATTGTATGGAATGTGAATTATATCGCTATATCGCTGTTACAAAAAGAAAATTAAGATGAGCTTGAATGTGGGCAACTTTTAGAGTGCGTCTTTGAAAAAGACTTATTAAGTCAAACTTAATAAGAGGATAGTCTCTGAATTCCTTTATATGCTCATAAAAGCACTTAGATGGCATTATTAGACATGCTTTGGACCTTAGATGAGTCCTGGAATAAGACCCAAAGTCAACTCCTATAGCCCAAAGGCACCACAAAACACTGGTGACGAACAGGAAGTGAACTTAAAGCCAAGCTCAACATTTTAAATGACTTACTATGCTTCCGCTGTTGGCACAATACATGGAACTCCAGTCATAACACCAAAATCAATTATTAAATAACCCCAGAGAACATACTATGAGCTCAACTCCGATAAGTATTTTAGAAATTATAAAACATAATTAAGATATGGTGCCTACCCCCAACAAGCTTACTCTAGTTGGAAAGGCAAGAAAACACACATGAACAATGAGCAATTACTAAATATTTAACTATTGAATAAACACAAAGAGATAACATGAGTTATTCATTAAGCCTTTGAGCTATTTGGCCATTTTAAAAAAACTAAATCTCGCTAAGATTTGTATGAAAGCATTTATGAAAATTGGGTCCATTAGGATGGTCCCCAAATCACGATTTACTATGGTATTTCTACTCAATAAATGATCTTGTGCCATCACGTAAACTCTTTTCTTTTTTCCCAGATTTGCTAGGTTGTGATAGAATTAACAGACACTGATTTACCCTTGCACAAAAGTACATAGGAAGAGTTGTGAATTTTAGTAAGACTACTACATGCTAGGCTGGTTAAGATTCTAGAAGCATAATACAAACATGGGGGGCTTTGACTTAATTAAGAGATTCAAAAGAAATTAAAGGAAATACTATTACAACCAGGAGGAAACCTAAGTTATTTTTAACGATAAGTAATAGGCTAATGATAAAAGTAATACTAGTTCCCTCTATACTTTCCTCTATAATCCTTCTTAATATCTATTTTTAGAACTAGAATTAGATTTAGTTGTTTTAAATGAAAGTAAAATTAAATTTAAAAATGCAGTATTATCTCTGGGATAATTTATAAGAATCCTTGCTTCTTATATACTGAGACCATTGTTCAACCAATGCCAAATACATTCAAATTATCAGGGAAGAATACCATGAGTATAAACTTATAAAGCAACAGCAGGCATCACAGTTACATGTAGGAAATTAACCTTTGAACTTGCCATGTAAGAATTTAACCTTTGGAATTGATCTTCTAAGCACAAAGCAACCAATGAGCACAGAAGAATCGGTTCTACCAATTACTTTTATTTACTGATTTCTTCCTGATACATTTGTCAAAATATTTGAACATCATATAAGGATTATTTTCAATCAGTTACTTGTTGACTTTGGTAATTAGTTGAACACAAATGTAAGTCATGATAATGATGGAGGTAAATTCTCAGGACCAGATATTTTATTGATTAAGCATAGAGTACAAAATGATTCCATTCTCAAGATGACCATATTAACTTGATAGCCAAGTCCATTTTGAAGTTATTTGAGGTCTTCCTGAAACCAAGTGGAAGAACAAGGCAAAGGACAAGAGAAAAGGTGCTACAGATGTCACAAAACAATGGGGCCTTCAGTAAATAGTCTTCCTCCACAGCACGACTGCCCACCTTGCTTGTACTATTCGTGTCCTTGAGAAAAGTTGCACAACATTTGAAACAGCTATTCTGTCTTCTATATGGCACTGTAGGCCTTTGAACCAATGCAGAGACCTAAACTAAAATACCTGGTTCTGATAAAGTAGATTCGACCAAGCCTAGCCCTACATAGGCAACAAATTTATAGTCTTGTTCAGGAGAGGAGAGTGACCTTGTTAGCACAAGCACTGTAATAAGAATACATTGAGCAAAAAGATCGGTGTGAGTGCTGTAAAGCATCCAAGAGGAAATTAGCTGTTTTAAACCATGGAACTAATGTGAATCATTGCTAATAGCTGCTTATTTATCACCAGCATAAAAAGATAATTTGGCTAAGCTAATGAAGTAATTCCAGCTTTTAACTGAATGTTAGTTATTAATTGAATGTTACTGAAAAATCAGGGAGGGAAACTACACTAAGGAGTGAGTACAACCAGCTTCCATGCAAGTTTATTAATGCTTTCTTGATGCTGCTGAGAAAATATTCCAGTTGCATACATTTGGGGATATCAAACTATTTAAGATTTCCAGGGAGAGAAAATCTGGATTTGGTGTCCTTGTAAGAACAATGTAAAACAGTTTGGGCAGAAGGAGAATGATATATATTTTTCTTTGGCTTTTCTTCCCATCCTGAAAGTGAGAAAACATTCCCAATAGCAAAATATAGACACTGGAGCCAATGAGACCTGATGTTTAATCCTGGTTAATACGTTCTTATTAATATAAACTTAAATTTATTGTTTAACCTTCCAAGCCTTAATTTCTACCTCATCTAAAATGGGAGAATAATGCCTAATTTATAAGTGACTAGTTTTTTGATGAGTATTAATTTGCTGGAGTATAAACATTAAACAGCTTTATGATCTTTCCAATATATTCTCCAAGTCTGCTATGAAGAACCAACCCTTTCTTCTGCTTGGTGACTCCCTTAATGAAAGTAGGCAGAATCTATAATTTTTTATAATATTTTATAGCAGATTCAATAATTCTATAATTCAACTTTGGTTATTAGAACGATCTTATTTCCATATTAGAAGACACAGTCCAATGTTCAGTTTTGTTTGTTTGTTTGTTTTGTTTTTCAGAGTAAGTTACGTGGGTTTATAAAGGCATGAGGCTCATTTTGGGGAAAAATGTTTTCAAATAGCAAAATCTTAATTTCTTCCATGCCCCAGAAAAAAAAAATTATTTCCAGTTCTGGGCTGCACAAGAAAATAAAAATATAGTGGCAATAGTTGCACACAAATATTAAGATTATAATGTAATTGTGATAGTCGTCTTTACTTCAAAAAGTATTTTTCTCTATACCAGATCTGTGCAAACCACATTTTTCCTATAGAGTTTCCAACAAAATTGGAGTTAAATTAATATCATTTTCAAGGGCAAGAAAGGATATGCAAGACTAACGTTTGCAGTGTGTGGCACATAAGAGACACGCATCCCTCTGATAGCACAGTCCCAAAATGCACTGCCTAACGTACTGGGTACAGGACATGCTGATTCATTGGGACATCGCAAAGGTAAAGAGAGTACAGTTCCAGCATAAGAAAAGGGGTCCCTGCCACGTCTGGGACCTACGATCAAACGAGTCATTGGTCCCCTCACTGACAGGACAGGGCAGTGTCTCAGGACAACATCAAGAAGGCCGAGGCTGAATAAACCAGTCAGTGAACACTCCATGCTTGTTAATTTATGTTGTTAGCAACATAGCATCAAGAACCCTGGGTTTTGGAACATCGCCATCATTATTTACCAATTATTTGCCCTATTTGTCTAAGGCAAATGATGCAAAACTAGACAATGAGGTCCCCAAACACCAATGTCATTAGTTTTTTAGTCTAACTTTAAAGCAGTTCAAAATGGTTTCTTTCACAGGATAGAGGCAAGTTTTGCACTAATGTTTCTTAAAAGCCAAATATGTCTCTAGTTCTAGCCTCAGTTTAACAGGATTTTATAAAATTAAAAAAAAAAAAGGGAATGGGCATCAAGACACCCTCTATCCAGGGATCCTGAAATAGAAAATACTTCAGCACCCAGCGAGTGTACACATTCATGCCGTGGGTTAGACATGATGAGTCCGTGCTGACTGATTTTTCCATTACATGTCCTTCTTCCATGGCTTGAAGATTGCTGAGTTCTCAGCCCTTCAAGTGGCCAGGACGTGGGCCAGTTCTAATGGAGAGGGCTTCTGAACTCCTGTGTAAGCCTGGGTAGCAAAGCTCCCTGAATCAGAGGGATCTTGGTCCAAAGATTCTCCAATTTTTTATAATGAGTTTATATCCCCAATTCTAGATTTTATAGTGCTAGATTCGGTCCAGGTAAAGCTGTGGAAAACCCAAAAGTGTATCCGCTTCTGGTTTCTGCTTAAAGAAAGAAGGTGATGTCCTCCATGTACCTTAGGTCACCAGCTTGAAGAGTGAAAAGTGTCGAGAGCTAATCCTCAGATGCCATAAGCTGCTGTTCCCTTTACGGTCTCATGGGATCTCCAGTGTTTAGTTCTAAACTTCAATCCTATGTCTGATTCAAAATTCCCCTCCTCCCTGCCTCCAGCATGGTACTGGCAGTGGTAAGTGGAATAGAGGCTGGAAGGCTTTACATCTGACCAATCCACCCAACCCAACCTCCTTCCCCTGTCCTCTTCCCCTGTGTGGATCCCTGGAGTTGGCAAGAGTGAAATAAAGATGAAAAATAAATGAACAAGATTTTTTTTATTCCTCTCCTTGATTGCGATAGCTCTGATCATGTGGTTTATGAACTTACCTGATGGGAATGGTTCTAATATAACCCACTGTTGGGAAGTTCACTCCCAATCACACTAATTCCTCAGAGATACATTCCAACCAGCTTCCATAGGCTGCAGCAAGGCTATGGTATCCACAATGAATTATACACTTAAGCATGATTAAATAATGCATAAATAAAAACCATTATGAGATAACCTCTTCACATCCAATAGGATGACTATTATTAAAAAAGGAAAATAAAAAGTATTGGGGAGGATACACCTTAAGGTGCATTCAGCCTTATGCTGAGTTCTACTTCTTATAACATGACTCAAGGATATTTATTTCAAAAATTAAAAATACACCACTTTTATTTTATTAAGTAAAAGTCTTAGGATATAGACACAACTTGGTTGTTTTAGTCTGAGACTATTTTCTCAAACATTAAAAAGTTAAAATGGATTAATGCACATGCTTGAAATGAAGAATGCAGACATCTGTAATTATCTACCTCTTGTTCACAACTTAGCCAAAGCAGACTGTTGTGGTTTTAAGGGTAAAATTTTTGATACTCTCACATCCCATTAAAATTTGGAACCAAGTGAGAAATAGAAACAGGAATCATATGGAGGTGAAAACATATGCTTTATTACCCATATGGTTAGACAAGTGAATGTGACTGAACTATGTGTCCACCTTCTAACCTCCTAATATTCTACCCTCACTCCCATGCCCATTCCAAAATCTAGACTTCCAGATATCCACTTGAAGAAGTATGTGGGTCTATAAAGCAAACCTACTTAATTGAATTGCAGCCTTATATCATCAAGCCTGGAGAGTAGAGACAGACCAGCCAGGGCTTTATCTACTCACTGGTGCCTACCACAGAGAAGGGAGCGAGCACAGAACGCAAGCTCCTGAAGAGAGGCAGTCCTGAAGGAAAAAAGCCAAACCCATCTTCCAGTCTCATCCATCAGGGAAACTCTCTTCTTTCTTCTAAAAGGAAATAGAGGTCCAGCGGTCAGAAGTTTCCTCCCATTCTCATCCCTTTGGACAGTGGAAGTTTCTTCCCTCTGTGGAAAAGTTAAGAGTGTGGGAAGTGAGGTAGTGGGAGATAAGTGCACATCAATCTACACCTGAGGCCAATCTTAAAGGTCAATAAAAATTTCTTCTTTACAAATGCCAAAGTCAAATTGACCTCTCTTTTATAATGGCAGTGGAGCGATGCTGGCTCACTTCTCAAATATCCCTTCATAAAAAGATACCTAGCAAATGGCAATGTTGTTCTGTTTCTCTCTTCTTTTCTTAGCAATAATTATAATTCATTTATGGATATCCAACTAATAGCTTATAATTATGATTAGAAAGACTGAGCAATGCAATCAACTCTCTTAACAATAGCACTTTCACTGCAAATTCCACCAAAAAATTAAAACCCTTTTTAAAAATTAAAATTAAAATGCTGGCTAAAATAAATCTTTAATGAAAGTTTATAATGCCCTCTGACACATTCCCAGGACACAGCCATATAAATGCAAAGGTTTCTTAATGCTAATTCAGGCAGTGAATAGAAATAGCTATTTCTCATTGTTTATACAGGCAGAGAAGTTAGCGCTACAGATCCCAAGATGCTTATACTACACAGAAGCATCCTTAAACTTGACATATGGTACCTGTATTTGACACACTACAGAGAAAACTAAGTTATCTGTAACACCCCAAAATAGTGGTTTAACCACAGAAGCATTGTCCTGACAAGAGCTCTAACTATTCTGAGATTAAAAAACTATGAAAGGTAAGTGTTTGCATAAAAACATTCCATTGGGAACGCTGGACCTTACTGGGGTCAGGACCCGTAGAGTTTAAGAGTTCTGAGTGACCTGAGAAATTTATCTGGTGGTGATTCTCAACCTGGTGAGAGTAGACAACATTCTTATTAGAATCACTAGAAGGATTGAGAGATTGTATTGAAAGAAGTGCGCCACACACATAAATGTTACAACTATAGAAGAACAAACTAAAAAAGGATTAAAAATCCTCAATTTTAAGATTAGAAAACCAAGACACAAGGAAGTTAAGTTGCTGCTTCAAGTATTAAGTTTGATAGTAAGTTAACTAAATTTATTTTTTTTCCAGTGATTTAGGCTGGTACTCTTCCTCATAGTTAATCTACAGTGAACACAAGGCCTCTTATTATTACACGTTTTTGTAAACATCTTTGCTTTGTCCAAAGTACTAAAAGTAGGCATTTTTCTAAAGTGCCTAAGAATGAATGTTGACAGGGGCATTATGGAGAAGCTTCCTTAAAAAGCCCAGAGATATTCTTGGATTTGAGGAGGTAAAATTCCTCCATTTGTGTCCATTTCAAGGTAATGGCAATATCTACTTGTATCTTTATTGCTCCTGATTAAATGATTTCCATGGCACCTCCAGCATTTTTCCCTTTGAGAAACAGAGTTTTCATTATACCTGGATTCCCCAATAGTGTACTTCTCATGAAAGGAAGACAGTAGATTTAATACCAAGACTAAGATTTATAGGAAGGGCCTTGCCAAAAGAAAACTCAAGTCAGTCTGCAGGGGAATTTGACATTTTAGTTTCCTAAAATTTTTCTTTTTACTTTTATCTCCACATCAGCTATGTTTATGAAAATATGATGAACCCAAGAAAACTTCAAACTTCTTACATTTGAAGTATAAGGATGGATTTTAGAATGTGTTATTAAAAATAAGGGTACAATAATATTAGTACACTGAATGAAGCTGAATGTGAGAATGATAGAAGGAGGAGGGCTGGGGGCACAAATGAAATCAGAAGGAAAGATATGATAAAGACTGAGATCGCATAATCTAAGAATGCCTAGAGTGTACAGTGATAGGACTAAATGTACAAATTTTAAAAAGTTTTTGTATAAGAAAGAACAAAGAAATATCAATATTGCAGGGTGCTAAAAATAGATGCTAATTCATATTTTAAAACTTTAACTTATGTGTGAGACTAAAGCAAAAAATGCTTATTTGGTAGAAAATTTATATTTTGACTAGTGCATTTCCTAATATAACTTATACGGACAGTTTAATTGAACACTATAAGTACATGGAACCTTGAATACGACAAGAAATTTTGTAGATTTGTCCAGAGAGATGCCCCGAAAAATCCCAGAGTGATGCCCTGATAAATCCCAGAGTGGTTTGAACAGTGAATAAAAAAGTATTTGCAAAGTCTCCTTCAGAGAATGGTGAGAAAGGGGGAAAATTCAATTTCCCCATTTGGAAAACTGATATTCTCACAAGCAGTGGGGACAATCAAATCAATAGGCTGAGCCCTTACTCTTGGGGTTTACTCCTATGAAACTTATTCCCATAAAGGATAGACTAATCTTACTTAAAACTAGACCTAAGAGTCACCTCCAGAGAACCCCTTTTGTTGCTCAGATGTGGCTTATCTCTCTCAGCCAACTCGGCAAGCAAACTCGCTGCCTTCCCCCTCTTTGTGGGACGACTCCCAGGGGTGTAAACCTCCCTGGCAACATGGGACAGAAATCTTAGAATGAGCTGGGACTCAGCATCAAGGGACTGAGAAAGACTTCTCGACTGAAAAGGGGAAGAGAGAAATGAGACAAAATGAAGGGTCAGTGGCTGAGAGATTTCAAACAGTTTCGAGAGGTTATCCCGGAGATAATTTTTATGTATTATATACAGATATCACCTTTTTAGATTAAGGTGTATTAGGCTGAAAGGGAAGTGCCTGGAACTATAGAGCTGTGTTCCAGTAGCCATGTTTCTTGAAGATGATTGTATAATTATATAGCTTTTGCAACATGACTGTGTGACTGTGAAAACCTTGTGTCTGATGCTTCCTTTATCTATGGTATGGACAGATGAGTAAAGCATATGGCTTAAATATAAATAAATAATAAGGGGAACAAATGTTAAAATTAAAAAATATAATATTGGATAGATGGAAAAAAAAAGGGTGTGCTGAGACTCAGAATTAGAGATCTAAAGCTATGAAATTCAACAGTACCCCACATAGGAACTGTTTAAAAAGTTGAAAAAAGGATCTGACTTTGAATAGAGATATGAATAAAGCTGATCTGGATAGGACTAAAGTAAATCAGAATACAGGGTAAAGGATGATATCATCCATATTTTAAAACTTCAACTCTGCGTGAGACCAAAGGGAGAGATGTTTATTTGGTGCAAAATTTATACTTGGGTAGTGCATTTCCTAATTTTACTCATATGGTCAATTTAGTTAAACATCATAAGTAAAGGGAATCTTGAATAGGGCATGAGACTTTGTTGGCTTGTCTAGGTTAGTATGATGCCCCAATATATCCCAGAGTAATGTGGGCGGTGAATAAAGAAGTATTTGCAATGTCCCTTGGGGACTGGGGAGAAAGGAGGAAATATTCAACTTCCGCATTTGGAGAATTCCAGATATTCTCATAAGTAGTGGGGACAAACAAATCAATAGGCCAAGCCCTCAATCTTGGGGGTTGCCCTTATGAAACTTATTCCTGCAAAGGATAGGCTAAACCTAGTTAAGATTAGGCTTACGAGTCATCCCATAGAACCTCTTTTGTTGTTCATATGTGGCCTCTCTCTCTAAGCTGACACAGTGGGTCATGACTCCCAGAAGTGTAAGTCTCCCTGGCAACACAGGACAAAATTCCCAGGATGATCTGGGACCCAGCATCCAGGGATTGAGAATGCCTTCTTGACCAAAAGGAGGAAGAGAGAAATGAGAAAAAAATTGTCGGTGGCTGAGAGATTTTAAACAGAGTCAAGAGGCTACCCCGGAAGTTATTCTTACACATTATATAGATATCCCTTTATAGTTTATGGTGTATTGGAGTGGGAGTACCCGAAACTGAAACTGTAGAGCTGTGTTCCACTAGCCTTGTTTCCTGAAAATGATTGTATGATACAGCTTTTACAATGTGATTATGTGATTGTGAAAATCTTGTGTCTGAGGCTCCTTTTACCTAGGGTATGGACAGATGAGTAAAAAATAAAGATAAAAATAAACAAATAATGGGGGGAACAAAGGTTAAAATAAATTGGGTAGATGGAAATATTAGTGGTCAATGAGAAGGCGGAGTAAAGGGCATGGTATGTATGAGTTTTTTTCTTTTTTTTTCTGGAGTAATGGAAATGTTCTAAAAAATGATCATGGTGATGAATACACAACTATGTGATGATGTGAGTCATTGATTGTACACGTGTGGAATGTTTGTATGTTAAGAAAGTTTGTATTTTAAGATTTGTCAATAAGAATACTTTTTTTAAAAAAAGTAATAAGGGTATGGTCATCCTCTAGTTAAATCAAGAAAAAACATTAGGCCAGGTTCAGCTGAAGATTGCAGTTATCTTTGAATTTGCTGTTTGTTTAAATGACAATTAAATATATTTAAAGTAAGAGGCACTAAAAGATCTTTCCTGCATCCCATCATCCTCTGGACAAGGTTGTCCTAAGTCTTAGTTTCCTCTACTTTCTAAAATTAGTAAGTGAATAACAGAGCCATGGTTAATTTAAAGTACAATGAATTTCTTAATCTGTAGTAGTCTTCCTTTTTGATGTTTCTTCTCTTCATTTCTTTGCAGATTAAAGAATGATTCTAAAATATTTTTTAAAGGACTGAAATAATAAGTCACCTGCAAAATTCAGCATATTAAATTTTTTAGCATTATTGGCGCAGCCTGTATTATTTCTATAGCACTTAATCATTTATGAAATGCTTCCATAAAGTATTAATAAACATTAACTTATTTAGTACCTTGAGAGATATTCATGTATAGGAAAACCAGCTATTCTATACAGGTGTTACTGAATAGATGGAAAAAAAGACTTTGGAAGATTCTGTGATTTGTCCAGAATAACAAAAGTGGTGAGTGGTAATTCCTTACCTCTTATTCTTAAATATCAGGCTTTATGAACATCTCCCACAAATAATCATAGAACGTTAGCATTTCTGCCAAATAAATGTCTTAGTAAAGACAAGAGGAATAGCTTTTCAAAGATTATGCAGTGCCCTTTGAAGTGCTCTTTGGTGACCTACTCTAGGCAAATGAAATAAAAACATAAGAGAATATTAGAAACAGTTGGTCACTCTGGAACTCTCACTGAGAATAATCTCTTAGGATTATTGCCCTTCCCTGGGCAATGTACTGGGGACCTGACCATAGGCTCTTTTGTTATACTCATGATTAGGCCCACAAAATTGAAGCATCAGAGTTATCACACAAACCTGATGGTAGATGTGTTTAATCAATCCAAAAGGGAAAGCAAGGGCAATGTTTACATATAAAAGTTTGTATCTGAAGTGTTAGTAGCTGAAAAGTTCACGTTTGGATAAGAATCAGAGTGCCAGTTATCACAGTTGAAATGATAAAAATCTATCTCATTCAAAGCCAAGAAAATGGCATTTAGTTTTTATAATTCTCTCCAAACTAACATCATACACTGAATCTTGAGCACACAAGTTGTTCATTTCACCCCGTATTTAGGAAGGCTCTGACACAGCGGAGGAGCCTGCAGGCCAGGCCAGGTCTCTGCTTTCTCAGTGCTCACTAGCCTTGGACAAGTCATTTCACTTCTCCTGGATTTCTTCCTAATGTACGAAGCAGAGGTAAGAATCCTTGTCTTCTATATATGGAATAATATATAATGGAGGTTGTTAACAAGAGCTTGGGCCTAGGAGCAGATTTCCTGAGAGTGTATTTTTGTCCGCCGCTTATAAACTATGCAATCTTAAAATATATTACCCAATCTCGGTGTGCTGTAGTTTCTCAGATGTGAAGTGACAATTTTAATATTTAATTCATAGACATCTGTGTTAAAATGAGATAATATATAGATCACTTATCAAAGTGCTTGACTCTAGTAAATTCCCAGTAACTGTTACTATTTATTTATAAATTATTGTTGCTCTTTCTATGATGTTTGTTAAATGCTTGCTCCTTAATTTGAGTTTTTATTTACCAGAAAATATGAAGACTAATTACATGTAAGAGTTCCTTTGCATTCATTAGCATTGGCAAAAATAATAAGTGGTTTGCATATTTTGGAATCACTATACAATAGAATATAATAGCATTTTAAAATATAAGCATATTTCTTGAAATAAAAGAAAGCTGCTCCTAAGCATTGCATTGAATGCTCCATGTTAGATTTCTAGATGGGAAATTCAGCTGCTAAAAACAATTCTGATATGCTGCTCATCAGGAATCAACAAAACGAGGCAGGAGCATCCTTTTTTGACCAAGGATTATTCTGAATATTGATAGAAAATACACTCCTGGATGACTCATTACACTGAGTCAAGTCCTAATTTCTCTAGGGCTAGGAATCTGAATCTAAAAGAACCCACAGCTACCTAACTACATTTATTCCTGGATAACTGTATACTTTTTAATTTGTATTCTATTTGTATGTGTAATTGTTTTGCATCAAGACACGACGGAAATTTATACCATGACCAGGAAATCAAAACAATTTTTGCCTAAATTTATAATTGCAATTATCAACATACTACCTGCTCCAGCATTAGTCAGAGATCATAAAAATTTTCTTGATTCCATATAGAGAGAAAAAATTAGATTAATGAACTTAATAAACTAGTAAGCAAATAAATATTTTTAAAAACAATCTGGAGGCTAAAAATATGAAAATACTCTGAACTTATGTTCAGTCTTCTAAACAGATGGTACACTAGTGAAAATGTATAAAAGTAATCAAGGTTTTGGATGAGAAATTTATAGCCATTGCTGTTAGTTTCTGCTCACATTTCCTCAGGAAAATTTACATATTTTTAAACAGAAACCAAGTACTCATCTGATTCCAAAGTTCTTGTAGCAAGAGGATCTGCCCTCAGATTAGACAACTTGTCTTAGATATGTATTTATTTTTGGACTTGTGTTTATTTCCAGTGATCCAGATTAATAATCAATATTTTTAAGAGAAACCATCATTTTTCCACATCCTGGTATTGATATTTCACACACAAGCCATAGCTGATTTTACCTGGTTAACTCTCTATATTGTGTGATTCATATAAGAATTCCTAAAAATATGAATTTGTCATCACACTTAGTTTTGACTACAATTGATAAGAGCTTAATATGTGTTAGTCCAATACTTAAAACTTCAACCTCCATAATTTCATTTTATACTGACAACAACCCTGACATGCTTGTGAATTGCCAAGAAGTTGGATCATGCTCTGAGGCCAACCTGGTATTAGGTGGTAGAGCCCATGAGGTACTGTAACCTTTAAGTTATCCTTTCACATCTCTTAAATTTTGATCTCTTAAAGACTTCGACTTTGCAGTATGGTAGAAGACATCCTCTGATAAACGCTCCACTGAAAACAACAAAAGTATTGGAAAAAAGCTGGAGGGGGAAAAATGTAAGGAAGGAAAGATATTTTAAATTACTGAGCTGACAAGAAAGTTAAGAAAACTTTATAGGTCAATAGTGAAGTAAAATCAAAAGCTAGAGAGATGAAAACTCAAAGCAGTTTTCACCCCTGGGATATGTGCCCAATACTGGGCACATTGAGCTTCTGTTTTGATGACTAAGTTGGGTTAGTAAGAATAGGAAACAAAGCCCAGGACCAACTTAAGATGGACAGTTCAAATAGCACACCTCTGCATAGAGCAGGTATCTCAAAGTGCTATATTGCCGGTATAGCAGTGGACCATAAATAAATAAGGTCCTCAGCAACAGATAAAACTTTCCAGGCTCCATCTTGTCACTGGATGAAGTGAAAATCTTCTTTGAGAATTCGCAATCACAAGTTAGCCACATCTTTAGGATGGTTCCCAAAGACCTTAAAACAAAATTTATATTAAATTTGTTCTGGATCATTAGAAGCCCTGGACTTCTGGCAGAAGTTGTGGATGAACACAACTTCCAGAACACCTCAGTGAATAACTGTAGATAAAGTGCCATGAAACAGGAACTCAAAGTAAAAAAATCTCAAAACTCACAAGGAAAGAAGGTATCAAAAGCAAGAGCCAGCACAAAGACTTCAGAAATTAAAATAACAGACATAAAATAAACATGCTTAATATTTTTAAATGAATAAGAAGAGAATGGCATGTAAGTAGGGGAAAAGGGTCTATAAAATGATGTGTTGAATTGTGAAAAGAGAAAGAGAGCACTTTTAGAAATACTACTGAAGATGAGAATTACGATGGTGGGACCAGCCCTTTACAGATATCATAAATTAGAATAAAATTATAAAAATTAAATGTTTGTTATTAGTGCAGGATTAATCAACTAGATAAATGGAGAAGAACAGAAATTCCAGGTAGAGCTAGTATTAAAAATGATCGGAGAAAGAAGGAACTATTTAATAAATGTTACTGACAATTAGTTTATTATAAAAGAAAACTTACTTGGATTCCTCTCTTTTAAAAAATCAATTCTATGGGAATTGAATAATCAAATGTGAAAGCTAAAACTATAAACTTTTTAGAATACTATAAGGAAGTATATTTTTAGAAACTTAGAGTAATGAAGGTTTTCTTAATTAGGAAGCAGGATGGACAAATCATAAAAGATAAAATTTATAAAATTGACTGCATTAAAATTAATAACTACTATTGATTTGGAAAGATCATAAAGAAAATGAAGTGCTAAACCAGAAACTTGAAGGATATGCTGCAACATATTAGGTTGCTTTACTCTACTTTCCTGCTTTATTTATGCATCCTTTGCTGATGTTTTTTTCTAGGAAGGCAACTTCCTTCCTGATGGTTATTTTTAATTTTTACATTTTAATTGCTCCCACATACCCTGAGAGTTAGAGAAGAAAGGTCTCCAATTTGTGGATCAATTCAAGCTATTATAGAACCAGAAGACCCCAAAATGTATAACCATAGAATGAAGAATGGCAGAGAAAACTATGCCAAGATCCAAACTTATACTTTTTATATAAAAAAGAGGGATTAGGACTTTAAAATAAACTGATAGAGAAATATATACCAGAAGAAAAGGAAGGAAGGAAGGGGAGGTGCTTCAAATGGAGGAAAAGGGTAAGGAAGGGCTAAACAGAATGCTAGGAACAGGAGACAAAAGCTAGGACCAGCTCAAGTCAGGAAGTTCTAAAACTCCTCATAAAGAAGGTATCTCAAAGGGCTATAGTTGCTATGCAGCATTTTCCTTTACTGTCAGTTTGGCCATTCAGCATTTTATCTTTGATGAAAGAGATCCCATGCTACTGGATCCATGAATAGCATACCCTTGATAGCATAGTTTTTCTGTACTTGGTCATATTGTGCAAGCACCTGGTGGCCTAGGACAGAGACTGACTGGTATCCTCAGGATGAGTTATTTAATTCACGTTTTGAGAATTTCCTCATAAGCATTGTTATCTGATGTAATGCATTTTATTTCCATGCCTTTAGTTCATCTTTTCCCTAGTTAATTCCAGTTGCAGCAGCTAGTTCCAGATTGCAGTTTTTCCACACAACTGGAAGCAGCCACATCAGTCCTCTCAGAGAACCAGCAATCTACTGGTGTCCCCTCCTCATAGATCTATAGCCAAGCTCCTTGGGGTTCTAACACTGAGTTTCTAAGGCCCTTACTCCAGCCAATTGGGTTCCCCTCCACAAGAGTCTGAATCTGAACTCCACTGGTACTCTTGTTCAAGTATCTAGATTTTAATAATTCCAACCTTTTCCCTTTTTCCCCAAGTTGCAGGAGTGATAAATGCTTCCTGTGGGTGATACTTTTGTGATACCTCAATTTTCCTTTTGCCTTTTCAGTTCTCTAATAGCAGATTAACAATTCTCTATATTAACACATCTGTTAAGGAATTGTTATGGCTTCTGTCCAGTGAGTGAAGGCTGGTTAATACAATGATCAAAACCTCTTAAGATAAAAAGTGGGTTAATTGAGTCCTAAGGACAACAGTACCAGTGTACTGCTGTCCTTGCTGTGTAAAGATGGACTTACTGTGATTCTTCCTACTGATCACAATTTAGAATAAAGCATTCACCAAATCAATAGACATACATAAATAAAAGACACAGTGTTGATCTGCTTTGGTAAGGATACCCTATGCAGCATGGCAGGTTACAACCTGTTTAAGTTTATGATGATCCATTAACTGCCATGATCTGTGTTTTTTGCAGAGTTCAAGTAAAGGGATAAAAAAGTACTCCCTTCAAGACTTTGCTAGTGGTACTAACTCTGCAATTCTCAAGATACAATACTACTGATTTACTATCATGGCGGTATGGCAGGTTTAGAGGCAATTTTAGGGGTTCCCTCATGGTCCTTCCTACCATAACTGGTTTTTATTAATGACTTCATGGCTCAGGAAACCAATGTAAGGAATCAACCAGTTTCTTTATATAGTACATTTATCCTAATTATACCTCTTGGTCTGGAGAAATATTTATAGAATGCATTTCCAAACCCACTGGACCCAGATAGAGCCATTTATCATTTGGCTTCCATAAGTTCTCACATTAATCAAAAACTATAATATTTTAGGTCTCCAGGTATCAGAGTCAGCATATACCTCATATTTAACAAACCTTTAAAGGTCTGATGCTCTTTTTTCCCAGAGATAAGTTACTCCTCGGTACTCAGAGAAATATTTTCCTACACAGACTTTTAGCAGCATTGCAGAGTTCTTCTCAAGGAAACCCAGTCTCCCCTTTAATCAAGGGACTGTAAATTAGTGAACTGATATAAATCTGGAAACTGAATGAAGAACTATAGTTTTCAGTTGTGGCAGAAGGAGTCAGCCTTCTGCTCAACACTTTCAGGGTTTTTACTCTTTTAATTATTATAAACATTGAGCAATATTCTAGTCACTCTCCATATGCCTCATCCAAAGGACAATGCATGAACTGCAGTTCATTGCCATTTATCCTTGTGGGCAATAGGCACCCTGATTGTCATTGTAATTGCTGTGCATTACGGCAAATACATATAGTTTGTGTCTGATGGTTAAGGATTGCCACTTGGCATTTTCTGTTTTAGAATCTTACATCCCCTTGATATGAAGAAGCCTAAGGCCATGGCAGCATCTCCAACTAGGTTTCTCAAAGACTCCAGTTCCTCCGTAAGAGTACAAGCTTTACTGTCAAAGTAAAAGTCATGTCCCCTGCCCCTTCCCCATTAGGATAATGGATTCTCAGATGTTACATAGTAATGCATAGATATATTCTTATATCCCTGAGTTTGCTGATTCTTTCCTTCCTTCATCCCATGCCAAGGCAGTTCTAATATGTTAATGCTGTTTAATGATGGCCATTGTTGTCTGTAGGATTCAAGGAACCATCCCAACAAATTATTACACACCAGCACCAGTATCCTTGCCAAATCATCGAACTCCAAGTCAAAGGCGAGTATTTCCATGACAAGGAATTCTCCCCTATCCAGTTTTATATACTGGTCCCACACAAGTCTGACACTTAGATGGCTACAGTTTTTCAAGAAAACACAACTGGTTTACTCAGTTGCACAGGATGTTTGCTGTAGGAAACTAGTGCATCTTAGACCATCTATTTCGAGGAGAATGGATCAGCAATTTATTTGCCAAGTCCTTCCCATTTCTTGTCTCTCATTGGTCAAAATTCACTTTGTCATGAAATAACTCCCTCCCAATTCTGAATAGTGTTATTTGCTTCTCTGAGGAGTCTCTTGGGATGGAAGCCTGAGTTTCATGGGCCCAGTGGGCTCATTAGGAACCACTCCCACTAATGTATCCCACTTCACTCCCCACTCCCTTCTGCACATATTAGCCACAGACATGACTTTGGTTATCTACCTAGATGAGGGTAGTGGGGGTGAATAGTGAGAACAAAAAAACATCATCTTGCTAGATAACTGCTTCATGTAAAAACATTGCAATTTGCAGGCACTGCAAGTCCATTCTCCTCTGTTCTCCTTTGGAAAGGGAAAAGAAGTTGTTTCTGATGGTCAAACAGATTCAGGGGCATGGGAGGACTCAGTTTTTAAGCTCATGAACTTAAATGTTTTCATCACTGGTCTCAGTGTCCTACTCTTTCCTATCTGGGCCCTGACTATGACAATAGCAGACCTGACAAGGTGTTTATTTTGTTTGCTTTGCAGCTGTCTGTCACCTTTATAATCAGATCCTAAGCCTAACGTTACTTTATTTTTGCCAAATCTTCTTTAAGACTGCCATAGATGTCCTCTAGCTTTCACAGCATGTCTTATTAAATAATTATTTGACCTGAATATATCCAACATCACCAAAAGCAACCATTTCATGACATAATTCTTATATTATTTTTCTGCCTTCCCAGTCAATTACAGCAGCCATTTAAGTTTCCAATGGCTTGCCTTTTTCTGCACCTCATCTTAATTCACTGCCAGTGTAAACTTTAATTAATTGTGAGGCTATGCATGCCAGAGCTTATTATCATACCCTACAGTAGGAGCAAGCAGGTCTCTATTACTTAGCTTGGGCTCCCCAGAAAACAGAATCTAAGGAAAGTGTTTACCTGCTCAACATTTTATTGGAGTTAGGGGATATAATCCCAGGAAAGCAAGAGTGAAGGGAAAAGGGAATGAGACACAAAAGGAGAGAGGTCATTGCAAGACAGCACATTGTACGGCAGGCCACGGCTTTATAAATACGACTGGTTTGCTTAATCATGCAGAATGTTTTCTATATGGAACCACATCTCTAAGCAGTCCATAGAGGGGTGACAGGCCAGTGACTTATCTGCCAAGTTGTTTTCATCTCTTGTCTAAAATCCTTCTTATCTATAGTTTCGCACCGTTAGCCATCCTAGGCACCACTGGAGAGGAAAGCTAAAGCTTCAGTGGGGTCCTGTTGAGTTGAACTGGAGCTTCAGTTGGGTACTGGAGCTTCTGCAGCCCCAAATAGAAGGCTTTGTCCTCATTCTGGCCAGTAAACAGCAGTAAACTGAGGCCTAGAAGGAAGCTGAGGCCAAGGAGGGCAGACACATAAGGGCCAGTATAGTACTTGGAAATATCAAAGGAAGTCCAAAAGGAAGTCAAGTTTTACAAATGTTTGATTTAGCACTTCTATACATTCATCCAGGTCCAATGCTAATTCTTTCCTCTCTTTCTCTCTACCTCTCTCCATTTAGCCATACAATCTGCCTTCCATCCACCCAAGCTTAGTTCCGTACATAATAAGGTGGCTGCCAGCAACAGCTAGAGAAAAAATACGTCCCTTTTTTTATATCAAGCAAAGAGAGAAAAACTCTTCCCCAGTCATCAAACTTTGTGAAATAAGAAAAGGAAATATTCCATTAATAAAGAAATACCTCTAATTTAGTACTATTCAGAACTTATACATAAAAAGGTGTAACAGTCAGTGAGACAAATTTCACAGAGCTCAAGTACTGACATATATTTTTAACCTTCTACTAGGGAGCCAAAAGAAACAAATGTGTTGTGGAGAAAAATAGAAATCATAGCTTTTTGACCTTGTCATTCTTCCAGTAAAGCTGGCAAGTCTGTGTGCTTCTAGGCCTCTAGAAATGCAACATCACACGCTATTTCATGAATCCCACTCATGCTCTAAAATAGTTCACCAACTTCCTTCTCACAGAAATAACTAGGGCCTACATTTGGAAACTCTACACACTCTGTGCAAGAAAATAAACCTAACAAAGATTAGGCATGAAAAATTAATATCAATCTTTACATTTAGGATGAGTTTTATCTCTCCAACTTGAAATAAAATCAAGAGGATAAATAAGATTGATTTTCAAGTGGCAATGATAATCTAGAAGTGAATTTTCAAGATCCCGGGGTTCTACCTCAAAATTGTCAACCAAGTAGACTCATGACATTCAGTAAGTCACTTCACTTTTCCAAGTCTCATATTCTTCATCTTTCAGATGGATGAACTATGATAAGAAAAATTTCAGTTCTAACAAAACAAAATTTTGCTTAATTAAAGTGTTGAGGATATTGACTTTTTCATCTGCATCTGAAATCTGAAAATATCCAAGCTTACTTTTATTTAGATGTTATTCTTCAAGAGTCAACACTGATGTCAAGAAATAAAGAGTAAATTTGACACTTGGAAATAAGAGCTTCTGTTGTATTTTATTTAAATCTGTACATGTCGGGAGTGAGGGATGACATTAACTGTAATTTCAAACTTCTCTTCCAAGAAAGAAGATGGATATTTTACTAGTAAAAATAAATTCTGAATGCTTAGATCCTGCTTTGCTCAACTAATAAAAAATCAAATGAAAAAAAGCAATTTGATTAAATTATGTGTGCCTCTTCCTATGCCAGTGGAGCTTAACTAAGCAAACAGAAGCAGAGAAGTAAATCAATGTTGGTTTATTAAAGATCAGAATTCAATATCTCAATGGTTGAGGGGCTTATGCACCAGAGTGCTCACTGTTTAGATTTCCTTTGCAAAGAAAGTAAACATGGCAGTATCAAGGAGAAACTTGTTCAGAGAATGACATTGACAAGCAGGAGCTTGCCTAAATAGAATATAAATTTTATTCCAGTGTTCCACAAATTTCAACTGCTTTTCAAAAATACTTATTTTGACAGCTTTTAAAATTATTATTTCTTAAATATTTGTATTATGCACTGGTGAAAGTGCTCCCCACCTCCCAATTAAGAAATGAAAACTGAAATGTTCTCACTTGCTCTCCTCTGACTCACCAAATATTTGGTGAAGAAATCTGAGATTAATTTCTCATTCAGGTCCTACAATGAAGTCATAAATAATAGCAAATTTGTAACATCATATTAATCTCCATGACAACGGACTTAGTGCGCAAACAGAGGATTATGACTTCACAAGAGAATCAAACAGGGAATGGGCTGCAAGGAAGAGAGTTGATTTTCAAACTCATATAATCTATAGTAATTGCACAGGGAGTATAGGCAAAACCTAACAAAGCAAATTGCTTTTCAGAGAAATATTCTGTTCTGTTTTTTTTTTCCAAGTTTGTTCCACACTGAAAACCTTTCTCTAAATTGCTCTGAGTGTGTGACACAAGGCAATTTTAATACATAGACAATGTAAGACTAGCAACCCGGGATATAAAGGTTTGAACCAGGATCAGTGGCATCATGAAAGAACCAGTATGCATCCAAAACTGCACTATATATGACCTGTAGAAAAACAAAGGACAGAATTGCTACTGATGTGTTTACTGTCTAAGCTTTGAACATTTGTAAAGAAATAAGCCTTTTCATCTTTCCTTTCCCCATTTACTTTCTCTAAAACACAATCTATAGAAATCATAATTCCCTTTTGGGATTCATTTCCATTTTAGGGAAGCTGAAATACTCATACCTAAATAACATCCTTAAGGATTATTCATATGTAAATTTTTAAAAGAATTCTTCAACTATTTTCTCTGTTATTCTTTCTTGTAATCTTCCTTTCCTTTGTAATAGAAAAAATCCTGCTTTTAGCAAGCCTACAGCTTTTACAAAACTCTATTTACCCAGGCACTGGTGCTCAGGCTTTTTCCTGAGATAAAAATTTGATTAATAATAAGTGACACCTCAAAAGTAAGCCAACGGGTTACTCACTCGTTTTTGTTCTTGTTGCTGAGTTGTGTTGTGCTTTGTATCACTTTGTTTGGTTTGCTTTCCCAGTTGAATGGGGATGTATTTAAGAAAACAAGTAAAAAGAGTGGAATGAATTAAAATTATATCTTCAGTAGCATTTGGGAAAAAGAAGAGTTAAAATCATATTTTAACCATAGGCCAAAAGACTTCAAACTCTCCCAGGTCTTCTAACGAATATTTACACTGGCACAGGGCCTGAGTGAAGTCCCCTGAAAAGCAGCCTGAAACGGTCAACACTTTTCTGAGGACCAGTGTATGGAATGTCCCACCATATCCCTCTGCTTGTGCAGAAGGCCAAAGATGACATATAACTTGTGATTAAGGATAAATGAGTGTGATAACTACTTGTGGGTTGTCAAGGAGCAGACCTCATTACCCACAACTGGTTCAATTAAATATTTGAGGCAAGAAAATGATCTCACCAAATCCTCAGAAAACATTATACCATTTTGAATGACTTGAGCCTCTTAACACGTGTAAAGTAAAACAGAACATCAGATTCTTGAAAGTCTTGTAATTATGGACTGGTAATGCTGGGGTATATGTTGTATTTTCTTTCTAACATCTGGTTGACATCTCACTCTCAAAAGAGATATATGCCATCTAATGTTTCCTATACCACTGTCTCACGTGCCCACAGGATGTTCCAAAGCAGATAAGATGACTTGTTCAGTTTGGTGCCAACTGCAGTACATACTCTCGAGTCAAGATCAAGGTAGAAATAAGATTTTGGGGTGTTTTAATAAAGGTCAGAACCAAAGAGACTAAAATTGTTTCCAGGACCCACCTTAGACAACCCCTGGAAAGCAACCCTCCATCTACTTTAAAAAAAAAATTAAAAAAAAAAAAACAAAAAACCTTCCTAGTCTTTACCACATACTTCTCGAGGGCTGGTTATAGACCAAAGTTAAAAAGGTTAGACTCCAGTGGTCTGGCTCTTTTTCTCTCCTCCACTTGACTTTGCTTGTCGTTACCAATATGAATAAGAAGAATTGCTTAGAAAAACAATTTTTAATTAGGGCCTAGATTAGAAACATATTTGTAAACAAGCAGCAATTATACTGCAAGCATAATTTCAAGAAACTTTAGTAGCATAGGAAAATACTTAAATCATAATATAATCAGTTGTTTTCAGTCACCACTTTACACTTTGCTTGTTAACTTCCATTTACTTAATCACTATTATTGGTAGTAGAAGTAGTTGACAATAGAAAAGATAATTATGACAATTACTTTTTTGAGCTCTTCTCTTCTCTATCATGCACCAGGTTTTATGCTAAGTATTTTTTATTTAATATCTCATGTAATCCTCACCCCAACCTTAAGGAGGTGTTATTATGATTTCCATTTTATAGATGAAGAAATTGATGCTCAAATAGAGTAATAACCCCAAATTCACAGAGCTACAAATCATGGAATAAGGATTGCCAACTAGTCTGTCTGTTATACCTTCTTTACTTTTCCATGACATCTGCTTATAGAATTTCTGCAATAGTGTTACACTGACAACAATTAAATCTGGAAAAGGCAGCAGCTCTTCCAGATGGGCTTTATAAAGATTTGAAGCTGAGATATGCATATATACATGCATACATATATATGTACAATGCATATTTGTATACATATATATGTACAATGCAATTATGTGTATACATGTATATGTTTATATATATATATATATATATATATATATATATATATATATATCATCAGTCAATAAATAACATCCCACCTCAAAGGAAAAGAGCTGTGATTGCCCTTACCCAATTCTATCTTCCCCTATTGTTTAAGGGGCCTTTCTGTGACTTCTTTTCTTTTTTACATTTTGTTCTTACAGTTGTTAGGAGTAGAGAGACCGGAAATGAACAGAAAGACCAGATTTAAGTCTGCTGCTCTTCAGACACTTAATGTGAAAATCCCTGGGGAGTGCTTGAAATATTTAGATGCCTCAATTTCTCTTTTTAAAAGCCGATCAACTCCCGGAGCTGGCACAAGCCAAAAAAACAAATAAACAAACAAAAAATAAAACGATCAACATCTTAAATTGAGTGCAGCTTAAGGTCATTCAGATGATTTCAAATGCTTTGACTTGCTACAGTGAAAAAAATTATTTAAAAAAATGGTCAAACTTCTTTTGATAGAGTTTAAACTTATTTTTGATCATTTAAATAATGCCTCCAAATGTATCTAAATTTAAAGCTGTGAATTAATAGTAATATATGTCATAGCAAGCATATTAATTTGAGCCAGGCCAAATTTATGACATAGTTTGTTATTTTATGTGCTATATGTACTTTTCATAGCTCATAAAGGCCCTCTGAATAATCAATGTGTAAGGTATATTTATGCTTCTTTTATGAAACATGAAACATCATTTGAAGTTACTATTTAAATTTATATCAAAAGTATCTTTATTTATAACATTTTTCTGGTAACACAAATAATTAAATGTGATGAACCTGCTCAGGAATATAACCTTAGTTATGATGCTACTCTCTGTTAGCTAGCTATCTAATCAATAATATGGGATCCATTTAAGACAATGGCTATGACTCAGTTGCTTGAAATTTTTCCTGCCCAAATAGTAGAAACTCACTGGGTTGCAAAGAGCAATAAACTTAGGTAAGTGTTCAGTCAATTAAGACCATGCTCATAGCTGCTTTGTCTATAAGCAAAGCCTTTGCTGCTAAGAACAAAGTAAAACCAGTGTAGGAGGGAGGGGGTAGGGGTATAGGGCAAATGAAGATTAATTACTGGAAGAACTCCACTAAATCTTGGCCTCATGGAGCACTCAGTTTTCAGGTCCTTAGTGATTTTTTTTTTCTTGTCCTTAGCATTATATTGGTTTGCAGAACAGAGGAAAAATGGGAATTAAAAATGGCTTTTTTCCCCAAGATGCATGGAGAAGTTTAGCCAAATAAAGACTATGGAAGACCCATTTTAAGGACCCCTTTCCCTCTGGCTTTGTCCATCTGGCCATGCTCCTCAGTATATCAGCGTATCTCTTCCCATCTGTAATTTCAACAGAACATAAAAGTGCTGCTACTAATCTCTGAACCAGACATTGTACTAAGCTGCAATGAGTACATTTTCACTTTCAATCATCACAAAAATCTTATGACTAGGTACTATTACTCTCATTTTATAGATGATAAAACAGAGGCTAAGAAGCATTAATTTGCTTGCAAAGGTCCTGGCAGGGATGGTTATTCATTCAGTATCCTGCTTCCACTGCATCCCCATGCCTCATATTTTGTAGGCTTCTTCTTTTGCCTTCACTGTCATCTCTCTTTTGAAGAGAGAATACGGTAGCCTAGAGAGGTTGGTTTTTAAAGCAGAAGACCATTACACATGGCTGGACTCAAAATGACGAAATCACCAAATACCAAACTGCTGTCTTCCAATGGTTGTGATTCAAAGCTAATAATATATGCACAGAACAAACTCTTAGTTAAAACCCAAAAAGGAAGATTTACTCTTTCCAAAAGAATCCTGAGAGGTGTTTACAGTCCTCCTGAGACCTCATGATGAGAAAGGAGAGAGGGTGGGAGGAAAAAAGAGAGAGAGAGAGGGGAAGAGTGGGAGAGTGGGAGAGAGGAAGTGAAAGGGAGAGATGGAGATGGAGAGAGAGAGGGAAAAGTAGAGAATATTCATGTTAGGAGACCCAGGAATCAGTATATATGTGGTCTGTACATTAGAGGAGGGTGAACTCCTTTGTTTTCAGCTTTACCTAAAGCTGTGCAGTAGCACAGAGGAACAAAGGTAGAAAAAGCTATAGAAAATAACAACAACAAAAAAAGTTGGGCCCAACTAAAATCTCAGCACTATGGTTTAATTACTGCACATTATCATATATCATACAAATAAACATAATAAAACCACTTCAAATAATATTGTTAAATAACAGTTTTGATGTGAGAAAATGCTAAGTTAGAAATACCATGATTTCGATATTTTTAAAACACAGGCAACTATGTGTACATACACAGAGGAAGAGCATTCACCACTGTGCTAAAAAGACTTTTTTCCTGGGTGGGAAAATTAGGATATTTTTGTTTGATCATTGAGTTCTTCTTTGTTTTCTAGTGTCTCAAAAGTGAGAACTAAATTTTTGTAAAAATGTTATTAAGTGAAATATTCCTCTATAGACACAGGTAGATGATAAAGATTCAGTGTTTAACATCTAAACTTGAATGATGATGAGCAAGTGCAGAATGTAGACTACTGTGGGGCATCAGCAAAGTTTAGCAAATAATACAAGAAAAAGAATAAGAAAGAAGAGGGGATCTAAACACATCAAAGGACACTGTTCCTAACCTGATCTAGAATGATATCTCACCAGCTCCCTTAATTCTAGGGATGAATTTAAAACCACAAACATTGTCTATATCCTTTGTAGATTCTTGTGTGTATGCATTTACTAAAACCAAGTCTTCCATGAACTCCTTTGAGAATATAATTCATTCCTTTATGGTTCACTCATTCTTAACTAACCATTACTATTATCACTATAATATCCAAAACAAGGTCTTTGGTATCGTTAACTTATCCTAAAGGCAAAGGACAATTTTAATCAAATTTGGCATCCCAAAAGGACATGTCTTCTTTCAGGATGGAGCCTGGATAAAATCTGCTTCCTTCCAGTTGAACTCTACCTTACAGAGTTATCCCCAAACAGCTGAAACTTGAACAAACCTTCCCATGTAAAGGTTTGTTCATGTATGACCAGCATTCTGTTAGGGGCTAACCAGAGGATTGTAAGAGTCCGCAAGCCTGTTTCAAGGACCTTTGAGATCCACACGTGTCCTACACCTTAGCATTTTGTTTCTTGCCATTTGTAGTGCATGAGAAGATATGTCTACCTTGACCTCTGCCATGTATTATTATAAACTTGTAAGCATTTGTAACCCTTAATTTCAACTCCTCAATTTCTCTCTAGTTCCTAGTAACAGACTGTCATCCAAGGTTGCAATAGCCCCACCAGTGCCTGACTGAACCTACTGCCTGAAGTTCAATCAATAGCTGACTATACTCCTCCTCCTTGCTTGCTGGCAACTGGAGGAGAAATTGCCTCATGTGCTCACTGAGTCATAAATTAATGGTCCAGGGACCATTTTTGAGCAGTAAGTTTTCAGATCTGCAGATATTATGAAACTAAAACAAACATCATTGGAGTTGTCTGGGCCAGGGACTATAGACCTAGACCTGTCTCCTCTACAGCAGAGTACCTACCTCTGATTTCCCTTTCTTGGCTGCCCTCAAGAGTCCAGCTGACAAACGTGTAATTCCTGGGACATAGTGATAGAAGACAGAGTGCCTGGGGAAGGCCAGATATTCTACTGAATCCATAGCTGGGACCTTCTCTTCAGCAGATGGATACGCTGTTCTTGAGGTAACTATTTACCCTTTCGGTTAAAAGATATCTGAGTCTTATTAGATTAATGGCATAGTTAGGATTGTTGTTTGTGCTTTGGGAAACCATAAATTGGAGACAGCCACCAATTTTAATAGGTAGGAGGGAATAGGTGAATTATTAGACTCAGAGTCAAGTCCTTTAGCTGTAGGAGGGCAGGAGTTAGCAGAGGATGCATATTCTTTTAAGATAAAACCTTTCTCTTAGCCACAAATAGATACATGAACAAAGAGATCATTAAGCAATGTCATTGTCCTTGAGAAGCTTATTATTTAATTAGATGAAACTCACTAATGAAATAATGAAAGAATATTTAAGTATAAAATTGCATGATATTGAATTGTAGTGAAAATGGAATGGGCCAGAAGAGTCAAAAAGAAGTGTTTTTGAAGGGGATGATCCAGTCTCAGACTCAAAATTTGAGAAAGAAACAAAAAATAGACAAGGAAGTATATGAAAATGTAACCATTACGTCATAACCTCCAAAGGAATTTTTCAACCTTATATGCCTCCCTTAATTATTAGTTAGTATATGCCTCTCCTTGTTAGATTGCTAATTCTTGAATTTGCAGTTAAAGATGACTGCTTAAGTACACTGATATACCCCAGTTCCCCAAGGTAAAAACCTCTAAAAGGACAGTAATACAATAAAAAAAAAAGAAGTAGATATGCACAAGGACAAAAGAAACAGGAGAGAAGAGAACAGCAGATGAAAGATACTACAAATTTTTGAAGGCTGAAAAACAGATAGAAGATTACTAATTGTTTTAGGAAGCTGCAACATAGCAGCCTACATAAGAGACAGCCAGTATAAAATCGACAGCATGCACTACAAACCTCAGAAAGAGTTGGTAATTGAAGGCTCCAAGTACTTCTGAAGGTTAAACATGGGTAAGTCCAAAGCAGAGCTGTGTAGAAGTCTGATTCAGGGGCATATAGACCCCCATATCCCATCTTTTCCTCAGCAAATCAATACCCTTCATCAATCCTGGCCTCCAGGACCATTCAATCAGAGAGGACATATGGATACCAGACAAAGCTGAGAGTGGGCGTGATCATCTGTAGTGAAAAGAGGATGAATAAGGAAAACCATGCCTATTAAATGATGCTTTGGTTTGCTAAAGCTGCCAAAATGCAATAGACCAGAAATGGACTGGCCTTAAAAGGGGATTTATTAGGTTATAAAAGCGGATTTATTAGGGTATAAGGCCACAAAAATATCCAAATTAAGGCATCAACAAGAAGATACTGTCACTCAAGAAAGGCCCATCACGTCCAGGGTTTCTCTATCACATGGGAAAGCACATGGTGACGTCTGCTGTCCTTCTCTCCCAGCTTCTGGTTTCAAATGGCTCCCTCAGCTTCTGGTGTCTCCTGGGGCATTTTCCTTCTGTATCTTCAAATGTCAGTATCCTCTCCAAATTGTCTCTCTCTTAAAGGACTCAAGTAAGTGGATTAAGACCCACCCTGAATGAGCAAGGTCACATCTCCATGGAAACAACCTAATCAAAATTCCACCCAACCATAGGTCTAACCCCCACAAGACTAAATTAAAAGAACATGGTTTTTCTGGGAGTACATAATAGTTTCAAACCAGCGCAAATGGTGAGATTGTCTTCCTCAATCCTCTTTCACCTTTATGTCTCCAAGAATTCCGATAGTCAGGCTTGTAACACCCAGGCAAGAGAATTTCTCTGTAACAGAAAAGCCCAGCCCAAGAGATCACGGTCTATAAAAGCCAGCACTTGGTTGTCACCCAGTGAACAGAATTGTGGCTCAGCAGTGCAATAACCTTGACCATACACACAGAGCTTCTGATGAATAATCAGAGCTTCATTTTTTTAAGTATTGTGATAGATACAATAATGACCCCCCCAAAGATGTCCATGTCCATGTAATTCTCAGACCTTATCAGTATGTAACCTCACGTGACAAAAGGGACTTTGCAGGTGTGATTAAGTTAAGGATCTTGAGATGGGGGTATTATCTTGGATTATCCAGGTGGGCACAAGGTAATCAGTAGGGTCCCAATAAGAGACAGAAGGATCAATGTGAGAAAAAGGAATTGTAACTTTTTTAGATGGTTGGAATGATGTACTTTGAAGATGGAGGAAGGGACCACAAGTCAAGGAATGTGTGCGATCTCTAAAAGCTAGGAAAGATGAGGAAACACATTTTTTCCTGAACTTCTAGAAGGAACTTGGTTTTGCTACACCTTGATTTTAGTCCAGTTAAACTTTATTTCAACCTCAAGAATTGTAAGATAATAAATTTCTGTGTTTTTAAGCCACTAAGTTTGTGGTAATTTGTTATAGCAACAATAGGAAAACTAATACAAGTATGAAGGGTCAAAGATTACCAGTATTTGAGGAATATATCTAACATGAACAAGTAGAGACCAAACCAAGTTAACTGGAAATGGGAATTCAGAGGACATTTAACAGTTCAGTGAACATAAGAAAAATTCAGAAAAATTATAAAGAACATCCTAAGAAAAATAAGAGAATATAGTACATCTATGAGCAAGAACAGAATATTATAAAACTTCAAAATTTAAGAAAATGTGAGTGAGCTTTGGGAAGTTAAATAGAGGACAGCAGAAAAACATTCAATGGTTCTCTTAAAACAAAAAATATAAAGAAATTTCCCACAAAATAGAATTTTAAAAAAGAAAAGTAATATATACATCTATCTATATATAGAAATAGTATAGAAACATACTAGAAAATTAATTGTGGAGGTCTATCACCATTATAGAAGTTCCAGAGAAAAGGAGAATGGAGAAAGCAAGAGGGAGAAGGTATCAGAAAAATAATAAACAGAATGAGCGAAGTATAAGAGTTTTCTGATAAAAACATCCCACTGAATTTTCAGCTCAATGAATGTAGGAAAAAAACACACCAAGATATTTCATCGTAAAATTTCTGAACCTTGGAAATAAAAAAAGAAAACACAAATGTGTCTAGAGAGAGATTGGGGTGCAAGCGATGCATAAAGAATTGGGAACTAGATTGACATTGGACTTTAATAACAATGCCTTTGAAATTCTAAAGGAAAATTGTTACAACCTAAAATTCCATGACCATGCGGATTATCAAACAAATGTGAGGCCAGAATAAAAATATTTTCAAATGTATGCACATGTATTCAGCTTTCCTCAGAAAGCCATTTCGAGAATGAGTTTCATCAAAATGGGGGAGTAAATTATGAAAAGGGAAGGCACAGGGATAGGAAAGAGGAGATCCAGCCCTGCAGAGAACTCCCAGGGTGATGAGAAATGGAAGTCCCAGAACGAGAGCTATGTTGCAGAACCTAGAAATGTAAGAGATCAGATTGAAACAGGAAGGCATTTCACCAAAGGAAACACATGGAATTGATGGGTTTTCTGATGTGTTAACCGTATTGAGGTGAGTTTCACAATTCTGTAATAGTTACAGTGAAAGCAATCAATGAAAAAAGTAAGGCAATAATTTCCTTAAGAAAAACAACAGTTGTTCAAGAAAGGAAATGCAATCATAGATACTTTTATGCTTAGCTGTAAGTTATATTTTCAACCTTATTTGACATAATAGCACAATTCAGCTCCAAATAAAAAAGTACAACCCTTCCTTGATTAACATGGCAGCTGAATTCCTGGAAAATTCAGTATAAACCCTGTTAAAAATACCATCTGTGCACAATTGTTCTAGTTTGCTAGCTGCTGGAATGCAATATACCAGAAATGGAATGGCTTTTTAAAAGGGGAATTTAATAGGTTGCTAGTTTACAGTTCTAGGGCCGAGAAAATGTCCAATTAAAACAAGTCTATAGAAACGTCCAATCAAAGGCATCCAGGGAAAGATACCTTGGTTCAAGAAGGCAGATAAAGTTCAGGGTTTCTCTCTCATCTGGAAAGGCACACGGCAAACACAGTCAGGGTTTCTTTCTTGGCTGGAAGGGCACATGGCGAACTAGGTGTCATCTGCTACTTTCTCTCCTGGCTTCCTGTTTCATGAAGCTCCCTGGGAGGCGTTTTCCTCTTTCATCTCCAACGGTCACTGGCTTGTGGGCTCTCTGCTTCTCATGGCTATGTCACTTTCCTTTGCTCTCTCTGAATCTCTTTCATTCTCCAAAATGTTTCCTCCTTTATAGGACTCCAAAAACTTATCAAAGACCCACCCGAATGGCTGGAGACATGTTTCCAGCTAATCCAGTTTATCAACCACTCTTGATTAAGTCATATCCCCAGGGAGATGATCTAATTACAGTTTCAAACATTCAATACTTGAATAAGGATTAGAAGAAATGGCTGCCTTTACAAAATGGGATTAGGATAAAAACATGGCTTTTCTAGGGTCCATACATCATTTCAAACCAGCACAACAATAAAGACAGGTTCTAGGTTCAGGTATTTATAAATTTTTACTTATCTGAAAGTGCCTACGTAAGGATTTCAACAGGACTTTCTGAAGTCAGGTGGGTTATAGGATAGTTCTTTGTTGTACCACATTCTGTATTGCACAGCATCTAGAAACCCTGACCATCACCGATTAAATATCTATCATGCCCCCAAATCATTGTGAAAACCAGAAAACACTTCCATAAGTTTCAAAAATCTTCCCAAGGCCTAGAGATCTCTTCCACAGAGGAAGAGAGTCCTAATTAACCCATACCTCTTCCCACTTGCCTAACCTTTAGCACCACTGCACGGTTCAGTCAGAGCACATGTCTTTATGGCATTGCTGCTTTTCATGGAAGCCCAAGAAGCAGGTTGTTTTCTTTATGGTTGGTGCGTGCCTGTTCTCTCTACAGTAGTGTCAGGGCAATGCCTTGACGGGACCAAACCTCTTAACCTAAATTATTGTCATCTCAATGCATAATCGAGTGTTTCTCCTGAAGAAGCTATTAGAAAGGACTATTCTTGCCTCTGTAAGAATCAGTGATACCAAATGAGAAAAATGCAGAATATTGATTCCACCAAAAATTGCCATTAAAGGATGGGAGAGGGGGAAGAATATGTGGTAGGAGAAATGGAGTTTAAGAGAGTTAAACCATCATCTTTTATAATAAGAACTCAATGTCTAGTTTTTAAAAACTGAGGAATCAGGAAACACAAGTATAATTGTGATAAATAGAAATACAGTGGCGAAACAGCCTAAAGAATGGAAAGGAGTTGCCCTTAGGAAGCAGGACTTAGGGTAGAGAAGAAGAGATCAAGAGTCTGCTGTTTTTCTTTATTAACCTTATAACATTATTAATCATTTTAAAAAGACCGTAAGTATGGCTTACTTTAATAAAAAATAAAAACTTAATTTAAAAAATTGCTACCTTGTTCACCTTTTCAAGGCCTAAATAAATAGTCACAGTTATTCTGACCTTGCATCAAAGGCTTTTATTAAATAAGGCCTTGCTACAAAGTCAGTTATCTGGCTTTATCTTGTGCTAAAACTAGTTCTGTCTAACAGGATGAAATCCTGAAACTGTCATGCATACTCTAATATTATCCTTGCTTAACCGTGTCTGTGATGCCAATTGCACATCCAATCAAAGATCTAAAGTTACAAGCTGGCTGCAGAGTTGGTGCCCTGGTTACAAAACATTGGCCAGCTGCAGGAAATACAGAGAGGAAAAAGTTATGCCTTGGCTACTGAGTACAATCCATGCTCAGTGTTAACGATAGTATGTCAGTCCATAAATTATGATAGCTAGTGCTGGAACATTAACACCACCCAAAAACACACTCGTAAGCAAGCCAGCATGGCAAAATGAGGTCATGGAGAAGCTTAAAGCTATTTCAGGACGTATCTTCAACACCAGCATAGCTCCTTTGACACCACCTGCTCTCATTTGGAGGACGGTATATTTAAGTCCCCCAACAGCAACTGGGCTCAAACCCAGTGCTGACTCCACAGTCCAGTTCAGGATAAATGCTGTCCTGTTGTTAGGTGCTGACCTTTAGATGAGGTATTTAAATCCCCCTGCCAACATTCTCCACCTTGTGCTTAACTGGCACAATATAAAAGATGTGGCTGAGAGAGCATTCGATGGTGGTCACAGCTGCCTGCATATTATCATAGTAATAGAAGCATGTGATTGATTCCTTTGAAAAAATATGGGCAGTATAACCCAACATAAATCACTCTTGCTATGACAATCATGGTGGCATCAAGAAAGCAACTTGCACACACACAAAGAATTTACTTGTTCTTTCCATACAACTATTTGTTCTTCATAATGTAACCATGAACAAGTACTTGACTTATCTTAGTGTCTAGAATGAATACCTGTCTTCATATGTGAAGATGGTATTTGCCAGTACTCTTCAAAAAAAAGAAAAGTTCATGTTAAATTTCTTTCAAAGCCACAATTTCCAAATGTGGGGAGATTGCTAAAATGTGCTTTTCAAAGCCATCCAAACAGACTTTTAAAATCAACTTGAAAGTCATTTAAATAATATGTAATTCAAAATATAAGTTACTGATATTATCTTTTGGAGTGCAGAAGAATTGGCTGGCAAAAATCAGAAATCAAAGGCTTTTGCCACATTGATTTCCAATCTTTTTTGTCATGTTTCTTGAATGTTTCTTATTGGAAAATAAATGTGTGTTGTTTTGTAGAGTTTTAAGGTATTTCTAATATGCTTGTCATGTGCTCCAAACAAAACTACTAACTTCCAAATCTTTCTATTTTCTCCCAGCATCTAATACTACTTCGCCCTCCAGGTGGTTTACAGTAAATGTTGACTACGTGAAATTTTGTGCACGAAGAAGCAAAGGTTTAATATGAATCTAGCATCCTCCTTGCCACTGTTGAAATGGACAACTTATATGATTCTAGAGAAATAGCTCTTTAAACTAAAACAATATTTTTGTGTGCTTTCATTTCCCAGGCAATATGTTAAGCAACAGAGATAGTTGGAAGAGCAAATAAGAATGGTCCCTTACACCCAAATTCATACTCTATCTTCACTGTTTTTCCCTGTTTCTGAAACTCTTATTTACAGCAACAAAAGCTCAGTAATAAACTTAAATAGTAATCTCATATCCTGTTTTGCCCTTTGCAGCCCTGAACAGACTGGCTGGTAAGTTCAGGTGACCAGCACATGTCAATCATCAGAATAAGAAGTTAGATTAAGGTTATAATCACATAACTGTTTTTTGTTATTTACAATAGGGAGATTACTGGGCAAAAATGGAAAAAGAAACATAACAAGATTCTCAAAACATGAGGTGGTATATTTTAGACATTAAAGGAAAATTGATGAAAATAGTGAAGAGTTAATAATGTCTCAAGTTTATGGTAGACCTTGGAAGCTATCTTAGTGTCTTAGTTTTTTTGACTTCTATCAAAAGTACCACACAGTGGGTTGGCTTAAACGATGGGAATTTGTTGCCTTATGGTTTTGAGGTTAAAAGAAGTCTAAAATCAAGTTATCAGCAAGGCTTGCTTTCTGCCTGAAGGCAATAATATTTTGGTGCTGGCTGCTGGCAATCCTTGAGATTCACTGTCTTGTATCTCTGCCTCCTGTCTGTCAAATGACAATGTCCTTTTCTTTCTAGCATCTGTGATTTCCTAGTTCTCTTTAAAAGCCCCCCTATATGCCGAATTAAGACCCACGTTCATTTGGTTACTCCTTCACTAAAAATAACAGCTATTACAATGGGTTCATACCCACAGAGATGTGAATTAAAATTTAAAAAGAAAATGTATTTAATTGGGTACATAATTCAACCTACCACACTTGGAAAACACCCACTGATACTTGAATCCCTTCAACAGCACTTCTAATACACTGACTTGTGAATTAAGCTTGAACATTACTAGTGAGAAGGAATTTCTTTCCAGCATGGTTCATTCCTCTTATTTCTGCCATTTAGAGTCTCACATTTCTAAAGATATCTAAAGATAGCTCTACCACCACCACTCCAATTAAAACAATTCCTACTCTGTCATTCATTAATATCACTGAATTTTGAGTCCTTCATCTACCATGTGCTCTTTTCCAAGAATATACCAGTTTAGATTTGACCCTCTTAAAGGGTGGAAAACAAAAATGGACACAAAACTCTAGTACCTGAACAAAGATGTTGATTGGAACCATTACCCCCCTTAGGGGAGATACTATAATGGTACTAATAAAATCTGTAATTCTGTTAGTGTCATAGGCAGTAGATCTAAATGAAATTTAAGTGATAAGTGGATTATCTTTCTTTGGTAATACCTAGGCCTAATTCTATTCAGACTCAGACATAACCACCCTATGGGTCCTCATAGTGGCCCTTCTCGGTAAAGGATGCAACATGATGCAATGCTCTAAAACGGCTGAATGTCGAAAGATCAGCAAAATGGAATGTGAGTGGAATCTTTATATCAACCAGACTTTATAGGATGCAAAACCTATTTCATAAATACATCTTCATCTCTATGTCATATGTTCCTCAGTTACAGCCCCCTGTCCCTCTTCAACACATTCAAACCCAACCCTTAATTTTAAAGAGAAGGCTAGAATCTTTTGGTAACAGATTAGGAATTCTCTGATCTAAATGTCAAAAATTCTAAACACATTGTCCTTGCTTCTATCCTATTCCAAGCACCCAGAAAGAGTATATTTAGACCCTCATCTCATACACACAGAGACACACACATTATAGAATTAACATTTGTATTGTAATTTATATGTTCACCAAGAAAACTCTCTTAAAAGACTAAGTTCCTTGAAAGGAGGGTTTTTTTTTCCAATTTGCATCCCTAGTATGTAGAACAGTATCTGTAATAGTGTATGTGCCCTCTTGGCATTGGTTAAATGAATATAAAATATACACATTCCTTATCAAATAGCAAGAGTTATTATAAAGCTAACATAATAAGACAATGTGGTACTGGTACAGATGGATATAGAGAAAAAGACAAAGGAAACAGAGTAAAGCTCTCAGAAAGATTCCCACACAGATATGGAAACATATCACGGAGGAATACTGCAGATTAATGGGAAAAAAGTTGGACTATTCTTAAATTGTGTTGACACAATGGGGTGAATAAATGAAATAAAATGCAAAATTGTATCCCTACCTCACACCATATATAAAATATCAATTCCAGATGAAAAAATGTTACTACTGTCAAAATAAAGAAAAATATCTTTACAATATCAGAACAATAAGGAATTTTTAAGAGACCCACAGATACATAAAAAACCCCACAAACTTTAAAGAAAATTTTTGATAAATTTGACAACATTAAAATTGAAAACATTTATGCATTAAAAGATACAATTAAAAGAGAGCAGTCAAACCACAGATTTGGTAAAGATATTTATAACACTAATAACCACAAAGGATTAACATTTATAAATAAATTGCAAACTCCTATAATTCAATATGCAAAATGTAAGTAACCTATAAAAAATGGACAAAGACTTGAATATGTAGCTCACAGAGAAGGAAACATGAATGGCTCATAAACACCTAGAAAGATACTCCACCATCCTAGGTATAAGAGCAGTAGATATCAAAACCACAATCAGGTGCCATTGCCTAACTATCCAGATGGCAAAAATAAAGTCTGACTATGCTGCCAAGCATATAGCACAAGGAGAACTTTTATACTAAGTTGGTTAGAGTCTAAGTTCCTACTCTGTTCAAAATATAAAGGCGGCCCCGCAGCAGCCGAGCCGCCCGACCTCCCTACCCCCTCTCTTTCTCCGCCGGCCCGCCGCGCGGCGCACGCGCCCCGCAGCAGCCGAGCCGCCCGACCTCCCTACCCCCTCTCTTTCTCCGCCGGCCCGCCGCGCGGCGCACGCGCCCCGCAGCAGCCGAGCCGCCCGACCTCCCTACCCCCTCTCTTTCTCCGCCGGCCCGCCGCGCGGCGCACGCGCCCCGCAGCAGCCGAGCCGCCCGACCTCCCTACCCCCCTCCTCCCCCTCCTGCTCCGGCTGCTCTCCAACCAACACGGTGCCCTCTTCCCCCGCCTTCACCGTGCTCCCCCGCCACCAGCCTCGACAGCCTTGCCGCCCTCACCTTTCCTCCTCCAGAACAACTACTGGGGGAGTGGAGATAATACAGAGCAGCTCCCGGAGCCACGAGGGAGATTAAAGGGACAGCGTACCCCATCCTGGAACGGCTGACTATCTGGGAGAACCAGCTCCGGTGAGATCACCAAGGGGCACGGGCTTTCCTGGGTGGGACAGCAAGCGACCGGAGTCCCTCCCTTCCACCTTCCCAGGCCAGCTGGTAGAATTGGACAGGCGGTCCCCTTAGGCCGCGGCGGCTGGTGCCCCCACCACACGAGGCCCCCCGGAACAACTGAGATAGTTGGGTCGGAAATCCCCAGACTGCGGAGAACAGTGACCGGGGGATCCCTTCCAAACACGTGACTCCCCCGTCGGCTGGGAACAGTGCACTCTCCCGGGCTGCGACAGCTGGCGCCCTCCCGCCACGCTTGGTGCCCCGGGCCGACTAGCTAATTTGGCCGGACGCTCTCCTGTGCTGCGACAGCCGGCGACCCTCCCCGCGTTTGGAAACCCGGGCCGGCTGGCATTCTTCCAAGACGCTTCGGTTGCCGAACCTCCCCTACGGCGAGAGTTTTCCAGAGTTGAGGGACCCACAGCAACTTTCGCTGGTGGAACCCACAGACAGCCGTGTGCCACGTGCGCCACCTACTGGGCAGGATAGAAAGAACAGAACCGAGAGACTGCGCAGAAAAATCTTTCAACCTGTGGGGTCGAACACCCGGGGAAATCTGACTAAATGCCCAGACGCCAGCAGAAGATAACGGATCACGCTCAGAAAATTGAACATATGGCCCAGTCAAACGAAGAAACCAATAGTTCAAATGAGATACAGGAGCTGAAACAACTAATGCTGAATATACGAACAGAAATAGAAAACCTCTTCAAAAACGAAATAGATAAATTGAGGGAGGACATGAAGAAGACATGGGCTGAACATAAAGAAGAAATAGAAAAACTGAAAAAACAAATCACAGAACTTATGGAAGTGAAAGATAAAGTAGAAAAGATGGAAAAAACAATGGATACCTACAATGACAGATTTAAAGAAACAGAAGATAGAATTAGTGATTTGGAGGATGAAACATCTGAACTCCAAAAAGAAACAGAAACTATCCGGAAAAGAATGGAAAAATTTGAACAAGGTATCAGGGAACTCAAGGACAATGTGAAACGTACAAATATACGTGTAGTGGGTATCCCAGAAGGAGAAGAGAAGGGAAAAGGAGGAGAAAAACTAATGGAAGAAATTATTACTGAAAATTTCCCAACTCTTATGAAAGACCTAAAATTACAGATCCAAGAAGTGCAGCGCACCCCAAAGAGATTAGACACAAATAGGCGTTCCCCAAGACACTTACTAGTTAGAATGTCAGAGGTCAAAGAGAAAGAGAGGATCTTGAAGGCAGCGAGAGAAAAACAATCCGTCACATACAAGGGAAACCCAATAAGACTATGTGTAGATTTCTCAGCAGAAACCATGGAAGCTAGAAGACAGTGGGATGATATATTTAAGTTACTAAAAGAGAAAAACTGCCAGCCAAGACTCCTATATCCAGCAAAATTGTCCTTCAAAAATGAGGGAGAAATTAAAACATTCTCAGACAAAAAGTCACTAAGAGAATTTGTGACCAAGAGACCAGCTTTGCAAGAAATACTAAAGGAAGCACTAGAGTCAGACACAAAAAGACAGAAGAGAGAGACATGGAGAAAAGTGTAGAAAGAAGGAAAGACAGATATGATATATATAATACAAAAGGCAAAATGGTAGAGGAAAATATTATCCAAACAGTAATAACTCTAAATGTCAATGGACTGAATTCCCCAATTAAAAGACATAGACTGGCAGAATGGATTAAAAAACAGGATCCTTCTATATGCTGTCTACAGGAAACACATCTTAGACCCAAAGATAAATATAGGTTGAAAGTGAAAGGTTGGGAAAAGATATTTCATGCAAACAACAACCAGAAAAGAGCAGGAGTGGCTATACTAATATCCAACAAATTAGACTTCAAATGTAAAGCAGTTAAAAGAGACAAAGAAGGACACTATATACTAATAAAAGGAACAATTAAACAAGAAGACATAACAATCATAAATATTTACGCACCGAACCAGAATGCCCCAAAATACGTGAGGAATACACTGCAAACACTGAAAAGGGAAATAGACACATATACCATAATAGTTGGAGACTTCAATTCACCACTCTCATCAATGGACAGAACATCTACACAGAGGATCAATAAAGAAATAGAGAACCTGAATACTACTATAAATGAACTTGACTTAACAGACATTTATAGGACATTACATCCCACAACAGCAGGATACACCTTTTTTTCAAGTGCTCATGGATCATTCTCAAAGATAGACCATATGCTGGGTCACAAAGCAAGTCTTAACAAATTTAAAAAGATTGAAATCATACACAACACTTTCTCGGATCATAAAGGAATGAAGTTGGAAATCAATAATAGGCGGAGTGCCAGAAAATTCATAAATACATGGAGGCTCAACAACACACTCTTAAACAACAAGTGGGTCAAAGAAGAAATTGCAAGAGAAATTAGTAAATACCTAGAGGCAAATGAAAATGAAGACACAACATATCAAAACTTATGGGACGCAGCAAAGGCAGTGCTAAGAGGGAAATTTATTGCCCTAAATGCCTTTATCAGAAAAGAAGAAAAGGCAAAAATGCAGGAATTAACTGTCCACTTGGAAGAACTGGAGAAAGAACAGCAACTAATCCCAAAGCAAGCAAAAGGAAAGAAATAACAAAGGTTAGAGCAGAAATAAATGAAATTGAAAACATGAAAACAATAGAGAAAATCAATAAGACCAGAAGTTGGTTCTATGAGAAAATCAACAAGATTGATGGGCCCTTAGCAAGATTGACAAAAAGAAGAAGAGAGAGGATGCAAATAAATAAGATTAGAAATGAAAGAGGAGACATAACTACTGACCTCACAGAAATAAAGGAGGTAATAACAGGATACTATGAACAACTTTACGCTAATAAATACAACAATTTAGAAGAAATGGACAGGTTCCTGGAAAGACAGGAACAACCAACTTTGACTCAAGAAGAAATAGACGACCTCAACAAACCAATCACAAGTAAAGAGATTGAATTAGTTATTCAAAACCTCCCTAAAAAGAAAAGTCCAGGACCAGACGGCTTCACATGTGAATTCTATCAAACATTCCAGAAAGAATTAGTACCTACGCTCCTCAAACTCTTCAACATAATCGAAGTGGAGGGAAAACTACCTAATTCATTCTATGAAGCCAACATCACCCTCATACCAAAACCAGGCAAAGATATTACAAAAAACGAAAACTACAGACCAATCTCTCTAATGAATACAGATGCAAAAATCCTCAATAAAATTCTAGCAAATCGTATCCAACAACACATTAAAAGAATTATACATCATGACCAAGTAGGATTCATCCCAGGTATGCAAGGATGGTTCAACATAAGAAAATCAATTAATGTAATACACCATATCAACAAATCAAAGCAGAAAAATCACATGATCATCTCAATTGATGCAGAGAAGGCATTTGACAAGATTCAACATCCTTTCCTGCTGAAAACACTTCAAAAGATAGGAATACAAGGGAACTTCCTTAAAATGATAGAGGGAATATATGAAAAACCCACAGCTAATATCATCCTCAATGGGGAAAAATTGAAAACTTTCCCCCTAAGATCAGGAACAAGACAAGGATGTCCACTATCACCACTATTATTCAACATTGTGTTGGAAGTTCTAGCCAGAGCAATTAGGCAAGAAAAAGAAATACAAGGCATCAAAATTGGAAAGGAAGAAGTAAAACTATCACTGTTTGCAGACGATATGATACTATATGTAGAAAACCCAGAAAAATCCACAACAAAATTACTAGAGCTAATAAATGAGTACAGCAAAGTAGCAGGCTACAAGATCAACATTCAAAAATCTGTAGCTTTTCTATACACTAGTAATGAACAAGCTGAGGTAGAAATCAAGAAACGAATCCCATTTACAATCGCAACTAAAAGAATAAAATACCTAGGAATAAATTTAACCAAAGAGACAAAAAACCTATATAAAGAAAACTACAAAAAACTGTTAAAAGAAATCACAGAAGACCTAAATAGATGGAAGGGCGTACCGTGTTCATGGATTGGAAGACTAAATATAGTTAAGATGTCAATCCTACCTAAATTGATTTACAGATTCAATGCAATACCAATCAAAATCCCAACAACATATTTTTCAGAAATAGATAAACCAATAAGCAAATTTATCTGGAAGGGCAGGGTACCCCGAATTGCTAAAAACATCTTGAGGAAAAAAAACGAAGCTGGAGGTCTCGCGCTGCCTGACTTTAAGGCATATTATGAAGCCACAGTGGTCAAAACAGCATGGTATTGGCATAAAGATAGATATATCGACCAATGGAATCGAATAGAGTGCTCAGATATAGACCCTCTCATCTATGGACATTTGATCTTTGATAAGGCAGTCAAGCCAACTCACCTGGGACAGAACAGTCTCTTCAATAAATGGTGCCTAGAGAACTGGATATCCATATGCAAAAGAATGAAAGAAGACCCATCTCTCACACCCTATACAAAAGTTAACTCAAAATGGATCAAAGATATAAACATTAGGTCTAAGACCATAAAACAGTTAGAGGAAAATGTTGGGAGATATCTTATGGATCTTACAACTGGAGGTGGTTTTATGGACCTTAAACCTAAAGCAAGAACACTGAAGAAGGAAATAAATAAATGGGAGCTTCTCAAAATTAAACACTTTTGTGCATCAGAGAACTTCATCAAGAAAGTAGAAAGACAGCCTACACAATGGGAGACAATATTTGGAAATGACATATCAGATAAGGGTCTAGTATCCAGAATTTATAAAGAGATTATTCAACTCAACAACAAAAAGACAGCCAACCCAATTACAAAATGGGAAAAAGACTTAAACAGACACCTACCAGAAGAAGAAATACGGATGGCTAAGAGGCACATGAAGAGATGCTCAATGTCCCTGGCCATTAGAGAAATGCAAATCAAAACCACAATGAGATATCATCTCACACCCACCAGAATGGCCATTATCAACAAAACAGAAAACGACAAGTGCTGGAGAGGATGCGGAGAAAGAGGCACACTTATTCACTGTTGGTGGGAATGTCAAAGGGTGCAACCACTGTGGAAGGCAGTTTGGCGGTTCCTCAAAAAGCTGAATATAGAATTGCCATACGACCCAGCAATACCATTGCTAGGTATCTACTCAAAGGACTTAAGGGCAAAGACACAAACGGACATTTGCACACCAATGTTTATAGCAGCGTTATTTACAATTGCAAAGAGATGGAAACAGCCAAAATCTCCATCAACAGAAGAGTGGCTAAACAAACTGTGGTATATACATACGATGGAATATTATGCAGCTTTAAGACAAGATAAACTTGTGAACCATGTAATAACATGGATGGACCTAGAGAATATTATGCTGAGTGAATCCAGCCAAAAACTAAAGGACAAATACTGTATGGTCCCACTGTTGTGAACGGACATTCGAGAATAAACTTGAAATATGTCATTGGTAACAGAGTTCAGCAGGAGTTAGAAACAGGGTAAGACAATGGGTAATTGAAGCTGAAGGGATACAGATTGTGCAACAGGACTAGATACAAAAACTCAAAAATGGACAGCACAATAATACCTAATTGTAAAGTAATCATGTTAAAATACTGAATGAAGCTGCATCTGAGCTATAGGGTTTTTTTTTTGTTTTTGTTTGCTTGTTGGTTTGTTTGTTGTTGTTGTTTTCTACTATTACTACTACTTTTATTTCTTTTCTTTATATTAACATTTTATATCTTTTTCTGTTGTGTTGCTAGTTCCTCTAAACTGATGCAAATGTACTAAGAAACAATGATCATGCATCTATGTGATGATGTTAAGAATTACTGAGTACATATGTAGAATGGTATGATTTCTAAATGTTGTGTTAATTTCTTTTTTTTTCCGTTAATAAAAAAAAAAAAAAAAAAAATATAAAGGCGCCACACGTCTTATCAAATACTCTGGGGACTATTCTGTTATATACAGTAAAGGTGAAATGTATGCCTCCACACACTTTCACACACACACACACACAAGAGAAAAGGATAAGATTGCTAGTAAGATTTGGAAACAACTTGCATTTATTATATGGCTGTCACTAACTATGACTCTCCTTTTTGGGAACAAATGTTCAAGTTTACACAGCTCTGCCACACTCCCTTGAAATTAAGTGTAGCCATGTGACTTTGTACAGTGAATGACATCTAACAGTAAGAACATGGGTCAGTTCTGGGTGAAATCTTTTAAGAGATGTATATGATTCACTTCATGACTTCCCCTGCTGTGGTAACCAGAATACTGCAGTGATGGAATTTGTAAGCCTAGATCCCACCCAAGGTAGACATGTACGATGAGCAAAAACCAAATCAACACAAAATGAAATGTTTGTTTTAGGCCATCCTGATTGACACACAGTCTAAATATACACTGATAGGAAAACAGATCACTAAATTGTGGTATATTCATACAATGGCATACTAAATAGCATTGAAATGGAATGAACAAGAGGCACAAGTATCATATGGATAAACAATGCAGATATAATGTTAGGAAAAAAGCTATTGAAGAATACATGTAGTGTTCTTAACAATATCAGTAGTGATTTATTTCTTATGTTGGGTGGTAAATATATCTGGGTACGTTATTAATCTTTGCATCATCCTTTTTAAATGAAATATAAATGTTTTAAACAAATAGAACTATATATTCTGTCGGCTTATTAGTTCTGAAAGCAAGCTGAGAATTTCGATTGTTCTTATTTAGAATTTAATTAGTCTAGAAAGTTGTAGATTTTCTTCCATCCTCTATTTAGAGCTACTGAGTGGTAACTTTGAAGACTGGAGTAAAAGATCCAAGCAAAGATGTTTATTTTCGATTCTCTACCCACTTAAAGGCAGGAGAATGAAGTGAAAGGAGAAAGGTGCTTACTTTGGAAAAGAGTGTTCACGTTACAAAATTATTTCAATTGCCTGAAAATTCATGAAAACAAAACTTGGAGGTATTGTCCTACACCAATAATCCACTTCTCCTCTTCACCCATTTTGTTTCCTTTTCACAATGAGGAGAATATTTTCACATACCACTATTGGTAGCACATTTATAAGTACAGCTTAATTACTAATAAAAATGACGAATCAGCCTGGGCAGGGGTAGTCACCCACTGGAAGCCATAATGTTTCAGGACTGTTTCCATCCTAAACAAAGGCAAGCATAACTGGTATCTGTTGCCCGAAGTCACTCAGTGGTTTAAATTTCAGTTACATCTACTACAATTATGTAAAATATACATGGCAAAATAGGCTGACACCTTGCAGTGTTACAGAGGACCCAGTTAAGCTGTAGATGGACTCCTGACCCAGAGCAACTATGGGGAACAGCCTGTCGAAGGTCATGCGTCTCACTAACAAACAGAGTCCATCCCTCCTGCTTCCTGGTACCTAAACTGGCCATTCTCATCCTTGAAGAACACCAATATTTACAAGGAAATTTGGTTTTTCACTAGCGATTTTTAGTGGACTTGCTCATACTGAGAAAAGATATTTGAATCTAATAAACAATTAGTTAAAATGCAAAAAAAAAAAATAATTGTGTATGCCCCTAAAGACTGGCAGCTGACAATCTCGAAATTACTTACTAACAATTTGATTTCTCTGTTGCTGTTGTTTTAATAATAATATATAAGAAGGACAAATCTGTATCAGTCACTTAAAAGAAAAAAGAAGCAATGCCAAAAAAAAAAAAAATAAAGGATGAACACTGGGAATGCTGTTAGTTAAAGACTTTAAATTTAACAAGCGCTTTGATTGAAATTCATTTTTTTTTTTTTGGGGTCATCACTGTTATTCCTATCTAAAAAGCCTGAAAGAGTCCCAACTGTACAAGCAGAAAAGTGGTAAGTACTAATAATACCAGGCTCAATTGCAGTCAGGAATAAAGCTCTTAGCTACTCAGTGTATGGTCCATGAGCCAATATCTTGGGCATCTCATGGGAGCTTGTTGTAAAGGCATCTTCTTGGGCCTACCCCAGACCTACTGAATCAGAAGCTACGGTAAATAACATCTTCCAGATGATGCATGTTGTCATTAGCATTTGAGAAGCCCTTGTCTAAGTGACTGCATTTTACTTCATTTTCCTGAGCTTTCTACACATTCTCTTTAGTGAAAAGTATATGTAAACCCACTGATTCATGACATGTAAGACTGGGTATCAGGCATATAGCTTTAATAATTATAAAGAAAATGTTTGTCTAACTCTAGTATTATAGTTCTCAAAATATATTTTTCCAAAACAAATTAACCATACCTCTTCATTCACAGAAATCACTAATAAATCCCCTGAGAAAAAACTGAAACATTTTCATATACCTACCAACACTGCTTTCCTTTGGTTATACTGTGTTTCTTTAAGTTTTTCTTTTCTTTCTTTTCTACTTTAAATTAATCTATGTGATGGTGTTAGTTTTTAAAACATCTCTAGCAAATAAATAAAAGGAGATGTAAAATATTGAGGTTTGTTTGGTGAATCATAGTTGCAAAATTCCTTCTTCTTTGGAAATCTCTTTCGTGCTGCATTTGCTGCTTTTTAAGCCATGATCTCTGCGTACTTCCTTTGATTATACCTTCTGAGCTCAGGTTCAGCCAGCAGTTCTTCCACAATAGTTCTTTTCCTTTGCTTCTTGGGAATTAGTGAATGGTAGAAGTCGGCTGGATCTTTAGTAATGGTTCCAATCTGGAAATACTTGGGGAAGCTGTTTCTATCATTTTTCTTGTAAAATCTTTTGGGGGCCATCCTAGCTCTCATCTTCAGTGCTCTGAGCTCATTGGTAAATTCATCTGTCAATTCTGGAGCTTTCATATCAAACCAGCCATCACCCTTGGGTTTTGTTGCTTTTTCTGTTTTTTTTTCTGAAGTTGAAATTTGGATTCACTATGTTGGGACACAGTCGTTTATTCAATTCCTGATTTTGAATAAACCATAATGATGGTTTTCTGCAGAAGATTATTTTTCTTTTCCTCCTTGATCTGTGTTAGGGTTCTCTTGTTAGAATGTAGTTTGTTCGCCATTAATATACAAACCACCCAACTGCTTAATGCTTAGACAGGGTCTATGCTGCTGCTTGTCAACTTCAGAAGTTTAGATTTTGTATCATTTAGTAAGTCTTCTTCATCACTGAGCTATCTTTATTTTTGTCAAAATCTATGGATCTTCTTCACTTTTTTCATCCCCTTCCTCCTCCTTCCTCTTCTTGTCCTTCCTCAATGACAACCTTACTTGCCTTATTTTCTTCTTCTAAATAAAAATTGTTATCAACACTCAATCCAGCAGTTGTGTCGATTACAAACAATGCATTGACCCATGACATATTTCCCGAGTCCCTATTCAGTGACTCCCTTTGACCACCATTTTCAACAATACATACGTAGTCCTCTTCATTCCCATTGTTTTCAGACTGCTTGCTTTCATCCCTGCTAAGAACTAATAAAATAGAATCATCCTTTTCCTGAGATGTGTATAATTTGGAGCCACCATCAAAATCTACATTCTTTTCATCGTGCCTGTCTTTGCTAACACCTATAACTTTGCACTCTTCTCTGCCATTATCACTATCACCACCATCGCCAAACTGCGTCATCTCTTGTTTTTAAAGTGGGTTCTTTCTCGTCATCCCATCCGTCCACTTCCATAACTGCAAATGTTCAAGTTAACGATTTCCTTATAGTCTCACAGTTCAGATTTGAGGACTTTGGTGTGGTTTTATTAGTTTTTTTTGGGGGGGGGAGGGGTGTTGAATGCCTTTGAGAAGTTATTTGCTGAAATCCAGTATCTGGAAGTTCTAAAAGACTCTTCAACTTAACTTTCCTCATTAGTTTCTTTTTCCTCGTCTATTATTCCTTTGGCTTCTTTGTCTAAACTCTTAGAATTCTGCTTTGTTATTTCTTTAAAAGGTGTAACATTGGCCCTTTTTCCCTCTTTTACATTAAAACTTGGCTGTTTTTGCACTGTTAGTATTTGTTTCTGAATTTTCACAGAAGGAATCTTCATCAAAGTCATAGTAAGTTTCTTTATTACAGAAGTTTGTCTTGTTTATTTGAGCAAGAGAACCTGCTAGTAACTGAGAAGAAGTTTGGTAACTGAATCCTCTGAATTCATAGGTTTAGCTATAATTTGCTTTTCATTTTCTAGTATACTCTTAGAATCTTTCTCCTCAGTCTGTGCCTGTAATTTCTTCTGCATACTCCTGGTTGTATTCTTCGCTGCAATTCCTGAAAATGAAGAAATGTCTGAGCATGATGACTCAATATCAGAAATATCTTCTGCATGATTCTCGACTTGGATCTGTTAGGAATTTAGCCTTACAAACTTTCTGGTTCTTGTAGCTCTAGGCACAATTCTAGAAATACCAGAAACATGAGATTCTGCTTCAGAGACTTCTTTAGCATGAGGCTCATTTATCAAAGTCTTTTGAGTCTTTTCCTAATACTAGACACAGGGGTACATGAAACTAATATCTGCCTTCTCCCAGTTACTCTCAAAATTGGATCTTGGGAGCTCAGACATAGAAAAGTTTGACTCTGCTTCAGAGGTCTCCCCATCAGCAGATGGTTGAACAATCATCTCTGGTAATGAAGCCTCAGTTCTGTTTTTCCTCTTTCCAGTTTTAGGAGTTCTAGGGATTGGACTTCTTTCTGGGTAGCATGAATTTTAGCAGCACTACAAGCATCCAATTGGGATTCATTCTTGTTTTCTGCATGTTCTTTATTTTTATTCCTGGTAATTCCACTACCAGCAGACTTCTGCTATGAGCTTTCAGTTGCTGAGGTTGGGATCCTGATCTCTCCCACCGGTTACCACCATCTTCCCAGCCCTTTTAGGCTTTTCTTGGTGTCACTGCTAAACTTCCACTGGTATCTGTGCTAGTTTGAAAGGATTTATGTACCCTAGAAAAGCCAGGTTTTAATCCTAATCAATCTTGTGGGAGCAACCATTTCTTCTAATCCCTATTCAGTACTATAGGTTAGAAATTTGATTTGGTTATCTCCACATAGATGTGACTCACCCAATTATGGGTATTAAAGTTGATTAGATGGAAATGTGACTCCACCCATTCCAGGTGGGTCTTGATTACTCTATTGGCATCCTTTTAAAAGAGGAAGCATTTTGGAAAAGGCTGGAGATCTGAGAGAGCCTACAGAAAGAGAGAGAATGATGACAGAGACACAGGATGAGAGCTCCATGAAGCTGAGAGCCCACACTGCCAGAGACCTTTGGAGATGAAGATGGAATGTATCCCCAGGGGCACTTCATGAAACAAGACTGGAGAGAAAACTAAGACATCACCATGTTTGCCAAGTGCCTTTCCAGTTGAGAGAAACCCTGAACTTCATTGGCCTTTCTTGAGTGAAGGTAACCTCTTGTTGGTGCCTTTATTTGGACACTTTTATAGACTTGCTTTAATTGGGACATTTTCATGGCTGTAGAACTATAAACTTGCAACTTACTAAATTTCCCTAGAAAAGCCATTCCATTTCTGGTATATTGCATCCCGGCAGCTAGCAAACTAGAACAGTATCATACCCAGCTGTTAACCTCCACTAACTGCTGTTTTTGACAATACTATTGTTTTTGACAATGCCTTGGAGCATAAATTGCTCCACAACCTGATTCTCCCCTAGGCAGAACCTCTATGCCATGATGTAGAAGCTGGGGTAGGAAGCCATTGGCTCCTCTACCCACATCTGTTTTTTGGAACAGGAGCTGTATGTGCAAGCTGTATGTGTGTGTGTGTGAGTGTAATGGGAGTATTGGTCCTTCTCTGGTTGCAGCCAATGCCCAGTGTAGAGCCTGCACAGCTAGAGCCAGGGATGTGCTGTGCTGAGGTTTGCCAGCTGTTCAATCCACCTAAACTAGCTCTTCTGCTCCAGGAAGTTTGGAAGATGGGATCTGACACTTGGCTGCCAAGCCCACTGCAGCAGCTTTCCCCTAACATAGAGAGCTCTGCAGAAATAGAGGACTGGCACCTAGTTCCCCACCCAGATGCTCTTTACATGGCATGAGTTCAGGTTGGGGAGAAAGAACTGTGGCCATCCACTCAATAAACACCTGCAGCACAGAGCTGTGGAAAATGGGAACTGCTAATGTTTATTGCCTACTGAATCTATGAGAATAGCCCTTTCACTTAAGGGCGCAGGTAAGATGGGATCCACCACTTGGCTACTGAGACTACTGGAGGGCGTCTCCTGCAACAGGGTGGGTGGGGGTGTGGGAAGGGGGAAGGGTACAGTCAAATGCCAGGCCTCATGCAGGATTCCATAGATAAGGTTGAATAAATATTCCTCAATAGTTTGTAAGGACTTGATCAAACTCCAAAGACTTTAAATAATTGTCTTTGCTAATTTTGACCAGCTTAAAAGATCTTCCTCCAGGGAGAGATTTCTCCAAGTGCCTTAAATCCTCATTATGGTAGGTTTTGACAAATAAAACTTTCAAATAGTTACAGAATCCAAACTATCAGTCTTTATTTTAAGATTTTTAATAGACTTTATTTTTAGAGCAATTTTTGGTCTAAAGAAATTGCATAGAAAGTACCGGGAATTCCCACATACCCTCCTCTCCTCTACCACCACCACCCTCACCCCCAGGTTTCCTCTATTATTAACATTTGATATTAGTAAGTAACTTCTTCTTTATATTATGGTTCTCTTTGTGTTGTACAGTTCTCAAAGTGTTAACAAATGCTTGTCATGTATCCACCATTACAGTGTCATCCACATCCTCACTAGTATTTGTTATTTTGGTTTTAGCCATTATAATTACTGTATAGTATTCGTTTATGATTTTTAAATGTTTTTTATTGTGAAATATATATATATATACAAAGCAAGGAAAGAAAAAAAGCAATCATTTTCGAAGTACACTTCAACAAGCAGCTACAGAACAGGTCTCAGAGTTTGTCATGTGCTGCCATTCCATCATCTCAGACTTTTCCCTCTAGCTGCTCCAAAATACTGGAGGCTAGAAGGAATATTAATATAGTGATTAAGCAGCCATACTTATTTGTTAAATCCCATTTTCTTCATTATACCTCCTCCCTCTCCTTTAATCTTTCTCCCACTCTATAGGGATCCTTGGAAAATGCCCATTCTGACTCGTTCATCAGGGGGATGCAATCAACTGATAAACTTGGAGAGGCTGGTCCCTCTGGGTTTCAGGATTTATCTGACCTAAGAACCCTCTGGGGATTATATATTCCAGGAAGGCAAATTTAGTGCATGAAACCTGTATAGTCTCCAAAATACACTTAATAAGTAGTTATAAAACAGATTTCAGAGTTTGTTATGGGTTACCATTCCACTATTTCAGATTTTTCTTTCTAGCTGCTTCAAAACACTGGAGGCTAAAACAAACACCAATATAATTATTCAGCAGTCAAACTCATTTGTTAAATCCTATCATCTCTGTTATAATCCCCCCCCTCCTTTGATCCTTCTCCCAAACTATATGGTTATTTAGGCAATGCCCGAACTGACATTTTCATGCTGAGGAGGGGTGTCTTCACTAAAGAATAAGGTGGTGCAATTAGTTAATAATCTTAGAGAGGCTGGTTCCTCTGGGTTTTAGGATTTACCTGACCTAGCAACCCTCTGGAAATTATAGGTTCCAGGAAAGCAAACTTAGTACAGGAAACTTTTATAGAATCTCAGTTTGAGATCTAGGTGTTCTTAAGAGTTAACAAGAGTGATGTTAGTTGGGTTTAGCAAACCAGTGGCTATTAGCACTATCTAACTGAAGCTTGTATAAGAGTCTAAGATAGCCTCCAGAATAGCCTCATGATTCTATTCATCTGTTTGTTACTGATACCTTATTTTATGATACTTTGTTTCTCCATTTTGGTGAGAAGATGTTGTTGATCTCACAGCCAGAGTCATCCTTGGGAGTCATGTCCCAGGTTATCAAGGAGACTTTCACCCCTGAATGTCATGTCCTACGAAGTGGGGAGGTAATGAGTTCCTTTGCAGAGTTAAGCTTAGAGAGAGAGAGAGAGGTCACATATGACTAACAAAAGAGGTTTCCTGGAAGCAACTCTTATTGTAAGTAGCCTTAGCTTCTCCACTACAGAAATAAGTTTCATAAGAGCAAGCCTCAAAATCAAGGGCTCGGCCTACTTTCTTGGAAGTCCCCAGTGATTGAGAGGTTACTTGGGGTTTCCCAGATAGGAAAGTTAAATAGTTCTATATATTTTTTCCTTCAGATCCTCAAGGGACTCTACAAATACTTTTTAATTATCAGCCCACCATAGTTTGAGATGTATCCAGGTACTACATTAAGCTATATGGAACTACGAGGCCTCGTTCATGCTCTGGACTCCAGGAGTTTAGATTGTTTAAAGAAGCTATCCAGACAGGTTGATTTAGATTGTGTGTTACAGAAAATTTAGGTTCTAGACACAGTAAACCTCTCTGTTTTTGTCTCATACAGTAGATTAAGGTCTAGAGTATATACACTATCACCTTTTACCCCGTATTCTGACTTACCTTAGACCCAGCCAGATTGGCTTGTCTTTGTCTCTAATTGACACCTGATCTCTTTTTTGGTTACTTTAACTGTTATTCTATGTAGATATGCTAACTCTCAAGGCTGCAGCACTCTATTTCTGGTTCTTAGGTATCACAGAGTTACTCAACATTCCTGGGAAATACCAAATGAGACACATTATAGCTTAGTGTATCAGAATTTAAAAATAAACTTACAACTTCAGATCAAGTGTGGCTGCAAAGAGGGTTTACAATCTAGGCTCCAATTTTCTTATAAGTACTTTCTGAAAGAGACCTTAGCATATTTGTTCTTTTGTTTCTGGCTTGTTTTGCACAACACACTGTCCCCAAGGTTTATTCAGTTTGTTGCAAGACTCTCGACATCCTTCCATTTCTAGCCCCACCATATTCCACCAAATAATTGCATAACAGTTTGCCATTTCTGCTTCTCAGTCATTATACCCTTTGGCTACCTCCATCTATTGGGCATCATGGATAATGTCCAAAATAAACAAACCATGCCTTACAGTATCTTCATTTGATTGTACAATCAAAGGCACTCTCAATTTTCATTGGCCCATGGAGACAAAGAACCGACAAACAGCTTCACCAAATATCAAATCAAAACTACCCCTTATGTCTTGTCTCTGCCTCCCAATTAGTTGCCCCTAGTAGTGCTGTGGTACTATTGATGTCTTCTGAAATATTGGCCATAGCATGCAATTTTAGTTTTCCCCCTATACTGCTCTACTGTTGACTTTTCGTCCAATATCAAACCGCTAAAATGGTTCATGTGAGAACTTATTTTTAATTGTAGATTTAATCAGTGGGATATACATGGCACTATACATCCCCTTTCAATCATATTCAGCTTCAATATGGAAGTGTTACTTATAACCCCACTAATTAGTTACTATTGCTTCTATCCATTTCCTTGCATTTAAGTTCATCCTCATTGTGTAGCCTTTCCTCATCTCTAGCTTCTATGTACCTTCAGGTCTGCTATATTCTACAGTGTAACCTCTGAGATTACCTTTACCAGAGTCATAATGGCGAAATCCTACAGTATCTGTCCTTTTGTGTCTGATTTATTTCACTCAGCATTATATCCTCAAGATTCATCCACATTGTCATATGCTTCGGGACCCCATTTTGTCTAACTGTAGCATAATATTCTATCATATGTATATGCCACATTTTGTTTATTCACTCACCCATTGATGGGCACGTGGACTGTTTCCATACTGTGGCAATTGTGAACAGTGTAGCTATGAACATTGGCATGCAAATGTCTGTTTATGTCACTGCTTTCCCGCTCTTCTGGGTATACACCCAGTATTGGTATTGCCAGGTGTTCTAGTTTGCTAGCTGCCAGAATGCAATATACCAGAAACAGAATGGCTTTTAAAAAGGGGACTTTAATACATCGCTAGTTTACAGTTCCAAGGTCAAGGAAATGTCCCAATTAAAGCAAGTCTATAGAAATGTCCAGGGAGAGATATCTTGATATAAGAAGGCTGATGAAGTTCAGGGTTTCTCTTTCAAGTGGAAAAGCACACAGCAAACACAGTCAGGGTTCCTCTCTCATCTGGAAGGGCACATGGCGAACACGGCATCATCTGCTAACTTCTTCTCCTGGCTTCCTATTTCATGAAGCTCCACAGGAAGCATTTTCCTTCTTTATCTCCAAAGGTCACTGGCTGGTGGACTATGCTTCTCGTGGCCATGTCGTTCTGCTCTGCTCTCTCTGAATCTCCTGGCTTTCTCTCTTTTATAGGATTTCAGTAAACCAATCAAGACCCACCCGAATGGGTGGAGACACGCCTCCACCTAATCCAGTTTAACAACCACTCCTGATTAAATCACATCTCCAGGGAGATGATCTAATTACAGCTTCAAACATACAATGCTGAATGGTGATTAGAAGAAATGGCTGCCTTTACAAAATGAGATTAGGATTAAGACATGGCTTTTCTAGGGTACATACATCATTTCAAACCAGCACATCAGGTCATAGGGTGACTAGATATTTAGTTTTCTAAGGAATCATCAAACTGTTCTCCACAGTAGCTGCACTATTATACATTCCCACCAACAGTGAATAAGTGTTTCAGTTTCTCCACATCCTCTCCAACATTTGTATTTTTCTGTTTAACAGTGGCCATACGTATCTGTGTGAGATGATATCTTATTGTAATCTCGACTTGCATTTCCCTTATAGCTAATGAAAATGAGCATCAATTCATGTGATTTTTAGCCATCTATATTTGCGCTTTGGAAAAACAGTTTTTCACTTCTTTAGGCTATTTTATAATTGGGCTATTTGTTCTTTTGTTGTTGAGTTGTATGCAACAATAAAACAGGGTATGAAAACCTTAATCCAATGTGTGGTTTCCAAATATTTTCTCCCATTGAATTGGCTGCTTCTTCACCTTTTTGACAAAGTCTTTTGAGGTACAGAAGCATTTGATTTTTAGGAATTCCCATTTATCTATTTTTTCTTTCATTGCTTGTACTTTGGGTGTAAAGTTTAAGAAGCTACCTCTTATTACTAGATCTAGAAAGATGTTTCCCCATATTTTCTCCTGGGATTTTTATGGTACTGGTGCTTATATTTAAGTTTATAATCTATTTTGAATTAATTTTTGTAAAGGATATAAGGCAGGGGTCCTCTTTCATTCTTTTGGCTGTTGATACCCAATTCTCCCATGCCTATTTATTGAAAAGACTTTTCTGTCCCAGTTCAGTGGACTTGGGAGCCTTATCAAAGATCAGTTGTCCATACATCTGGTCATCTATCTCCAGACTCTTGATTCAATTCCGCTAGTTGATACTTCTATCTTTGTGCCAGTACCACACTATTTTGAACACTGTGGTTTTAATGTAAGCTTTCAAGTCAGAAAGTGTTAGTGCTCCCACTTTGCTTTTCTTTTTTAGGATGTCTTTACCTATTCGAGGTCTTTTCCTCTTCCAAATAAATTTGATAACTAGCATTTGCAAGGTTTCAAAGCCATTTTTGGGATTTTGATTGGTATTGCATTAAATCTGTAGATCAATTTTGATAGAATCAACATCTCAATGGCATTCAACCTTCCTATTCTTGAGCATGGAATTTCTTTTTAACTCTTTAGGTCATTTTTATTACTTTTAGCAATGATTTGAAGTTTTTATGTACAAGTCCTTGACATCCTTAGTTGGGCTTATTCCTAGATATTTAATTCTTTTGTTCATTATTTTGAATGGAACTTTTCCTTCATTGTCTCCTCAGATAGGTCATTACTTGTATATAGAAACAATTTCTGTATATTGATCATGTACCCTGCACTTTGCTGAGACTGTTTATTAGCTCAAGTAACCTTCTCATAGATTTCACAGGGTTTTTTAAGTATAGGATCATGTCACCTGCAACTAATGAATGTTTTACTTCTTCCTTTTCTATTTGTGTGCCTTCTATTACTTTCTCCTATCAATATTGCTCAAACTAGGGCTTCTAATACAATGTTGAATAATAGTGGTGACTATGGGCATCCTTGTCTCATTCCCAATATTAGAGGGGATGCTTTCAATCTCTCACCATTAAGTATGATGCTGGCTATGGGTATTTCATATATGTCCTGTAGGGTATTGAGGAAGTTACCTTCAATTTCTACCTTTTGAAGTGTTTTTATCATGAAAGGATGCTGAATTTTGTCTAATGCTTTTTCAACATCTGTCGATGTTATTATGTGATTTTTCCCTTTCAGTTTGTTAATGTGCTGTATTACCTTGATTGATTTTTTTATGTTCAAGCACTTCTGCTTTCCTGGTATAAACCTCACTTGCTCATGATGTATAATTCTTTTAACGTGTCATTGTATTCAACTTGCTAATATTTTTTTGAGAATGTTTACATCTATGCTCACTAGGGCGATTGGTCTGTAGTTTTCCTTTCTTGTAGTGTCTTTATCCAGTTTTGATATTAGAGTAATGTTAGCTTCATGAATGAGTTAGGCATAAAATGAGCACAAAGATGAATAATATTTTTCATCCATTCTGCCAATCTGTATCTTTTGATTGGTGAGTTTAGTCCATTAATGCTCAAAGTTATTCCTGTAAAAGCACTTCTTGAATCTACCATCTCATCCTTTCGTTTTTATTTGTCAGATCTATATATTCTTTTCTGGTTCTCTCTTTTTATCCTTTTAATTATCCCTACCGATAATCTTCCACTGTGTGCCCTCACTTATTATTATTCTAATAATAAAATAAAAAACATATTTCAAAAACACCTCAGCAATAATAGGCCCCAAAATCAGGAGACACCTGAAGATATATTGGGAATGAACTCAGATTGGTGCCCACAGAAGAGAGAGAAATTTTTAAAAAAAATATATATATATATATGAATATTTAAATAAAATAATAATAATAAACATATAAAAATTATATACTTAAAAAAAAAACTAGGCAGGTAGAAAGTTTGCCAGACTGAATTGAATGCTTCTTCCCAGCAGGTGGCATTCCTGAGGTACCGCCTCCCCTGAGGTCTACCCCTCCCCGACTACAGAGGGCTGGCTGAGAAGATGGCAAGCGCAGCCTGGGGGGTCTGTTCCCAGCTCCTGGCAGTAGGTCACTGGTTCCAGCACACAGGACGGGTGAGCCAATTGCAGCACCCAGCAGAGCCCCAATAACCAGCAGATTCACCATTCACAGCACCTGATGGGATGTTATTCACAGGGCCCAGCCGGGAAACCGATCCCAACATCCGCGGGTGCAGCTTTGCACAGTAGACCGCTTGACGCACTTCTGAGCTCCCCATTGGAGTTGTCAGCTATGGAGCCACACAGGGAAGTCTCCTCAACTAGGTCTCAGGCAGGTTGAGTTGGAGGGACAATCTGTTTCCTCAGATCTGCACTTACCCATGTGCCGCCGCCCTCCCCTGGTGGAAATCACGTCTGATCAGACCCCCTCTGCTTTCCCTTGTCCTGACCTCCCCGTCTCTCTCCTTCCTATGAAGTATTGGAGACCCTCATCCATCATTCACCCCCTGGGACTGCAGTCCCAGTCATTTTTCCCCTGCCCCCATCTTGTTCTACGGAGCAGGGATGAATCCAGCCTGCCCTATTCCACCATCCTCCCGAAAGTCCATTTATGATTGTTTTAGAAGACTTGTTTTAAGTTTAGAAAAGATTAATGCATCAGATAAACACCCATTTATAAACTGTTTTTCATATTTGAATATAAAAACCATCTAACATTTAAATATTATTTCATCATATAATAATAGGTATGGTTCAAATTTAATGTTTTCTTTATTAATTAGTCAAATTTTCCAGCATCATTTCTCATGTAATCTCTGATTACTATGCTGTTTTTAACATACACTTGATTCTACTCTGTATCCTTATTCTGCTTCATATGTATATTGTGACATGCTCTTTTAATTTTGTTTTATCTTCGTCACTCATATTAACATTTGGTAGTGCAAATATCAAAACTCTTCTTCCCAAATTAATCTTTCCTTTATTGTTATTCCATCTGCTTATATATGATAATTTTAAAATCACTTTATCAGGTATAGCAAGAAAAATGCATTGTTTGCATTATATAATTTATGATAAATATGACATCTTCAAAATCCTCATTCTTTCTGACAACAGGCTAGAACTTTCAAGTTATTTAGTATTTCTTTTAAGACCCTCATAAAAAGCTTTGTAGATATTTTTTAGGGAGATCTTCCAGATTTCATTTTAAATTTAAATTCACATTGCTTTTCTGAATGGAATTCTTCCTTTCATATTTCCTAAATGGTTACCGATGATCTATAAGAACTATGAATTTATGAATATGCATTTTGTGAGAAGTCTCCTTATTGAACTTTGTTTCTACTAATAGTTCTAAGAGCTTTACAGTCAACTTTTAGATTTCCTAGGTAAATAGCCCTGCCATGAAAAAATAGTTATATTTCTAATATTTTTACTGTTTCTTTTTCATGTATTCTGTTGTTGGCTAGAAATTCCAAGGTAAAACTAAACAGCAATATTGATAATGCTGAGTTAGATCATTAATGGGCATGTAATATTTGTCACAGGAATGTCAACGCTCCACTTCCAGCCAAACACGCCCCAGGCCAGCCTGAAACCTAAAAATCTTAAAAAAGAAACTATTCCCTTTCCATCTAACTAGATATGCAATGGTCCTCTTAAGTTCATCAGCATCCTGGAGTGTATCACAGAGGCATCTTACCTGGATCACTGGATCAAGTGGAGCATGAAATTTTAAAGAATCAAAACAGCATAAAACTGCCTCAAACATACTTACATGACTGTTGGGCAAGGTCTCAAGTACAGGCAACATGATTTTGATTCTCAGAAAGTGTGTCTCAGGCACAAGCCATGGATGGCCTGGCAGGTAAGCCTGACCAATTCGGTTCTTTGGGCTTTCTAATGGTAGATATCATAATAGTAATTTTCTCCCAGTCATTGGAATCAGTATTGTCAAGGCCATGTCGTAGTGATATGGGCCACTCAGTATTGGGGTAAGGGCATGTGAACTCTGGATAATGGGGCTTGTGGATGTGAATCTCTTCTTCTTAGTGTCACTGCTCTGGGTTCTTGTTCCCCAAAATCTAATATTACACTCTTTTCTAGACCATCTAGTTGCAGTCCTTTCCTTGTAAGTTGCCTTCAGTGTCTGTACATTCATCATTCAAAATGAAACTACCCTTAATATTTTAATGATAAAGTGTGGAAATAAGCACAATAAATGCATATTTAATTTCTATTATTACATGCTAGGAAGTGGGTTAGGCTATTTACAACTATTACAGGACATAATTTTCTTCACAACCCTATAAATAAGATTAAATTATTTATCTTTATTCACAGAGGAGGAAATTGAGACTTACAGAGGTAAAATATTACACTATACCTCCTTAGTTTTTCACATAATTCAAATATTTGCTCCAGCTTAGAATACGTTTTATCTTGCTAAATATATAAACTTCTATTTTTTCTTTAATAAAAGTTCTCTTAATGCATTAAAATTGAATATTCTCAAATGCTTTTTAACACCAATTGAGATCACATAATTTTCTACTTTTTTGATCTCGTGATATAATGAAGTATTTAAATAAATTTTCTACTTTTATAATGGCTTTGCATGTCTGTAATAAAATCAATATGTTCTTAATATATTACTATTTTAATATAATACTACATTGAGTTATTATTTATTTAGGGTTTTGAATCTTTATTCTTATGTGAACTAGCTATTTTTACAATTTATAGAATGAACTGGGGATCAAGCCATCTTTTTTTAAACTTAAGAAAATGTTTATAATGTATTATTATTTTAATGCAATCTGTATTTGAATTGCTATTATTTATTTAAGATTTTTGAATCTTTATTTTTAAGTGAACTGGCTACATTTTGCAATTCATAAAATAAATTGAAGAATCAAACTATCCTTCTTTAAGCTCAGTAGCATTTCAAATGATATGGGAATTGCTTTTATCTTGTAAATTTAGGGAAAATCTCCCTTAAAATATTCTGAACCTGGTATCTTTCTTCTGAGTTAGTTCTTTAACAATCTTTTCAATTTATCCCATTAATATTTAGATTTTCTATTTCCTTGTGAATTGTTTTTTGAAATTAATAATTTCCTAGTAAATTGTCCATTTCATTACGTTTGTCAGATCAATTATCATAAAAGTTGTTCATGGGAGTCACATAGTATTTTCTCTCCTACGTATTAGAACCATTTCGCAGTCAATATCTCCACTATTGACCATCTATTCTGTGCCTGGCATTGCTCGAGGCCCTGGGTAATTATCAATGAACAAAACATATACAGTTCCTGGCCCTTTAGGATCTTATAGTCTAGTGGAAGACGAACAAGAGAAAACAAGTAAGCAAAAAATAAAGAATTATAAATTTTGATTGGTGTTATGAAAGTAATACGATATATTCTTAGAGAATAATTAGGGAGGGACTTCAGGGTTAGGGGGTATTCAACGTTTTCCAGAGAGTTCTGTGGAGACCTCACAGAGGGAGTGACATTAAAATCCAGCCTCAGTAGATTAGGAGGAACCAGCTCTGTGAAGAAAATAATTCCAAGGCAGGGAAGAGCCTGCTATGTTTGCAAGGTGGCTGAAACTCAGCTGGGTGATGAAGAGAGGGCCTTGAGAAGATATTGGGGTTGAGCAGATGACAAAGCAGGCAAGTCTCTCAGTGGCTGCCCAGGAGTTTCTATAAAGGAGCAGATGAGGTATTGGCAGTCCAGTCAAAAGGGGAAAGTGAAGCTGAGTTTATAAAGTTCTTTCTGCAAAACAGGGAAAAGTTCAGTCATCCATATCCAAAAATGGCATGTTTAATATCGAGAATTTTTAAGGATTACAGTAACATGTTTGGATATTATTTTGCATTCAGTGGCGATCCAATGAAGAGTTCAGAATACTGTTTATTAAAAAGATGACTCTGTCACTTTGTGTGGAGAGCAGTGTTGTTGGTGTACAAATGGAAGTGAGACACTAACTAGTAAGGAAGCTGTTACAGTAATCCAGGCAAGAGGCAGTGCCAGGGTTGTGCATAGAAGATGAGAGAAGAGAATGCACTGGATTATATTATATGGAAGTGGGATCAATAGGGCTTGCTTGGAAAAAAGGGAAATGGGAAGGGAAAATCTATAAAGATTGAGGTTTTTTGGCCTGTGAAACTAGAAGATAGCATTATCATTTATTAAAATAGGGAAGAAATGTTGAGGAACATGTTTGAAGGAAAGAGGACAAACAAAAGTTCAATTTCACACCTATTAAAAGTGAAATACCTGTTGGACCTCTAAGAAGAAATACAAAATGGAGAAATGAATGTACAAATTTCAAGGGACAGATTTGAGGTAGAAATATAAGGTTGGAAATTATAGATATGTAAATGCCATTTAAATAAAGGGGAGAAGAGGAGAACTAAGGATCACCTCTGGGAAACTCCAGTATTTGGAAGTCTCTCAGAGGAAACAAAAGGAAATCAAGAGACCTAGTAGGAAATCCAGCAGCATGGAGCATCATCAAAGCTAAATGAAGAATGTTATGAAGGAGGAAAATTCAATCATCTGTTGCATCTTATTCCCAATTTTGTGTCTTTGGGGAGGTGGGGTGAGGTTCTTTTCTCATTTGTACTTACTATGCTAGTTTGAGACTATCAATTATTTTCTTAGAGAATCAGTTCTTAGCTTATCTCCAGGTTTTTCTTTTACTGTCATTAATTCTTAAATGTATCTTTAATAAGTCCTTCTTTATGCTTTTGTTTTGTTTATCTTTATCTATTTCATACATTGAATTTTTAAATTTGTGGCCTTTAACTTAATATTTTAAAGAAATAATTTACTTCTCAATTATAATCTTTGCCATTTATCAGAAAGCATTATATAAACTTCTCTCCTTGTCATTATTTTCTAATTACTTTGTATTTTCATTTTTCACTTACTTCTTGACCATGACATGCTTATGATATATGAATTTTAGGAATTTATTGAGATTTTCTTTGTGATATAACAAACACATGGTAAATTTTGTAAAAAATATTGAGGCCAACCTTAAAAGAAAATATATTTATGTAGTTGTGAAATTAGATATTTCTATTAAATTGATGTTTTTGATTTATTGTTCATCCCTTATTTTCTTAGTTATATATTTCCTATTTAATCGTTTAAGAACTAAAAGTAATGTTAATATTTGTGTTCCCATCGTGATTACATCAACATTTCCTTGTATTTCTAATAATTTTTGTTTACAATTTAAGCTATATATTATTCTTCAAAGAAAGTTCAATGCACCCATAAGTCATTGCCAACCATACCATTTCTTCAATGCAAAATAATCCTTAATGGGGTATTTTTGCCTTGCATTTATACTCATTTAATAAAATCATACCTTGAAATCTACATTGTTGAATTTCAATTTAATATCATCTCTTTTATTCTTTTGCCTTTGTCTATTAACTTTGCACAGCCATTACTCTTTAAATTTGTCTGTAATTTTATTTTAGGAAAAGTTTTAATATAAATCATGGAACTGATTTTTTTCAATCCCAATTTTTTTTTAGTAGAAAGATTTTACCAAGTTTCATCTATTCTTTGAATAATAAATAAATGCTTTGTTTTATGCTGTCTGTCTTTATGCTTCCTCAATAAGTATTACATTTCTAAATCTTTTCCTTCAAAGACTTAATAAATGTTCTATCCTTTTTTTTTTTCATGGGGAGGCACTAGGAATCAATCCTGGGTCTCCGACATGGCAGGCAAGAACTCTGCCTACTGAGCCACCGTGCCCTGCTCTGTTCTATCCTTTCTAAAGTTCAAGTTTTTACTAAGCATAGCTGAACCATTATTCTCTAATTATCAATATTCTTTGACTCCCTTATTTGAAATGAGAAAATTAATCTTTAATTTTTTAATGCATTTTCTATTTTAATTTACATAATTGAGACTTTAGACCAAATTTTTTTCACATTTTATATCTTCTCTTTCAAAAGTTATGTATGATATTCATATTCTGATCTGTGACTACATTTACAATAAACACTAAATAAAAACATTTACAATTTACACTGAATTTACCTGGTTTTAAATTACTGCCAGTCTTTTTCAAAGTGATCCTCTCATATGTGAGTTGTTACCAATCCGTCCCTTAGCTGACTGCTATATGTCCTTGATTAATTTTTTTTCCCATGAAATAGTCTAGTCCTTCCCTCTCTGGTATTTTTTTTTTTTTGCTTGTGTCCCTCATGCACCACAATCTGACGGGTGCAAAATTATTGGACTAGAACCTTTCCCTATGAAACCTATAGTATTTCATGGTCTTCCATCACTAATACTGTCGTAGAGGAACTGTCTGAAAAACATTTGATTTCTCTTTTTTATTATGTCTGATTAGATGTTTGCCAGAGCTGCCATACTTAAATTTAATCACTGCTTCAGAATATGACTAGAAGCTTCTCTCATTTTTCTGTTTTATATTGTTTCAGGTGGAGGCTCCCATTGGCCAGAGCCATTTTCAACTATTATAGACATTGTATTTTGTTTCTTTTATTTTGGTCTCCCTATCTATCACCATTTCTATAGATATTTTTGCATTTTAAACCTACTCTTCTGTATTCTAGTTGAGCTTCTAAAGTTTGTTCTGCATATTGCTTATGTCCTGAAGATATTAATTCTACTGTTAAACTTTCTTACTTTTAAAATTTAATCTTGCTTAGCTCCCTATTTAATTCTTCCTTTATCACAGACAATTCTTCATCTCAATCTGTCACTCTCTCTAATATTTAATCTTTTCTTTCATCATCCTTTTTTAAATTTTATTTCAATAACAAAGCAAATGTCTATAATTATGTCTCTAGACAATATTTTTTAATAGTGTTGTCTTCGTTTGCATTCAGGATGTCATGTTTTACTTTTCCTAGGCTGCAAAATTTTTCATAACCACTTTTCCCTAGTTTCCAGATGTAGATTATTTTTCTCCGGTCAATTTAGTGGGCATTTGGATAATGAGAGAGAGAGACGAAAGTAATATCCTACTGAAAATGTTAGAGCCAGGGAAAAAAAGACACAATAAAAATGGAAATAATTGCATCTAAAAATATATACTAAACTAATAGCCATGTTAACTTACATGTCTTTATTTTCAATGGGTAGAGAGGTACAAAACTGATTTTCTATGAAAAGCTTTGATCGTATTATATAAAATCACTAAAATCTGTTCAATTTATATGTATAGACTTTCCCTTTTCCAAGATTTGGGAGCACTGACATTGTCTTACAAATAAAATCAACATGTTTAAATTCGTACACAACAATAGGGCATCAAGAAATGATACTATTAAAACTATTTTATAGATGGATTGAGTGAGGCTCTGCCGACAAGCTGCTCAAGGTAACATCATCAGTCAATAAAGCCAGGTTTTAGAATTACATAGTTTAACAATGCCCATGTTTTAAAAAGATTAATAAAAGTGCTTAGTAATTTAAGAATTAAAACACTAAGGTGCTGTCTTTGAGAACTGAAAGCAAAATATTGATTTAAAACTTTTCCTTTTTTTTATACCCCTGTCAAATGACAAGATTGATAGTTTTCCTAGCAACAACACATTCGAAAATGGTTAATGTTGTACTGCGTGAGTCAAGAAAATCCAATTGAAAAATCACATGTTAATTTTGTGAATTTGTTAGAAATAATAATGCTTTTGAACATCACACATCACATAAAATCAAACTGTCTCTAAAGTGTGGCATGTGCAAGAAGTCCCCTCAGAGTTCACTAATGAAGAAAACAGAATGCAGTAACAGTAATTCTAGCAATAAATGGAGTAATTAGAATGTGCTTGGTAATAGCTGACACATAATTATGACAATCACATCAAAATGGCACGAAAATAAACGGAAGGGGAATAGAAGTCTGATCCTCATATTAAAAAGAAATAAAATAATAAGTTAAATCTCATGCAGAAGGAAAATTTCTTTATTCCAAATGCACACAGGCGGTTCAAACCAGTCCAGCCACAGCTGTTTGTGGCTGGTAACCACCTGACTGTCCCGGGTAGGAAACCTTTCGTTTCCCCACTCTGAGGAGATACAAGTCTAGGGGGACAGGCTTAACTGGTTGTCTTCCTGTTTATTACCAGACCTTTCTTCGTGTAAGGCACATGTTCTGTTTGTGCCAATTTAGAATAAATTCCTTTCACAGGTGATGAGCTTTTCTGATCTCTGCGATCAGTAAAAGAGGGAAGAGCTTAGACTTTAACATGTGGGATCTAAAGAGATTAACAGAAACACTCTAACAGAGAGTTGTCTGATCACAGGAAAGGGTTACTAAATTAGACTGTGACACTTGAGAGATATTAACCGAATTGAACTGAATTTCCCAGGGAAGTCCTTACAGGGGACCCTGTATATACATATTCAGAAATCTTAATTTAATACCACTAGCCAAAGGCAAGCAGTTCTAATAATATGCAGCTCAAAGAGGGTAGGTGTTATACCAATAGGCACTACCTAAATAATAAATAATCACACCAAGAAAGAGAAAAGAGACACAGGGCTTCAAAACTTGTGCTGGTGAGAAATAATGCTTGTGTTTTAACACTTGTTATTCAACTTGTGGTCTTTGGACCGGCAGCATCAGCCTCCTTACCTCAGACCTGCTGAATCAGAATCTTCATTTTAACAAGATCTCCAAGAGATGCCTAAGACATTAAATTTGAGATACACTGCTCTACCAGATTCATAGGACAGCAGCGGGGAAGAGAGCTTATAAAAGATCTTAATCTCCTCATTTCAAATTTGCAAACTCATTAACATTGCATAGCTAAGAGAGGACAAATGTCAAATGACCAATTAATATTAATTGTTAAATCCCATTTCTCAACCAGTTCTTTCCATCTTCTGTGCTATCACCCAAGAATTTCCGAACACCCATTAAAGTGACAAAACCTGCTCAATTAGCCCATTTCCTTCCCCTTCCCCATATCATTTTATATTAGCATTCTAGTACTGGATTAGATTAAAACAAAAAACTTTCTCATAGATGAATCCCCCATCAAAGAATAAACCTGTTAACAGGACAGATTTACTGAACACCAAGGTTATGTATTTAAAAGTCTTACTCTCTTCCAGTCATTACTGATGTAATCAAAGGTACTGTGAGAGATTGCTGGAAATGATTAAATGTGTTATATTTTAGATTGATAACTCTGGTGGACAGGAAGAGGATATGGGAGGAGGAGAAAGACAAGAAAAAAAGGGAAGATGGGAGGGGGAAAAAGGAATTGAGTAGATGGTGCTGCTGTGGCTTGCCTGTGTGACATCACTGGCTTAACATTTGTATTTCAGTCCATCGCCTGACTAATAACACCATGTAGTGAAATAAAGCACCCATTCTAGAGGTAATTGTTATGTGGTGGAATAGAAACAAGACCCATTCTGCAGTATATTTACCACAGTGCATATTTACGAGTTGGGTTTAATTAAAAGTTGGGAACACTAGAGCTATTTTTTAACTAGATGCCTATTATCTAGTGTCAAATGCTTGGCTTTAATCACGCATTTTATATCATCGTGACCTAGATCACTGCCTGTGACATATGAGATAGTGTGTTGTCTTTCCTGAGAAGATGTAGCAGGGCTTGATGGATGTTTTCTCATTCCTAACCTCATTACTACCAGCTTCCCATCCATCTAATAAAATGCTATGATAGAAAGTGGGAAGGTGCTATAAATCATAATATTCCAGCCGCTTCGAGCAGATTCATTAGAAATGCTGACTATATATCTCACAAACAGAAAGTCAACACACAAAGTAGGTTGCTGCTTCTCCCAGGATCAAGCACCCTGTTTGCTGCCTCTCCCTCTCCCAGTGGAAACAAAGGTTCCTCTGGAACAGTAAAAAGTGTCACTTATGTCCTACTGGGTAGCCTTCTGTCCTAACATGAATTATCCAAAAGTTTAGCTTCAGTCTTATTATGATTGGAAGAGATGTCAACTTCTAAGCATTACAGAAATGGGTCCAGTTAAAATAGTTTAGGTTTTTGGATTTTTTTCATTACCGTTTAGGCCCAAATAGGATTCGGCATCTCCTTAAGGTTAGGGTGGAAGCTGTTTAGGAGATAAGTGAAACTTCTGACATCACCACTCTTTCAGGTAATCAAACATGAAATCCTGGTGGGATCCTCAGCACTTCCCTGTTTTTCAGTCATTCATTTGCTCATTTATTCACCAAATACTTCATGAAGCTCTACCACGGGTTAGGCACCGTGCTAGGTGCTGAATTACAATGGTAGACGAGACACAGCCTTCCCTCAATGAGCTTGCAGAGAAATAGTCAATGATAATACCTCATCATCAGATGCAAAAACAGAGTGCAATGGGAACGTGTATGAGGAAGTCCTAAGACAGGCTGGGTCAGGGTGCTGGTGGCCAAAGAAGACTTCCCTGAGGAATGAAATCTGAGATAATCAAAGAAGAGGGAAGGGAAACTGTGTTTCAGACAGAAAAGATGGAGCAAGGCAAAGATTCAGAGTTGTGAAGACGGTGCAACCCTAGTTGACAATGGCTGAAACCAAGTAGTGAGGGGAGTGGCTAGAGAGCGATGAAGCTAGGAGCAATAGAGGACAACCCCCAGAGGGCCCTGCAAGCTTTATGAATGTTTAAGTATTTCTGAGAGAAGGAGGGAACCAGTAAACACTTTCAAGCAGAACAGTGACATGGTGGGTTTTATGGTTTGGAATGATCGCTGTTGCAACAGTGAAGAATAAGTGGTAGGTGGGGGCAAGGATTAAGTCAGGGAAACTCGCGAGAGGACAATAAGCAAGCCTGAGATGTGAGAATGGCAAAAGCTGGAAGTAGCGGAGAAGGATTTACGAGGTGGGGATGACAAGACTAGTGATTGATTCAGTCATTCTAACCGACCTGGTCGCCGACTCTATTAGGTCCTTTCTCAAATTAATCCTTATTCAGCTGTCCCCATTTCTTCCCACAGTCTCTGTAGGTTCTTACCAAGATGATGAGACCTGTGCTGTGCCTAAACGGACATCCATATGGGGGCTGATCTCTCTAGTCTCCAATCCAGGTTCTGCCCTCTGATAATCCAGATAGGTCTCTTCTCTGTTCTAAAATCTCCCGTGTCGGCCACATGCTTGATTGCCACGGTCTACAGCAGCATTTCTTAAAAACTTCAGTGAATATGTGAATCACTGGGAGGATAGGGTGAGAAGTGTAAAAATTGCAGAACTCCAACGCCTATCAAGACAGAATTTCTGATTTAAATATGCCACGGTATCCAGAAGTAAATCCCTTGACAAACATTTAAGATATAGGCACACTTCATTTTATTGTGCTTCTCTTTATGGTGCTTCACATGTAGTGCAATTTTTACAAATTGAAGGTTTGTGGCGATCCTGCGACCTGCAAGTCTATCAGTGCCATTTTTCCAACAGCACATGCTTACTTTGAGGTTCTGTGTCACATTTTAATTAAGGTATGTATATTGTTTTTTAGACATGATGCATCTGCACACTTAGTAGACATTATACTGTAAACATAGCTTTTATATGTACTGAGAAACCAAAACTCCATGTGACTCTTTTTATTGTGATAGTCACTTTATTGCAGTAATCTGGAACTGAACCCGCAAGATCTCTGAGGTATGCCTGTCCTAAGATAGAAAGTATACTTTGAGACAAAATTCAGAGTTGTGGCCTGGAATTCATCAACCTTTATAGTTTCTGTTTCTCACATTTTCCTGTAACTTACATATCTCCCCAAATCACTTTCTGTTGTAATCTGGCTTGGTTTCTTATGTAATGACTATTATTATCTCACCTCCATGCCTTTAATTTTGTTGTTCTGTCTCTATCCTCTGCTTGTCTGAATTCTGTCCAGATATGCTGTTTGCACATCTCTAAAAGGCAGGAGATGGGCCAAATGATGTCTAAGCTACCTTATAATTTTATCATTCTATGACTCATTTTAAATCCCACCTCTTCAGGAGACCACCCTTAATCATTCCATCTTTCATTGAACTCTTCTTTTTTTAACTCAGTTCACTCTATTTCTTTTTTTTCTTTTTGCATTTAATTATATTAACTATTTTATAATTTACTGAAGGCAGTATAGAGTTGAGTTTAAGAGGATGAGCAGTGGAATCAAACAGATATGGATCAAGTTCCTGGCACGAGCATTTACTAGCTGTATGACATTGGGTAAGCTGTCTTTCTAAAGCTCAGCTTCCTTATCTGTAAAATGGGATAATTTTGTAGAATTGTTGGAAAGATTAAATAAAATAATCCATTTAAAGCACAGTACAGAGTCTAGCATTTATTAACTTTCTATAAAAAATAATGAAAATCAGCTTACAACTCAGTTGGAAGCACATGAAGGCACAGATAAAGGCTTCTTTTATGTCCACGACCACCTCCCCATCTAACACCTGACAAAGGATAGCATCACCTAAGAGATGTTTGTAGATTGATATCTGTGGTACACTAAAATAAAAACTGAGCACAGCAGAAATGAACCTCAGTACACCAACTCAGGTTTTCCAGAACTATAACAGGTCCACATTTTCTTTAAAGCATGTTCAATCTGACTGCAGTCTCATCGTATTGAACTAAAAGAAATTCAGTGCCAGTTTTTATAACACCTCCCAGGAGGGAAGGACCAGGAGTTTTGCATAGTACCAAAGCATCAGGGAATTCTCATACTATTCCACGACAGTCCCAACTGAGTTGCCCAGTAAGCCAGCTCACATGGGTCCTTTTGGCCCTAGATGACTTAGCTACTTCTCTGCCTTGTATGGAATATAGGAATCTGAATCAGGCTTGGGCACAACTAATATGAGTGAAGTTCTCAGTATTTCACTTGCCCATCACTTCTGAGGTTTTCTCCTGTCCCCAGGACTCTGTCAGGAGTAGTGTATGAGTCCCACTCCAGTAGGACCCGTCAACCCATTTTCTCACCTCAGTCAAAGGGATTACCTTTCATGAACTCCCTGTCCTGGAAGGCAATGCAGTCTCTCCCCTCATTTTCTGAGGCACCTAAGAATCACTTCAACAGGGCAGCATCTAGACAATCACATTAAAGAGCTGAGGACTCTGCTTTCAGACCTAATAAAAAAACATGGTGGCAGAGAACTAGAAAGGATATGACTATCTGTTTGAAATGAGGAAAGGAAAATAAATGAAAATATAACAAGCGCAAATCAATATTTCAATACACTGTCTTACCCAATAAGTCAAGAGAATCAGACTTGCCCCAACACAGACAGATCAAAGCACAGAATAAAGGGATGATGGAATGTGGACAGCCATATTCCATTCTTTGGTCAGACAAGATTTTTTTCTCTATAGTTTTGGCATTAGGGAAAAGAATAGACCTTTGGTCAAAGTTAGGATTCACTGTTTCCGTTCCAACTTTTAGAAAATTTTAGATCATTATACAGTGAGAGTGTGACATCCATGCAGACAAAGCATGCCTTGTCTCTTGAAAGAACAAAAGACCAGAGAGAGGCCATAAAAATTGCTCATAAGTCTTCTTAGACATCAAAGGACTCTTACCAACAACATGCAGATGACTAAGTGGAAGTAAATCAGGAACATATGGATTAAAATTCTCTTGAAATACACATGGGTAGAAAGTAGGTGAAGAGAGACTTGTTCAGGGCACATGCATTCTGGATTTTCTAAACACGTGTGTAGCTATCACCACCAACACCTCCCCTTCCCCCCACATAACACACAAAAAGGATTTTCTGAGATCTAGATTCCTAGAAAGTAGTAAACTCCTAGAGACCACATACCTTGGGAGATTCATAACTATTTACCTAAGGTGAGATATCAAAAAGTGATATTTCTGATGTTTTCAGAAAAGGGAGAAAGAACAGGAAAAGTCAATGGACAGTTCAAGACTAACCAGTAAAAGACTTCTGATTTCGGTTTCTGATTTCAAAGTAAATACATACTTATTTTGTTGTCTCTAGATTTCTCACTTATAAAGTATAGAAAGTGGACTGATTCCTCAGAATTGTTCGAAAATGTCTTTACGCTGTGACCCGTTTTACTGTCTGTTCACTCCCCATTGTGTTTCTTTTCCTAATGTGGGCATATGCACATTGTTACGGCAAGTCCTGAAAGTCAAGCATCCAAGCTTGGTCCCAGGAAATATTCAAAGCAGGTATAAATAAGCCTTGGATACCCACCCACTTACATTTTTACTCCCCCTGGGATACTATTCCCAAGCACTTCCGACCTGATGTTTCACACAAATAGCCTAAAGAAGCCCATTGCAGAACCCAAACTAAGGTCTGATCTCTGTTCTAAAATCATTTCTTTCTTTTTTCTAGTCATTTATTTAGTGCCTATTATGTGCCAGGATATTATATAAACTCAAAGGAAAACCTACAGAGATAGCCTTTTGTCAGGCAGCCAGAGGTCCATTCATTTGAAGATTTAGACAGGAGGAATACCCAAGTTACAAGAGTTGAGTTCAGGACAGCCACTTCTAAAATGCTGTCCAAGAAGAGTGTGAATTCAGAACAGCATTTGCCTCACAGTGCACCAAATAATATCAAACCCATAGTAAGGTATGTGGGACCCAGTCAGATCCCACTCCAAGTAAATTAATTTCATTGGGTTGCTGTTAATTACTAAATGTAGTGTGACTCCGACCTTAGTAACTGTCCAGCTTAAAGAGGCAGAATATTCAAATCATCTCCCTAAATCACACTATACTTCATATAAGGCTAGCCTTGGTTATATTTTAATTAGTTGACTTTGATTAAATATTTCCTCATCCTAAAATAAGTCCAAGTCTCTAAGTCCTTTGGGCTTCACTTAACCAACTCAGTCTTATAGAATAAGAATATGATGATCTCTTTTAAAAATAGGAAGTGGTATGGGGCTCTTCAGGAAACTAATGACAATGAGGACACACCAAAAGCTAAGTCTAAAATTCCAAGACTACAAATAGGTAAGAGTGAAGCAAGACTTTTTGTTACAAGTTTAAATTCTCATTAACTGAATTAGAAAAAGTTCTCTCACTATCCAGCAGATTAAATATCGACTGAAGACTTTTTTCCCAAAGCCAGTCTTCTCATTCATAATAACCCTAAATTGACTCATTATAGGAAAGCCTATTTGTCTTCTGATGGAAGAAGTAAAGATATTTATTTGCTAAAACTATTATTTAGCAGATCTCTACCTCTATTTGTGATTATTTGGTACAATCATAGTTATTTCACAGCCATTCATTTCTAGAGTCTATGAGAAGCAGATAATGATAGGAATCTGCCTTTGAAACTGAGGCCTAAATTCTTTCCATGAGCCATTAACACCATCAGAATGCACTAATGTAATAGTTAGCTTTGAGTTAATGACACAAGGGAACCCAGACATAGTACTGCCATCAAATCCCTTGACTCTACCAAAGTACATGACCCAAAATGATTCTTCACCTTTCACCTGAGAAAACTGCTTCTCAATTATAAATCCTAATTGCTGTAGATGAAATTTCATGGCATAAATTTTCTAATCTACTTGAAACAATCTTCCCTATTACCTTGACAAACCAGGCCAACTTAGCTTCTCCCAATGTATATTGCCTTGGCACTTTGTACTTTCCCTTTGATAACAGTGAAGATTGCAAGATTTGTGAGGGGAGAATTGTGACTATCTTGGTCTCAAGTGTATTTTCAGAGCCTAGGACAGTGCCTGACATAAATAATAAATATTTTTTGAATATACACATAAATAAATGAACTATATTTCAGAGCTCTATTACTTACTGAATGACTTTAGCTGATGCTCCAAACCACCCAGCTGTCTCTGTCATCCTAGTTTACAAACAGCATAGAGTTAACCTTTATTGTTGGTCCTTCTATGATCTTCAAAGGGGATTTCAAGTCATGTATTTGCTCCTCTCTATGTTTGATTCCAGAATAGCATTAATTCCATTTCACAGATGACAAGTTTGGGACTATATCCAGTTTCCGAAAAACAAATGCAGCCCCAGAATAACAAGGGTGAAGGAGAGAACTCAGGAAATCCTGACTTTCGATTCCATTTGTAATACCCACAAGGAAGAGATCTTAAAACTATTTCCTGTGGAACCCAAGAACTTTATAGGTAGACCTTTAGAGATATGCCTTGGCAGATATGCAAACAAAATTAAAACCTGATAATGAAAATGCACATAGAGTATACAGAATCATTCAAAGTAGGAAATCACACTGTACAAGAAAAGCATATAGCATTGAGGTGATCGAGGGGGAGTTTATTAAAGTCTGTTCTATTGACATCCCAATGCATGATATACCAGGGGCTTAGGGCTGAATAATAAATTCAGTATTTTTCTAAGAAAAATACAATCCAGGTAAGAATCCATGAATGTACATGAAGAATCCATTTGAAATCTCTGTTAATGTGATTTTGTTACAAATCAATTGGCCAAGAATATTCTTGCTCATTCTTGTATAAAAGTTCATGGAGGAAAATGTAAGATAGAGTTGTTACTTGGTTAAAAATACTACATACAGGCACAAGGGGAAAGGAAAAACGTAAGCATTTATTCCCATTTCTGACATTGCATCAATGTGAAAAACGATATGACATCTTTACTGACAGTGCAAAAGGAATGGCAGGGACAAAAAAACTACAGCAGGTTAAGTGCCTATTAATATGGTTGCTAGAATATGTTCAAGTCAGGTGTGTTGTGGAGATGAGCTCCTGATGCTGAAAAGTTGCTGGAGTATTTCAAAGCAGAGTTGGACAAGCCATTCAAATTAGTTATGTGCACTTTACATTTCCTAGTTTAGGAGATATTTGTAATTATACTGGTTAAAACTTTTAAACACAACATGTTAAACAAAATAAATTTGTAAATAAATTTTAGCAAATTATACTGGTTGAAAAATTGTGAATTTCTGACAGACAGTATCTAAAATGTATTTGATTTTAAACATCTCATAATGATATAAAAATATTGGTAAAAGAGATTATTTAAACTGGTTTAGGCACATGTGCATGAACTTCCTCTTAATTGGACAAAATGACAGTGTGTGAGCAGTTTTTACACATCAGCATTGATTTAACTCTGTTGCTTAACAGTTTCTACCACACCTCTTTCAAGGTTTTAGTTCAGTTTAATTGAAAATATTTCTGATGTTGCAAAGCAAACCATTTAAACAGTGTTAACTACTTGTAACTCTTTCATCATGTGATTCTAAGACTGGAGAACCAAAAGAATATGGAAATAAAGTGAATGACAATGCTGATAAAAGATTTTAATTGTCAGGCAAAACCCTGATTTTCAAATTAAGGTATTCATCTAAAGAGTCAAATTTTTCTCATTGATTGCTTTTAAAAAGAGTTGTTATTATAAATTGTCTGTAATGAATTGATGTTGTATACATGAGAAACAGCTTTTAAATTTAATAATTTGCAATTCCACCTAAGATTTCAGTCTTTGAAAAGTTTAGCTTTGTATTGCTAAAAATGATTCAAAACCTCTGACCTGTTCCAAACTCCCCCCTTGACAAACTTGTAAGGTCAGTAAGTCTCTCTCTGGTTCCTCAGAGTCTTCAATATGCAAAAGTGGTTGCAGAATTTCCACAAGGGATGCTATCCTCCCCTTAGTTTGGGAACCCCCAGCGGCAGACTGTGAGAAGAGGATTCCAGTAATAGTAGTATTCGGGGGAGGTGCAAAAAAAACACTGATGGGAGGTAGAAAAGTAAGAAAGGGAAGGGAAGGCAGCCTATCAAGGGTTTGTACTCAAGCCAGCTGTCACCGAAGGCAAATGGAGTGTAATTCCTCAGGAAAACACTGGAATATGGCATAGAACGTAAGCCTTAGATATAACCCACTTGAGGAGCAGGAAAGCTATGGTATTTATACACCCACTGCTGTCAGTCATTGAAAGAGGTTTCCTCCAGATGGTGTGGATTTCTAAAACTTCCAGCCTGCCCAGGTTGAGCTATCTTCCAGCTTCAGACAGCCAAAGGCAGAGCTGTAGACACAGGCAGGCAGTGGGAAAGGAGCTCCGGAAGGGAAGTGGAAGGGAAGGCCTGAGGAATATGCACAGGGCACCAAGAAGAGCAGCTACAAATATGGAGTGTTTCTCAAACTAATTTGACCACAGAACTCCTTTTTTTAAAGAACTTTATTGTTTAGGGAACTACTACACTCATATAGTGCTGTAAAGATGATTATAATACATAACAGTGCTCTCACATTCATTATCCAATTTGAGACTCAAAAACCTATGTATTATCTCCTTTTTACAGATGAGAAAAACTGAAGCTAGATTTTTTGAAAAAAGAAAGCAAACTCAAGCTTCTGATTTTAAGACTCAAATTCTTAAGTATATCACATTGCTTCTTTAGGAAGAGGCATTTTCAGCTAATGGATACAAATTTAGTATCTTGAGTAGATTTTTGTCTTTTTATGCATGAAAGTCCTTATAAAGAACTTTTTTGTTCAATTAAAATGATCCCCTACCACCAGATGTACAGTTCTAAGAAAACTAGTAGATTTAAAAATGTTTTTCAGACAACCTAGAATTCCATAGTTACTATAGAGACAGTGAAGCTTGCTGTCATTTTAATATACTACTCTGTCTAAAGTATTACTGATAGAAACCTGAGATAGTCATAAATTTTAAGCTTTTATGTGCCCTCTATATTTTACAGTATAGAATCACAACTTACAATGATATGATGTATTGTTATAGAAATTGTTAGCCAGCAAAAGACGAGATTTGCAGTTACTAACTGCACTGTAGGAAAAACAAAAAATCTTCAAAAGCATATAGATCTATGATTTGGGTTTCTTAAAACTAATACTTACTGAGTACTTAATATGTGCCCAGCATTGCCTGCTCTAAGTAATTTATAGGTATTAACTCAGTCCTTAGAATAATCCTATGGAGGATGTACTGCAATCATCTATTATAATGATTTGTCAAATATCACTTATTTGACAAATGAGAAAACCAAGGCACAAAGATGTTAAGTAACTTGCCTGATTTATGCAACTTATAAGTGACAGTACCAAAATCTGAACCCAGGAAATCTGGCTTCAGAGGTCATGCTCATAAATGCTATGCCCTACCAGACTTATTATAGTTGCCCAATATACCGATCCATTGAGGATTATTGTGGATTCAGTTCTTACTTTATCAGGGTAAAGAAAACTACTTCCAAAAAGTATAAACAAACTATTAGACAAAAGGTCATTTAAACTCGTGCCTACATTTTGCAGAATTACTTCCAACAGCGCTGAACCAAACTATCTTAGGTAGCACTTTAATTTTCAGAGTTCTCCCTGACATTTTATTCTCAAGGACTTTTACATTTTTTTCATATACTGAAATACAATGTTGATATGTATAATTAGAGGTTGTGTATTAAGAACGCGAGTGGGGAGACTTCCTGGAAGATGGCGGCTTAGTAAGACGCGCGGATCTTAGTTTCTTCTCCAGGACACCTACTAGGGGAGTAGAAACGATACAGAAAGCGCCCAAAGCCACAACAGAGATAAAAAAGACAGCGTACCCCATCCTGGAATGGCTGGCTGGCTGAGAGAAGCAGCTCGGGTGAGATCGCCGAGGCGCGCGGGCCTTACCGGGCGGGGTGGCAAGCGGCCGGAGGTACTCCCTTCCCCCTTCCCGGGCCGGCTGGGAGAATTGGAGAGGCAGTCCCCTTAAACCAAGGTGGCTGGCGCCCACACCACGCGCAGCCCCCCCGACCAACTGAGAGAACTGGATCGGAAACCCCCAGGCCGCAGAGAACGGTGACGGGTGGGGGAGGCCCCTTCCAAACCCGTGACTCCCGGGGAACGTGCACTCTCTCGGGCGGGCCGCTGCCGCTGGCGCCCTCCCGCCACACTTGTTGCCCAGGGCCGACTAGGAAATTCGGACGGGCTCTTTCCCTGGCTGCGGCGACCAGCAACCCTCCCTGCGTTCGGACCCCGGGCCGGCTCAAGCCGCTTCGGCTAGCGAACCCCCAGGACGGCAAGAGTTTTCCAAAGTTTAAGGTCCCACAGCACCTTTTACTGGTGGGACCCGCAGACAAACGTGTGCCACGAGCGCCACCTACTGGGCAGGATAAGAAAAACAGAATCCAGAGATTTCACAGAAAAATCTTCCAAACTTTTGGATCCGTTACCCAGGGAAATCTGTCTAAATGCGCAGACGCCAACAGAAGATAACGGATCACGCTCAAATAATTGAAAATATGGCCCAGTCAAAGGAACAAACCAATAGTTCAAATGAGATACAGGAGCTGAGACAACTAATGCTAAATATACGAACAGAAATGGAAAACCTCTTCAAAAATGAAATCGATAAATTGAGGGAGGACATGAAGAAGACATGGGCTGAACATAAAGAAGAAATAGAAAAACTGAAAAAGCAAATCACAGAACTTATGGAAGTGAAGGACAAAGTAGAAAAGATAGAAAAAACAATGGATACCTACAATGATAGATTCAAAGAGACAGAAGATAGAATTAGTGATTTGGAGGATGGAACATCTGAATTCCAAAAAGAAACAGAAACTATCGGGAAAAGAATGGAAAAATTTGAACAGGGTATCAGGGAACTCAAGGACAATATGAACCGCACAAATATACGTGTTGTGGGTGTCCCAGAAGGAGAAGAGAAGGGAAAAGGAGGAGAAAAACTAATGGAAGAAATTTTCACTGAAAATTTCCCAACTCTTATGAAAGACCTAAAATTACAGATCCAAGAAGTGCAGCGCACCCCAAAGAGATTAGACCCAAATAGGCATTCTCCAAGACACTTACTAGTTAGAATGTCAGAGGTCAAAGAGAAAGAGAGGATCTTGAAAGCAGCAAGAGAGAAGCAATCCATCACATACAAGGGAAACCCATAAGACAATGTGTAGATTTCTCAGCAGAAACCATGGAAGCTAGAACAGTGGGATGATATATTTAAATTACTAAAAGAGAAAAACTGCCAACCAAGACTCCTATATCCAGCAAAATTATCCTTCAAAAATGAGGGAGAAATTAAAACATTCTCAGACAAAAAGTCACTGAGAGAATTTGTGACCAACAGACCAGCTCTGCAAGAAATACTAAAGGGAGCACTAGAGTCAGAACCAAAAAGACAGAAGAGAGAGGTATGGAGAAGAGTGTAGAAAGAAGGAAAGTCAGATATGATATATATATAATACAAAAGGCAAAATGGCAGAGGAAAATATTATCCAAACAGTAATAACACTAAATGTTAATGGACTGAATTCCCCAATCAAAAGACACAGATTGGCAGAATGGATTAAAAAACAGGATCCTTCTATATGCTGTCTACAGGAAACACATCTTAGACCCAAAGATAAACATAGGTTGAAAGTGAAAGGTTGGGAAAAGATATTTCATGCAAATAACAACCAGAAAATAGCAGGAGTGGCTATACTAATATCCAACAAGTTAGACTTCAAATGTAAAACAGTTAAAAGAGACAAAGAAGGACACTATATACTAATAAAAGGAACAATTCAACAAGAAGACATAACAATCATAAATATTTATGTACCGAACCAGAATGCCCCAAAATACATGAGGAATACACTGCAAACACTGAAAAGGGAAATAGACACAAATACCATAATAGTTGGAGACTTCAATTCCCCACTCTCATCAATGGACAGAACATCTAGACAGAGGATCAATAAAGAAATAGAGAATCTGAATATTACTATGAAGGAGCAAGACTTAACAGACATTTATAGGACATTACATCCCACAACAGCAGGATACACCTTTTTCTCAAGTGCTCATGGATCATTCTCAAAGATAGACCATATGCTGGGTCACAAAGCAAGTCTTAACAAATTTAAAAAGATTGAAATCATACACAACACTTTCTCGGATCATAAATGAATGAAGTTGGAAATCAATAATAGGCAGAATGCCAGAAAATTCACAAATACCTGGAGGCTCAACAACACACTCTTAAACAACGAGTGGGTCAAAGAAGAAATTGCAAGAGAAATTAGTAAATACCTCGAGGCAAATGAAAATGAAAACACAACATATCAAAACTTATGGGATGCAGCAAAGGCAGTGCTAAGAGGGAAATTTATTGCCCTAAATGCCTTTATCAGAAAAGAAGAAAAGGCAAAAATGCAGGAATTAACTGTTCAATTGGAAGAACTGGAGAAAGAACAGCAAACTAATCCCAAAGCAAGCAAAAGGAAAGAAATAACAAAGATCAGAGCAGAAATAAATGAAATTGAAAATATGAAAACAGTAGAGAAAATCAATAAGACCAGAAGTTGGTTCTATGAGAAAATCAATAAGATTGATGGGCCCCTATCAAGATTGACAAAAACAAGAGAGAGGATGCAAATAAATGAGATCAGAAATGGAAGAGGAGACATAACTACTGACCTCACAGAAATAAAGGAGGTAATAACAGGATACTATGAACAACTTTACGCTAATAAATACAACAATTTAGAGGAAATGGACGGGTTCCTGGAAAGACATGAACAACCAACTTTGACTCAAGAAGACATAGATGACCTCAACAAACCAATCACACGTAAAGAAATTGAATTAGTCATTCAAAAGCTTCCTAAAAAGAAAAGTCCAGGACCAGATGGCTTCACATGTGAATTCTACCAAACGTTCCAGAAAGAATTAGTACCAATTCTTTTCAAACTCTTCAAAAAAATCTAAGTGGAGGGAAAACTACCTAATTCATTCTATGAAGCCAACATCACCCTCATACCAAAACCAGGCAAAGATATTACAAAAAAAGAAAACTACAGACCAATCTCTCTAATGAATACAGATGCAAAAATCCTCAATAAAATTCTAGCAAATCGTATCCAACAACACATTAAAAGAATTATACATCATGACCAAGTAGGATTCATCCCAGCTATGCAAGGATGGTTCAACATAAGAAAATCAATTAATGTAATACACCATATCAACAAATCAAAGCAGAAAAATCACATGATCATCTCAATTGATGCAGAGAAGGCATTCGACAAGATTCAACATCCTTTCCTGTTGAAAACACTTCAAAAGATAGGAATACAAGGGAACTTCCTTAAAATGATAGAGGGAATATATGAAAAACCCACAGCTAATATCATCCTCAATGGGGAAAAATTGAAAACTTTCTCCCTAAGATCAGGAACAAGACAAGGATGTCCACTATCACCACTATTATTCAACATTGTGTTGGAGGTTCTAGCCAGAGCAATTAGACAAGAAAAAGAAATACAAGGCATCAAAATTGGAAAGGAAGAAGTAAAACTATCACTGTTTGCAGACGATATGATACTATACGTCGAAAACCCGGAAAAATCCACAACAAAACTACTAGAGCTAATAAATGAGTACAGCAAAGCAGCAGGTTACAAGATCAACATTCAAAAATTTGTAGCATTTCTATACACTAGTAATGAACAAGCTGAGGGGGAAATCGAGAAACGAATCCCATTTACAATTGCAACTAAAAGAATAAAATACCTAGGAATAAATTTAACTAAAGAGACAAAAAACCTATATAAAGAAAACTACAAAAAACTGCTAAAAGAAATCACAGAAGACCTAAATAGATGGAAGGGCATACCGTGTTCATGGATTGGAAGACTAAATATAGTTAAGATGTCAATCCTACCTAAATTGATTTACAGATTCAATGCAATACCAATCAAAATCCCAACAACTTATTTTTCAGAAATAGAAAAACCAATAAGCAAATTTATCTGGAAGGGCAGGGTGTCCCGAATTTCTAAAAACATCTTGAGGAAAAAAAACGAAGCTGGAGGTCTCGCGCTGCCTGACTTTAAGGCATATTATTGAAGCCACAGTGGTCAAAACAGCATGGTATTGGCATAAAGATAGATATATCGACCAATGGAATCGAATAGAGTGCTCAGATATAGACCCTCTCATCTATGGACATTTGATCTTTGATAAGGCAGTCAAGCCAACTCACCTGAGACAGAGCAATCTCTTCAATAAATGGTGCCTAGAGAACTGGATATCCATATGCAAAAGAATGAAAGAAGACCCATATCTCACACTCTATACAAAAGTTAACTCAAAATGGATCAAAGATCTAAACATTAGGTCTAAGACCATAAAACAGTTAGAGGAAAATGTTGGGAGATATCTTATGGATCTTACAACTGGAGGCGGTTTTATGGACCTTAAACCTAAAGCAAGAGCACTGAAGAAGGAAATAAATAAATGGGAACTCCTCAAAATTAAACACTTTTGTGCATCAAAGAACTTCATCAAGAAAGTAGAAAGACAGCCTTCACAATGGGAGACAATATTTGGAAATGATATATCAGATAAAGGTCTAGTATCCAGAATTTATAAAGAGATTGTTCATCTCAACAACAAAAAGACAGCCAACCCAATTACAAAATGGGAAAAAGACTTGAACAGACACCTCTCAGAGGAGTAAATACGGATGGCCAAGAGGCACATGAAGAGATGCTCAATGTCCCTGGCCATTAGAGAAATGCAAATCAAAACCACAATGAGATATCATCTCACACCCACCAGAATGGCCATTATCAACAAAACAGAAAATGACAAGTGCTGGAGAGGATGCGGAGAAAGAGGCACACTTATCCACTGTTGGTGGGAATGTCAAAGGGTGCAACCACTGTGGAAGGCAGTTTGGCGGTTCCTCAAAAAGCTGAATATAGAATTGCCATACAACCCAGCAATACCATTGCTAGGTATCTACTCAAAGGACTTAAGGGCAAAGACACAAACCGACATTTGCACACCAATGTTTATAGCAGCAGTATTTACAATTGCAAAGAGATGGAAACAGCCAAAATCTCCATCAACAGAAGAGTGGCTAAACAAACTGTGGTATATACATACGATGGAATATTATGCAGCTTTAAGACAAGATAAACTTATGAACCATGTAATAACATGGATGGACCTAGAGAATATTATGCTGAGTGAATCCAGCCAAAAACTAAAGGACAAATACTGTATGGTCCCACTGATGTGAACGGACATTCGAGAATAAACTTGAAATATGTCATTGGTAACAGAGTTCAGCAGGAGTTAGAAACAGGGTAAGACAATGGGTAATTGAAGCTGAAGGGATACAGACTGTGCAACAGGACTAGATACAAAAACTCAAAAATGGACAGCACAATAATACCTAATTGTAAAGTAATCATGTTAAAACACTGAATGAAGCTGCATCTGAGCTATAGGTTTTTGTTTTGTTTTATTTTGATTTTACTATTATTACTTTTATTTTTTTCTCTATATTAACATTCTATATCTTTTTCGGTTATGTTGCTAGTTCTTCTAAACCAATGCAAATGTACTAAGAAATGATGATCATGCATCTATGTGATGATGTTAAGAATTAATGATTGCATATGTAGAATGGTATGATCTCTAAATGTTGGGTTAATTTCTTTTTTTCCGTTAATTAAAAAAAAAAAAAAAAAAGAGAAGGGATAATTGGAGCTGAAGGGATACAGACTGTACAACGGGACTGGATATAAAAACTCAGAAATGGACAGCACAATACTACCCAATTGTAATGCAATTATGTTAAAACATAGAATGAAGATGCATGTGAGGTATAGGTTTTTTGTTTTTGTTTTTTTTGTTTTTTTTTCTTTCCATTATTGTTTTAATTCTTATTCTGTTGTCTTTTTATTTCTTTTTCTAAATCGATGCAAATGTACTAAGAAATGATGAATATGCAACTATGTGATGTTATTAAGAATTACTGATTGTACATGTAGATTGGAATGATTTCTAATTGTTTTGTTAATTCTTTTTTTAATTAATAAAAAAAAAAGAACGCGAGTGGGGTGTAAATTAGATTTCCAAACTGAACTATAAAGCATTAAAAAGTTAGAAAGCCATTTTCCTGCTAAACTAAAGCAATGAACATTATTCTGAACTGAGGTATATTTTGATTTGCTTAGCAGGTGTTCTCATGAAGAAGCTGTATATCGATCAGAGATATGTGAAACCACATATTAACAAGTAGACAACACTTTTTTAAAAATTGTTTTCCCATTTACCTTCAAAGGTGCTTTACCTCCTTTCTGAGTGACTGATTAAGTACCTGACAAACCGGTAAAACCTGGAAGTACAGTAGCAAACCTTTGTAATTCAAAGTATTCTTCAAGAATAATGTCAGTAGCTTTAGTGAGGCCAACAGAAGAGGTGGTCACTGGTTGGAAATGCTATGGCTTTACAACACTGCATGTGAGGGGAAGGAAGCTGCTAATGGAGACACTGGGGGAGAAAGTATTTCAAGAATATGGAAGGAAACCCTGAATGAAAGACTCCAGACACTAATGCCTGAAGGACCCACAACTCTAAGACCTCTCATATTGAACTACATTGACACTGAGCTTGTTATGCGTAACTGCAATAGGAAAGTCAATAAGGAGGAACAGGTGGGTGCCAGGGCGGTGGTCAGCACCTGTGCAGTGGCATCATCACACCAATAAATGTTAACAATAGCATCAGTGATAGAACTGGTGTCCTACCAACTGACTATATTCCCTCCTACAATTGTCTAAAGAATTACTCACCACAATCATCAAGAACCAGAAAAAGGCGGCTTGGGTTATAATCCACCTCTGAGAGGTAAGGATGAAAAAGAGATGAAAATATTTACTTACGTGGCTGATTTCCACCTGGTATCTCTTAAAAAAAAAAAAAGCAGAAAACAAAAACACCCGAATTATCAAATAATATTCTAAATATGTAGATGAGTGTTATAGTGTGCTAGCTGCTGGAATGCAACACACCAGAGACAGATTGGCTTTCAGTAAAAGGGGATTTGTTTAGTTAATGTATAGTTCCTCAGAGGAAAGGCAGCTAACTTTCAACTGAGGTTCTTTCTTATATGGGAAGGCACAGGGCAATCTCTGCTGGCCTTCTCTCCAGGCCTCTTGGTTCCAACAACTTTCCCCAGGGTTATTCCTTTCTGCATCTCCAAAGGCCTGGGCTGAGCTATAAGTGCTAAGATGAGGTATGCTGAGCTGCTTGGGCTGTGCTACGTTGAGCTCTCTCATTTAAGCACCAGCCAAATAAATCAAACATCATTCACTGCAGCAGGCACACCTCCTGGCCAACTGCAGATGTAATCAGGAGCAGATGAGGTTCACATACCATTGGTTCCTGTCCACAGCAATAGAACTAGGCACCTTCACCTGGCCAAGTTGACACCTGAACCAAACTACCACAATGACATAAAGTGATTTCAAATAAGAAGAGGCATTTGTGTGTATGTGTGAGTGCATACACTTAATATAAGATTTCAAGCCTAAAAAAAAAACCAACACAACATCTATGCACTCATGTATCTGGCTTTTTGTCATGTGGTCACAGGTGGGTGCTTTCTTTTAGTTCTGAGAGCTAAATAAAATCCTTAAGCTGACATCAAGAGGAACTGAGTCCTTCTCTGGCTGAACTTTTAACTCCCTACCAATTGCATATTCAAAAGAAAGCAATTTACACTCACTAATATAAATGCCAATGCTTGTAGCCACAAGGATATGTTTGAGAAGCCATACATTAGCTGCCACTATATATTTTTAATCACTATAGTGTTTTAAATATCAACTGACCTAAAGTCAAATTCTCCAAACATTGAGTCCGACAAATATCTAAAAGGTAAGATATATATAATGACTTATTAAAAATAATGACCAAAAGGCATTCTTTGGTTGAGGTCTCTATGTATAATGTTACTTATTGAAGGAAAATGAAACAACTGCTCCCATTTTATGATACTGGCAGATAGGTCTTAAATATCAATGAATAAATCATGGATCCTGATGATGAGCTTTCATTCCATCTGCAGGGATGAAAATAATTTACAGTTAAATCATTTGGAAATGATTCCGCACCAAACAAAGAAGCAGAAATTGAACTAGACCTTGAAATATAAGTATTAATAAAATAACTCAGGGGAAAATAAGACATTTAAGGTGAGGGAACAGCATGAGTTGCTTCTTGGAATGGCAGGGGAGGATGAGAATGGAAAGTTCTCTATGGTGAGAAAGGAGAGTTTATGTTGAAAAATCATGGAAATAAGTTTGAATAGGTAGAGGAGGACCAATTTAAAACAGTGAGGGTTAAAGTTTTTATTACTTCAACAATTAGGAAAACCTGTTATACATGGAATTACTGGTGATCAGAAGGAACTTGAAATTTTATTTTCATTGTTTGGTACAACACACTCCTTCCTTCTTACTAAAATATAGTTTTTACTTCTTTCATTGAGATTTGTGAATGGTAAATTTTAACAGGCCTTTTGGATTTTTACTGTGAGATTTTTAAAAACGTGTTGGCTTTGGTGTAGCAGTGGTTATTAATTTTAAGAGAGCATATTAAAAAACTTTGTTATTTTTCCTTATTCTTGAATGGCAGTTTATCAGATATATTTTTAAGCTGACATTTAGAACAGATCATTCAATTGTCTTCTGGACTTTAATGCAGTTGCTACATATGCTTAACTCTACTGTTTCTCTTTTTTTTTTGTAGATAATCTATTTTTTGTCTATAGTATCTATTAAATGTTTTTCTTTGTTTTGGTGTGATACAGTTTTTCTATGGCATGGCCAGGAATGGATTTATTTACATTGCCAGAACTCATGCTTCATTAAAATGACATTACTGTCGTTCATCAGTTCTGGAAAATTCTAACCTAATATTCTTTGAAAATCAGATTCTCTTCTTCTGAAATTCCCTATGAACATATGTTGAACCTTTTTATTCTGTTCTAGATGTTTTTCATATTTCCACAGCTTTTTCACCTGAAATGCAATCTACTTAATTTCTTCAAATTTATCTTCAGTACATTAATTCTCTATTTAGTTATGTCTAATCTGATATTTAACCTGTCCACCCATTTTTTTTTAATTCAATGACTATATTTTTATGTTTTTAAAAGTTCTATTTTGGCTCTCTCACAGATACAGTTCTCCTTTTTGGGGGTCTTGTTCTTTTCTTACATTTGGGCCTCTAATAATTTTAAATATTTAGATTTTATAGTCTCTAACTAATAGGCCTAATCTCTAATATTCTGGAGGTTGAAACCTGGTATGTATTGTATGTGCTGATTCTCAATCATATTGCAACTTGTTTGGATAATTTTTTTTAGTTCATCTTTAGTCTGGGGTTTCCTGTAGGAATTCTATATAGCCAGTTTGGAAAATGTTCCTTCAGGGTGACTCTGTGTTTGCCTATGCCAGACGATCTGGGACTAATAGCTTGTGATAGGTTGAATTGTGTACCCCAGAAAAAACAAGTTTTTAATTCTCATTCCTGTGAGTGTGAACCCATTGTAAACAGCATCTCTTAAAGATGTTTAGTTTTTTCAGCTCCTAAAACAAATACCATACAATAGATTGCCTTAACAACAGGAATTTATTGGCTCCTGGTTTTAGGAGCTAGAAGGCTTGCTTCTTCCCAGGATTAGTATCTTCTGGCTGGCCGGCAATTGAGGGTTCCTTAAGATTTTATGGCACATGACAACTTATGGAGCTTTCCAGGTTCCCTTTACTTCTACCTTGTGGCAATACCCCATGGCTTCTCCTTCAATGTCCAATTTCCTTTGCTTTTAAGAATTGCACCCATATTGGATTAAGGCTCATTGTCATTCAATTTGGGCACATCTTAACCAAGTACATCTTCAAAGATCATATTTACAAATGGGCTCATTTGTAATTAAATTAAATTAATTTTAATTTAATTTAATTACACACAGGACTAGGGGTTGCCCTAGTCAACCTGACATGCCTTTTGTGGGGGGCATGATTTAATCCCCAATAGGTGTTATTTTTAGTTAAGGTGTTGCCCAACTGAATGAGGGTAGGTGTTAGTCTAAATTAGTGGAGTCTTTTATAAGCGGAAGAAATTCAGTAATAGAAAGAGAAAGCCATGTGGAGGAGCAGAAGCTGGAAATCAATGGAACCCAGAAGAAAAAGGAGAAGATACCACCATGTGCACTGCCATGTTACGGAAAAGCCAAGGACCCAAAGATTGCAGGCAGCTAGCCCCAGAATGCCAGTCTTCAGGGAGAAAGCATTGCCTTGCTGACTCTCTCTACCCTCAAAACTGTGAGCCAATAAATTCCCAGTGTTTAAGTCAGTCAATTGTCTGACACTTTTTTTAGCATGTAGGAAACTAAGATGTAACCTAAATCAGTTTTTATGGTCACATTTCACCTGGGATTCCCTTATCACATTGTAAATATAAAATAAGACTCTTAATCCATGAGAGATGGAGGCCTAGGGATTTATTGTTTGGGAGGAAACTCTTCTTCCTTCCTTCCTTCCTTCCTCCCTCCATCCCCCGCCCCCAACCCCTTTCTTTCTTTCCTTCCTTCCATGGGCAGGCATTGGGAAATGAACCCGAGTCTCCGACATGGCAGGCAAGAATTCTGCCACTGAGTCACTGTCACACCACCCTGGGGGGAAACTTTTTATATCAAGATTCCAGGCAAAGGCAAGTTTCTTGGTTATTTCTTGTGCCATTTGAGCAGCAACTTAAAACTCAGCCCCTTCCTATTATCAGACACAATAATATCTGCCCCTCATCTTCCTCCAATCCAGAGCTGTTGTGATATTGGTTCATGTATTTAATTACATTTTTCCTGACTCCTGGCAATTCACCTTTCTTGCATGTTATTTCTACCATGAATTTTTAAAGAAATTGTTATATTTTGCCCAATGTGTGTAAGACTTTGAAGTGGCAGAGTTATTATATTGACTTAAATCACATCATTTCAGAACTAAAGCACTAAAATACTTTTTAATTTAAACATCAAAATGAACTTTAGTTCTCTGCCATATGCAAAGGAGGACACACTTTTGAAAGCACAGGAAGATAGATCTGTGGTGTTGTTTTTCTGTCTCCTTATAAAATGTAGTACAGATACAAAAAAAACATATACTCCACTTCTCTTCCTCACAGGGTGTATCTGGATTAAAGATGCAATAGAGGCAGGGCAGGATGACAGCCAGAATTGTCAAGTATAAAGGGAAAATGTTTTACTCTAAATTGACAATCCAAAACATAAGGGTTGAGACCAAACTCACAAGTAGTTTATCTATATATGAATAATGGGGTAGATGGGCCTGGCACTAGACAAACTGGCAAAAGTGGGAATGGTGCTACCTGGGCTGGAGACTGGGACTGGATAAGGATCTGAGAATGGGTGGGCTGTTACTACAGAACTAACAATAACTGCTGGTGGTAAAACAAGTGAACCAAGCCAGAATCCATTAGAAAAATGAAAGCCCTAAATAGCAGAAATCCCAAATACAAAATACAAATATTTCTCCAAGTCTTGGTTTCCTCATCTTTAAAATGGAAACCACAGTAGTTCCTGCCTTCTTAGATTTATGTTCAGGAGTAAAACGACAAACATCCAGTAAGCAATACAGCACAGGCACCAGCCAGTCAGAACCAGAGGTAAAAAAAAATCAGTCCAGCCATATTATTACCTATGGGTAAGCACCCTAGTATATGTTAAACAAGACAATACAAGCAAACCATTGCCCACTGTGCCTGACATTTATCAAGCACCCAGTAAACATAAACTGTGATTTTCCCATTGTGAAAGTAGAAACTGAATTTGGAATCACAGAGGCAAGAATATAGACCCAGAGTTAGATGAGAGCAAATAAAAATAAACTAGAAACAAACAAGAAAAGATAGGGTCCTGAATGAATGCCTCCAAACACAGGACTCATCTTCTCAGCCCACTTTTATTAACTGGTAGGTGCATGAAGCAAGGTGTCAGGACAGCAGTATGCAGAAACGGTCGACTTACCCAATGCCACACAGCAATTCTGGAGCATAGCAGAAGTTGAACTCAGGTTTTCAAAATTCCTGTTCTACCACACCAAAATACCTCCATCACACAATGATTATTTATATTTATATAGATTTTTACTTAGCAATTTCAAAACTATATATATATGTTTTTAGCCTTCAGAGAAAAAAAACACAGCAATATAGCTGGATTTCAAATTTACTTTAGGGTGATCCAAATTAAAAGGCTGTATTGTTTTAAATGCCATAATTCAAGAACTAGGTCTTGATATACCAAGTTCAATATATACCAATGCAAATCTGTTAGATGCAGTGCAGATAGTTGCCATGGTAATCTCCATATGATGGATGGATGGATAGATTAAATTTTTGTTTTTAGCTTCTGAAAACAAAAATACTACACAAAGCAAAAATTGCTTGAAATCATATCTCACATAAAGACTCTTTTCCTAGTAATGTTAAGGATACATTTAAACAGAGAAATTTATATAGCCATGGATTGGTCAATTAAAACTTTGATTGTGTTTTCTCCTTTTATGAAACAGAAAATGTAAATCAGAAAATAAAGTGATTAAAAGTCTAGAGTCTCTGGAGATGCTACAAACAAACTGCTGCGTTTGAATCCTAGCTCCATTCTCTCCTTTCTGCGGGTCCTCAGGCAAGTTGCATTACCTCTCTATGCCTCAGTTTCATTTATAAAATGGGTATATAACAGTACTTACTTCCTGAGGTTAGTGTGAGAAGTGCATGAGTTGGTGCATGTAAAAGCCTTAGAACATTCTCAATAAATGGTAGCTTTATTATTGAATTCTTCACTGTCTTTTTTCACTGCTCCATGGGACTTTAAAGATGTTTTTTAAATTTTGTTATATTTTAATATTGGGGCTACATGGGCTTTTTTGATTGGATACTATAATTAAAAATGTCCTCATCATCAAGTAACAAAACGTAGCTTGTGGTGACTTAAAAAAAAAGGATTAGTTTTCTCACATAAGCAGAAATCCAGAGGTAGGTGACTACTAGCAATGACTCATGGCTCACTGACATCAGGGTCTGCATCTGAGCATTACTTGGCCTTTTCTTAGAGTTGCTTTAGTGCCAGATGTCCAGGGCAGGAAGAAGGTAGAAAGGAGAAGGGTAGCTCCTACAACATCTGTCCCTTTTATTAGGAAAATAAAAACATTCCCCCACAACCCCCAACAGTCCTCCACTCATGTTTCTTTGGCCAGAATTCTGTCCCCCTAGGTACAAGGATGGCTGAGGAAACTAGCATTTAGCCAGGCATTTTGCATCCTGTTCAGAATTGGGATTCTGTTGGCAAAGAAGGAGGAATGGATAGTGTTTGCCACAGGTGCATGAGGGATCTCACAGAATCTGATAAAAACGATGCATTAGGTAATGCTTCCCTGAACACTATGAGAATAAAATGAGCTGTTTGATGTCTAGATCGTTTCAGCTGCCAGATAAGGCACTTATTCCTTCTCCTCCTTTCTGAATTTATTCACTCTGTACTTGGTACACTCATTCTGCCAACAATCAAAATTTAGGAATTACAGTATATGGGTTAATACCTCCACATTGTCATGGAAGGCAATCACTGCGGTACCTCTGCAGATGTATGTTAAGGATCAGGAACAAAAATGTGTAATACTCAGTCCCCCAGTGCTTTGCTCCAGGATCTACACACCTGCTCTGTCTTTGCAATGTACATAATCAAAAGAGTGCAGGTGTTCATCCTGATTGAACTGAGCTCCCCTCCCTCAAGACTATTATAATTATTCAGGGGAGTCGTCCAGCAGATGTGATGGAAGAAACCACTCTCTGATTATGGCGCTATGTCGTTGGCGTTGGAGGTTATATTTTGTGTTATTTACACCATTCTGTCTGGCAGTAACATTTCTGTCTGCCAGTGACAATTACACTGCTCTTGACTGGCACAGATCAGCAGTTTGTGACAGCTCTGAAAAGCTGGTGTGCAGCACATGTCACTGGCAGACTTATTAATGTTGGCGAGAAGTGCATGTGATGTAACATGATTAGATGGCACGAAGATAAAGGACCATCTCAAAGCCCATGAATAACCAAGAAGCAGCAAGGTGACAACTATCAATTATTTATTGCCCTTGTCCAGTATATTATTAACAGCTTCAGGAAAGCACACAGTCTTCCTTGCTTGCTCTCTCTCCCTCATGTTAATGCTCAGCTCCTCAGCTTATGGGAGGTTACATCCTATGGGAGACATTTTGCTCTCAGCTACCATTAGATAATCCAGAGAAAAAAGTGAAATGACCTCAAGGCAGACTACATTCAACTTCTTCAGTGACCAGAAAAGATGCATTACTCTCTGCTCTTTGCAAGTTGTTCCTCTTATCACCTTCTCCTTCACAGCCTTCTCTTTCCTTTTCTTCTCTCAAGCTGGGGTGGATTGCTGCTTTAACAGTAGTTCACACTTCGTGTGGGGAAAGTGATGTTCTATGATTAAATCTCATTCAGACACCTGCAAGTTAGGGCCCCTTTTCTTAAAGAGATGGTTACAGGTTTTGATACTGTTCTAGTTTGCTAGCTGCTGGAATGCAATATACCAGAAACAGAATGGCTTTTAAAAAGGGGAATTTAAGAAGTTTCTAATTTACAGTTCTAAGGCCGAGAAAATGTCCCAATTAAAACAAGTCTATAGATATGTCCAATCAAAGGCATCCAGGGAAAGATACCTTGGTTCAAGAAGGCCGACGAAGTTCAGGGTTTCTCTCTCAAGTGAGAAGGCACATGGCAAACAGAGTCACAGTTTCTCTCTCAACTGGAAGGGCACATGGTGAACACAGCTTCATCTGCTAGCTTGCTCTCTTGGCTTCCAGTTTTCATGAAGCTCCCCAAGAGGTGTTTTCCTTCATCATCTCCTAAGGCTGCTGGCTCATGGACTGTCTGCTTTGTAGTGCTGCAGCATTCTCTGCTCTCTCTGACTCTCTCATTCCCCAAAATGTTTCCTCTTTTATAGGACTTGAGAAACTAATCAAGACCCACCCAAATGGGTGGAGACATGCCTCTACCTAATCGACTTTAACAACCACTCTTGATCAAATCACATCCCCAGGGAGATGATCTAATTACAGTTTCAAACATACAATACTGAATAGGGATTAGAAGAAACAGCTGCCTTTACAAAATGGGATTAGGATTAAAACATGGCTTTTCTAGGGTACATACATCATCTCAAACCAGCACAGACACTGAATTAACTGCTAAATTAGGAAAAGACCATTTTTTAATATTCATTTATAATAAGCATAGAGAAGTTAAGAATAGTCGCCAGTTAGGCTGCTTTCAGCTGCAAAAATAGGCAATCTGTCTCAGAATGACTTTAAATAATAAAATTATATTATCTATACAGACACTCAGTTATGTGATAAAGTATACAGGGACTTTTCACCTTGCTGCACTGTCACTCATGGTGCTGGTTCCCCTTGGGGTTCTAAGATACAACAAAATCCTTTCCTTCCTTATTCCTGTCCAGCAAGTAAGAGAGGGTCCTGAGGACTTCTCTTCAACTAAGGAGGAGAAGAATATACCTTCTGCCTGATGGAGCTCACTTGGGTCACATGCTCAATACTAATAGTCTGAAGAATACCATAAACTGATTGGCTTAAGCTTGGTTCCCAGGACCAATCCATGGCAAAGGATGTTTACAATTTAGATTCCAGTGGAGCTGGAGAGGACATTAGTGATCCCTGAATGATATGAGCTTACAGGGAGTGGATATTTTAACGAAATGAGAGTTATGTGGAAGAGAAAAGGACTAATCAGTCTCCACTATGGTTGTGAGATAAATGTTTATCAAGTATTTTAGAGTTCTTCACAATTGAGCAAATGTATAAGAAGATACTTTTATTTGTATAAAAGATATTGCTCAATCCAAAGAATTTCTTCATTCTAGAGATTTTATTGAAGACAAAGTTGCTATCCATAACCTCAAGTTCCATGGCCTCAAATTCCTATCACCATATAATTATCGCCTAGGCTTATCACTTGCCCTGTGTTTAATGTTAAAACTGATATCAAAGAAAAAAGAAAAAGAAAAACTGCTACCATATTGGTAACATGGAGCTCTATATAAAAGAGTCATTAAAACCTTGAGAGGTCATTTGAATCCTTTCCTCAGATAAAACTTCATCTTCACTATGGCTTGAGTACTTGTTCATATATTTACTCATTTGTTCATTCTAGACATCTATAAAGTGCTGAGAATATTCACGGTATTGTATCAGGGCCCATTTTCAAACAGAATTCAATGAAGCACTATTTCTTCTTCATTTACAAGAATTATTATGTGCTAATAATAATGACATTGTCATGGCCTTCGAAGAGCTTACAGTGCTGGAAAGAAGATCCACAAACAAAGCGTTCTATGGAGAAGCAGAGAAGATGCGCACAACACTGGCAATAGGAAGATTATACCTGCATCTTCCTGGATGTGATGAGTTTCACCTGAGTCTCAAAGAACTAGCCAGGTATAAAAGTAAGAAGAATGGTATGTTGAAGGCAGAAATTATTGTCTTTCCGTATGAAAGCTGAGAGAGAATTTGGGGCCAGGGTAGAAGAGAGGAACTAATGCCTCCAATGCTGAGGACTTTTGACTCTGCCCCAGCTGGCAAGAAACCACTACAGAGAGGTGGTTGTTCTGGCAATTTGAGTAGACTATTCTGGCAATTGTATGGAGGATAGGAGTATAAGGAAGAATTTTATGAAGATTTTTAAAGAATACTCACTGTGAAGAAATAGGATGTGAGACACTGTGCTAAATGCAAAATTTTACATTTAAAATTTTTAAACACTTTTATAACAATGCTGAAAATATAGTTCAGTTTTTATTTTCTTCTAAAAGGAGTTAAACTGTGACTTTAGGGGGAAGGATGGAGGAAGGAATGCAGGTTTCCCAGCATTAAAGAGCTAGTAAAGGCAATCACTGTATCGAATACTCAGTTGCCATTATGAAAGCTAGGGCCAATTTCAAAGAACAAAGCCAAGACCAGGATTTGCAAAGTGGTGTTACGAGATTCTTAGTTCAGTTTAATATTCCTCTATACAACATGTACATTTAACATAATAATAATAATAATAGTAATGAGACATAGAGGCACAAAGTTTTTTTCATTTTTGCATATTCATTATAACTAGCCTAACTCACTCAAATTTAAGTCTCTTTTCTTTATAAAACAAGTAATAATAGAGTACATGCCATGTGCCAGGGTATAAGCTAAGAGACTTACATATATTTATTTTTTGTTGGCACCTACACATCAACCTCTTACGGTAGGTGTTATTCTCATTTCTCTGTTACATACAGATGAACATATGAAAGTCAGAAAGGTATGGTAACTTCTTTGCAAAGATCATACATTCAGTTGCAAAATGGGATATAAACCTTGACTATCTGACTTCAAGAACCCTTAGCAATTTCACTGTGCCAATTTCAGACATTTTTTGAAAATCAGATCTTGGTCCAACCCATACTAAGTTCACTGGTAGTTATAGAAAAAGAACAATTTCAAACTACTGCTGCTTGCAAGATATGATTGACACATGGAAATAATTTTTTTTAAATAGCTCCAAGCAGAAACTAATACAGAACTGAATAATGTAGTATCGATTACCATAGCTTTGGGAGTACAAAGAAGGGCAAGATCCAAGTGACCTGATGTAGTTAGGGAAAGTATGGATAGGATGTGAGCCTTGAACAGACTTTTTGAAGAATGGATAGGATTTCTCTGCATAAGAGAAGCGGGGAGAAAAGGCATTGTGTGAAAAGCAATAAACAGAGAAGACAGAGTTTTACCCTATAAGGTCATTATCCCTAAAAACCTAGTAAGAATACCTTGCCAGATTTTTCTTTAAGCTACCGCGCCTATTCCCCCACAGCACCCACACTATGAGATGAATGGGGAGACCCAAACACACCCCACACCCACAGCATAGTTCTGTATACATGTCCCATCCTGCTTATAATTCTCCCTGATACCCATGGGATGTTTTGTTCTTCCTTTTTAATCTTCACTTCATTTTTCTGACTTGACTGTTTATCTTGTTGCTCTGGATTTTTTGTAAACATATTTCGTGGGTTGTGTATGTGTATAGATATCTGTGCGTACATATATCAAACTCAACAAATGTATACATGCATGAGGACAGTAGTGTTCATTATATCCAACATGAACCTACAAGATAAAGCCCACTTCAAATTAAAAAATAATAACAACGGCAATCTTTTACTATGTGTCAGGCACACTTCTAAGCACTTTTCAGAGGCTAAGAACTGAATCTGGACAACAAAGCTGACATTAAATTAAAGAGCACTCCATGTCAAACTTTAAAGATGTTAGCCGTTACATTTTCAAAATTAAGAAAATAGTCACAGACTGAAAGTCATATTTAAAGTATGTGTTTTGGGCTGTTCTGCTTTATGTTGACCATTGGCTTTTAAACAGTATCTGGGGCTAATGTTGATATATCTGGTATATACATAATGTCAAGCAAATTAAAGTTGCTCCAAACTCAGAACATGAGAGAATTAGGATGAATCAAAGCAACATTCTATCAAGAATTAACAAAATGTAAAGAAATACTTTTCTCAATGACTGCCATCAGAAGCATATTTGTAATAATGCTTACAAGTATGAAGAGAAGTTAGGGAAATATTCATGACCAGGTAACATTATGGTAATAATATATTAATTATATAATATAATATATATATATTATACCACACTGTTCTATGTGCTAAAGTATTATTACATATTATATATACTATATAATACATATTATACTTGCTATATGTACATGTAAAATTATTGCTATTGTATATGCAATATCTCCAGTTAGAATCAAAATATACAAAACAGTGAAAATCTAGTTATGAAAATGCTTGTATGCACATACATGTCTCACCTTCTGTACCAGTTCCCCAGTCTTGTAGAATCGGGGAAGCTTTTTTAGCAGTGTCTACTGGCTCCCATTATGCCATGTGAGTCAGTAAGCACTGGAAAACTCTTCAAAATAGTGAGGAAGAGGGAATGATTTTCTTTAGAATTAACTTCCTGTGCTAGTCTTGAAGATCAAACAAAACAAGCAAACAAACAAAACACACAAGGAAAGAATTAGTTCCCTGTCTTTTTCTCCAAATATCCTGAAGCCTATCTTGGCAATATCTTTTTAAATATTCTTCATTTGAAAAGAGAGGACCATTGATTCAGAATCTGGTTGGCAACACTGCCTTTCCCATCCTAGTTTTCATCATTCCCCAAAACAGACTTCTATTTTAACTCCTGTTTGGGACAAAGCACTCAGTTAAAATCCTGTTGTACAGTTTAGAGACCAGAAAAGGTCAATATTCTATAAAGGGCCAGATAGTAAATATTTTAGACTTTTTGAGCCATTCAGTGTCTGTAGCAGTTACGTATTACTTCTGCTGTAGAGCATAAGCAGTCATAGACAATACATAAATGAATGCGCATGCTGTGTTTCAATAAAATTCATTTACAAAAACAGACGGTAGATCAGATGTATCCCATAGGCTATAATTTGCCCACACCTAATCTGGTTAAATATTCATTTTCTAAGAGAAAGAAGGGGCTACAGGGATCTTTGTGTCAATAATTGTAGTTGCCTGTAATAGTAATGGCCCCCAATGACTCACGCCCTTAAACAGAGTCCCTGTGTAGTCCTACCCCACACTGACTCTAGCTGTCATGTGACTCGTTTGGCCAATGAGATATCAGCAAACTCTATGCAAGCAGAAACTGAATAAAGGCTTGTACATTAGGACTTACCCTTTCTTGCTGCTGGAACTCTTCCATCACTATTGTAAAAGGTTAGGTTAGCCTCCTGGAGAATGAGAAATCATGCAGAGCACAGCAGCAGAGAGCAACCTGAGCTGCCCCAGCTAAGGCCCAAATGTAAGAGGTAGTAGCCTCTGGTGCTGATCTGGTGGTGCAGAGCCAAACCATCCCAGCTGAGCCCAGCCCTAACTGCCAACCAACAGAATCATGAGTACAGAAATGGTTGTTGTTTTAAGCTATTATATTTTGGACTGGATTGGTAGACAGATAAAGGTAACATCTAGTAATCAAGGAGTGCAAAAAACCAAAACCCTCACTCTCAAACATATGGTCATGAGTGTGACCAAAACAACAAATGAAAGAGCTATGTAATTACTTGTGAATTTGTGAACTTTTTAACAGTCAATTTGGATGAATCTAAGTTTTTGGATTGTCTGAACAGCCCACTGAACTACTCTTATATTTCCCTAAATAAGAAGAGAATCTTATCATTCTCTTAATATTTAGAATTGCTATGAGAAATAGTTAGATTTGCTGAGTAATTAATTCAAACCTCTACTTTCTTTGATTAAAAAAGCTCCATGTTGATGATTCACTTAAAAACTAATAGAAATAACTAATTTGCACAGGGACTGCCCTGACTGAAACAAGTAGTTTCCTACAAACTACTTTCCCCTGGCTCCCAAATACGAAATCCAAATAGAGCGTTATTTAACAAGATGATTGTCATGCTAAGTGATAAATGCATGAGTCATCAGATTAATATATATCATACCCCAAGCCTATGAAAGCCTGGTTTCCAGGGTTTTTTATGCCATTCTTAAGTTTGCATTACACCCCTAACAAGTTCAGCATTGCCAATGTATCTTTCTTGAGACAACAAAAACGAAAACACACAATTTCATGACTATTGATCACATAATTTTATAAAGTTTCTTAATATTAAGTCTGGGAATACGTACAGCCAAGAAAACAAGAAGCACATGTGATTCACACATAATGTTTCATTAAAAGAGATTTAGAGGGAAGGAACTGAGTGTGGGGATAGGAATGCACATTTGCGCATTAGTGTTTATGGCAGAGTGTTCGGTGATCCACAATGGATGGAGGTGGCCTAAGGGTATAACAACTGAGGAATGGAAGGGGGAACTATGGCATATGCATACAATGGACTACTGAGTGGCCAAAGGAAGGAATGAAGTTATGAGGCATGCAACTAGGTGTATGAACCTTAAAGACTGTATGTTGGGTGGGCCATGGTGGCTCAGTGACAGAATTTTCACCTGCCATTGCTGGAGACCCGGGTTTGATTCTGCATGCCTGCCCATGCAAAAAAAAAGACTGTATGTTGAATGAAATGTCAGGAACAAAAAGACAAATATTATCTTTGCCTCAATCATATGGACTAACTATGATATAAAAACTCAGTGATCTGAAGAACATGGGTTATTGGGTTGTGGCCTACTTTAAAGGGTCCTAGATTGTAAACTCTTATAGCAGTCACCTCTGTCACCTATATTCAGGAATTGCAACTGTTATTACCAAATTCTGAGATACTGAGCTATTCATTTATAATCTGGTCATTCCCAGAAACTTTGGGTATTTATCTGAAACCTGAGACTAAGAGATAGAGTTCTGAAGCTATTAAAGTCAGCGTACCCCACACAGGAACTATTTAAAAAGTTGAAAAAGTGATCAGACTTTGAGTAGAGATATGAATGAACCTGATCTGGAGAGGACTAAGGTAGAGCAGATTACAGGTAAAGAATGATATCATCCGTACTTTAAAATTTCAACTTCTGTATGAAACCAAAGGGAGGGATGTTTATTTGGTGCAGAATTTATGTTTTGGGTAGTGCATTTCCTAACTTAACTTATGTAGTCAGTTTAGTTTAGTTGAACACCAGAAGTACATAGAATCTTGAATAAGGTAGGAGGTTTTGTTGGTTTGTCCAGATTAGTGTGATACCACAATATATTCCAGAATAATTTGAGCAATGAATAAAGAAGTATTTGCAAAGTCCCTTGGGGGATTGGGGATTGGGGAGAATGGCAGAAATATTCAACTTCTCCATTTGGAGTATTCCTCACAAGCAATGTTTCTCACAAATCAATAGGCCAAACCCTTGATCTTGGGTGTCGCCCCTATGAAACTTTTTCTTACAAAGAATAGGCTAAGCCTACTTAAAGTTAGGCCTAAGAGTCAACCCCAGAGAACCCCTTTTATTGCTCAAAGGTGACTTCTCTCTCTAAGCCAACTCAGCAGATAAACTCACTTCCCTCCCCATTACGTGGGACATGACTCCCAGGGAATCTGGCAGTAAATCTCCCTGGCAATGTGGGACAGAAACCCCAGGATGAGCTGGGACCTGGCATCAAGGGATTGAGAATGCCTTCATGACCAAAAAGGGGAGGAGAGAAATGAGACAAAATAAAGTTTGAATGGCTGAGAGATTTCAGACAGAGTTGAGAAGTTATCCTGGAGGTTATTCTTTACACATTATATAGATATCTCTTTTTAGTTATGGTGTATTGGAGTGGCAGGAGAGAAATACCTGAAACCGTTGAGCTGTGTTCCAGTAGTCTTAATTCTTGAAGACAATTGTATAAAGATATAACTTTTACTGTGTGCCTGTGTGATTGTGGAAACCTTGTGTCTGATGCTCCTTTTATCCAGGGTATGGACAGATGAGCAAAAAATGGATAAAAAATAAATAAATAGTAGTGGGGGACAAAGGGTAAAATAAACTGGGTAGATGAAAACACTAGTGGTCAATGAGAAGGAGGGGTAAGGGGTATGGTATGTATGCATTTTTTAATTTTTTCTTTTTATTTCTTTTTCTGGAGTGATGCAAATGTTGAAAAAATTATCATAGTGATGAATACACAACTATGCGATGATATTGTGAGCCACTGATTGCACAACACGTATGGAATGCATGCTTGTGAAGATTTGTCAATACAAATATTTTTTTAAAAAAGAGATTCAGAGGACAAATTAAATTCTTCTTAGCTTGTAAACACAAGGAAAGGCTCCTACATGGAAGTCTGACTTTCCATAACTGACGGACAATGGTCCACTACGACAACACTAAAATTTACCAATTAAACTAAACTAAAATTTACCAGCCAGAATTAGTGCCATATATCCATTAATGAATTTAGGTTTCCAAGCATTTGAGTGAGTTTTCTGGTATCATATCTTCATATATGTGTTGGCAGGGTATGGAACATGCTGCACATGATTTGTGGAAAATAGAGAATGTCATAGGTCTTCAATTCTCTCAACTATAGAATATGTGGTTCATACATAATCCTACAACATGTGATGGCTATTCTTTACTAGCTAAAGAATACTGAACATCTCTAAAGTATTCTGTGGGGGAGGGGGGAGCATTCTCTAAAACATGGGGGAAAGAGATATGCCAGGATTTCCCAAGAAACAAAGAAATTCAAAGACAGTGAAGTTTCAAAAAGGGTGTTGGGAGACATTGATAGACAAAGGGAAGATTAAGGAATTATAGGCAGTAATGGGAGTCTGGGGAGGCCACAGAACTGCACCTGGAAACCAGAGCTGGTATCATTTCTGGAATGGAGACTGTGAGCCCTCTTATGGGAAAAGGCACTCTTCACTCACAGTGCTAGAACGCCTCTGGGGGGGCTGAGTCCAGATACCAAGTCCTCATGCCACTGATGTGGACTTTTAAACCACTGGCAATCCTGTTTTAGAGAAGCAATGAGGTACAAAGAAACAATCAACAAAACATCCTCTCTCAAGCACTAAGACATACACCCCAGCTCTTATACTTATCAACTGTGCTGCTGCTTGAAAAAAATAGACCCTATATGGGTAATACCCTAAAGGATTGCTGCGAGGATTAAATTAATTCATTTTTGTGAAAAATCCTAGCAAGAGATCGAACCCTTTAGAGACTCTCAACAAATGCTCATTTTTCTTTCCCTTTCTTTTTCTGTCCTCCCTCTGACATAAAGCAGTCATGCTCGCTGACTTGAGCAAAGACAATTAATCTCCTTGTTCCTCTACTTCCTTTTCTATGAAATGGATGGAATCATTTAGTAAATCTTAAAGATTGCCTCCGTTTGTAAATCCATGAATTATGGAAGGATCCCAAGTATTCAAAATAACTATCTGCTTTGCTTAAACATATATGCAAGGTATAAACATACTCACTTTGACTCTAATATAATGTGTAAACTGCTCTTTTAAATTGTAACAGTTAATTGTAACAGTATATTTTCTGTATATAAGACCTATTGTATAGGACTTTTCCCCCTTCAAGGTGCTTTGCAAGCTTATTAATTCTCTTTGTGAGGAGCAGGTTAAGTATTATTAACCTCCTAATCATTTCAGCTGGGGGTAATTGAGCTGAGCATTTGCACCAGGTTCCTAAAACAGGTGATGTCAGAGCTAGGTTTAGCATAGGGGAAGTCCCCTATTCCCCAGTCTGTACTCACTCCATACCTCTCAGCCAAAGCCTGAATTGTTTCTGGTGCCAAATTACACACAGCAGTGCCTTCATTTTTTATTATTTCAAGATTTCAGGGATGGGAGGAATGATTAAATATTGAGTTGTGAAGAATGATTAAATATTGAGTTCTAAGAGATATAAAGGATATAGAAAAGGCTCGGGGGATTTCAGTCAAAAATATATGCTACCATTATTCAAGCTTCTATTCTTATCATAGAGAAGAATATATGGCTAAATTTGGGAGTAATGAGATTGTGAAAGTGAAGTACAACTCTTGAATAACAAAAGGACTGCATAAATTGGGGACCACTTCTACAGGGTGACACACTTTTTCTACTATTTGTGAATCCCCATGCTCTCAATGGACAAGTCACTTACCAGGTATTGAGCCTATGATTTAATTCTTGTCTGCTTTTCTAATTACTTCATGGATTTCAGATTGCGTAAAAATCACCAGTTAGCATCTGTCAGGGGATTTATTTTGGCCAATCTCACATTCATTTGCAGTCACATCTACAGGCTAGAAACTTCCTCCAACATCTGTGCCCACAGAGAAGAAGAGAAAGTCTGAGGCACTGGAAAGTGTTAGAAAATGTAAATCTCACCCAGGAAGTCATGCTTTTTTTTTTTTCCCCTCCACTGTCTGGGTTCTTCCTCTCTTCAGTGGGCGTAATAAGTCCTGGCAGCCAGTGTTACCTTACTCACTTACGGCCTCAGTCAGGAAGGAGTTGGGTGGATCAGTCTTGACGTTTGTGAAAGCAGCAACCTATAGCTAAGGCTAAGTTTCAGATTTCTTGCAAAGGTTTCTAACCATAAACAATTTAAGAAGCTAAAATACGTGTCATTAAGTCCAGTATTCAAAGTGTTGTCTGAGAACCAGTAGCATCAACAGTATCTGGTAGTTTTCAGAAATGCAGAATCTTATACCCCACCCAGGGCCCACTAAATCCACATCTGTATGTACATTCATTAAAGCTTAAGAAGCACTATCTTAAGAATTTCTGGGTCAACCATATACTGTCTTTCAGGAGGATACATCTAAAACACATTTCAGGGTGTGGGGAGCAATGGATATTAGTCAGGTGTGGGGAAAAATCACAGCTCTGAGAGGAAATAGATTTTGCTCTATTATTAGGAGTAAGTCACATCCATAAAAGATTTTTTTTAAGCGTCCTTTAGGGAACAGCTACAATTTCTCTTTCAAGTATGCCTTTCCCTTTATGATAACAGAACTCCTCTTCCTTCCTTCCTTTCACTCATTTCATGTGGTTGAAAATTAGCTGACCCCACCCCTGGTCACAGAAGTCACCATATATCTCACGCCTGACCAATTACAATAGCCTATTCACATTTGTTCCAAACAGGCACATGAGTCAAGCCAGGCCACTTGAGTCCTTCCAGAAAAGACCCTTTCTTTTCCTGGGATTGCCAGAATGAATAGTAATTCAAGTTTAAAGCTGCCAATTGTCTTCTTTCCTGCCTGAATGAAAACTAAATAAACATATGGAAAGAAGCAGGGTCAGGGATAAAGAGAGATAATTTTGACAACATTGTATTGAGCTCCAAAATCCAACCATGCCTGAAGACTACTTGTACTTCATGGTTTTGTGCAGCAATGGGCTCTCTTTTTTGCTTAAACCAGTCTGAATTGAGTTTTTGTAAAAAGTGAGTGAAAAAAATCTTGCATAAATGCGGTAGCCCATCAATTTTATTTTTCTAGAAGCTTTCTTCACTGACATCTTGAGGTCACCAGAAATTTGAGGAAAAACTCCAACATGCCAGTGAGATAAAATAAACTGAGAGAGAGAGAGAAGACTTTAAAAATTTTTCAAATATTCAAAATAATTAAAGGAAATGTGTCCATAAAACAATAGTCACATGTTATATAAAACAGAAATACTAAAGAACAAGAAAGAGTTTTTATCAATTAAAATATGCAGACCAAAATATATTAATGTTCTAAATGTTGGAAGACAAAGTTGAGAAAATCTCTCAGGTAGTATAATAAGAACATACAGCTGGAAAAAGTGAGAAAAAGAACAGAAATTAGAGAATTAATTCAGGAGTTGTGTCCTCTTATTAACAGTAGTTCCAGAAAGTGAGAAAAGGAAGAAGGGCTGAAAAACTATCAAATAGTATAAGAAAAGCTCCCAGAACTGAAAGACATGCATTTCAGATCACACAGCTCAACTGCAAGAACAGGACAATTAATCAAAGAGTATCAGAGTAAATCATCATGACATTTCAAAACATCATGGAACAAGAGAAGATCATTAAAGGTCTCACATAGAAAAATTGAGGCTAGAGTCATATTAGACTCTCAGTAACTACAACAGAATCTGGAAGGTGATGAAGCGAGACGTTCAAAATTCTAAGGGAAAATTATTTTCAACCTAGAATTTTCCACCCAGTCATCTTATCAATCGACATTTTCAGACATGCAAGAAATAGCAACAATAATGACATGCACCTTTTCCTAAAAAGTTCCCGAAGCATATCCTATGGAAAATGGAAAATAGGAGTTATCTGCATGGAATCCAGGAGATAGCGGCTGCAAAACAGTAGGGTGGTAAAAGGATGTCTCAGAATGACAGTTGTCATCCTGACAAAAGGAGAAATTAAAAGAATAGTTTGGAGCAAGTTGGAGAGATGTCAAAGGAGGGACCCTAGAACAAAAAAAACAAACAAAAATCAAATATATTATTTGAAAAAATAATTTGAAAACAATTTGAAAAAAATAGTAATAAATCCACAGAAAACTAAACAAATTAACATTTGGGGAAATTTTTAACTACAGAAAAAATTACCTACAAAATGAAAGAAGTCACAGTACACTATTTCATGGAATTGATATGAATGCAATACTTAAATGATTTTAATTGATGAGAGTCAAATTGTGCAGAAGTACTATTACAATGCTAGCAACATTTCCACATACCAAAAAATCAAATAATATATTTGTTTTTTCCTAAGGACCCTCATTCTTTTACTTGAAATTTCTGATTTTCTGCTTTCTTGGTTCCGTCGTTGAATTGTATTAGAGTGGTTTAGGATGTGAAAACAATAAGAAATAAATATTTAACACAGTACTGAAATATTTAGCCAAATAATTTCCTCTAGGATAAAGGGGGTCAAGAATGGTAATCTCTGCACATATACCTCGTTTGGATAAAATGGTTAGCAAAAACTTCTTAGCTTAGAAAAAAAATTTTTAAAGCATCATAAATTGAACTCATTTGAGGTAAGTTTTCAGAGAAAACTTCGTTTTCCTTTTTATTTATTTATTTTTTGATTTTTTATCAACCCATAAAACACCATTGGGCTACCCCTCCTTCACAAATCCTTGGATTCCTTTTATGGTCCTGCAGCGTCACAAAGCACTAGTAAAATCAGGTGAGTTGAATCTTAGCTGTTAAATAAAACTTTCATTTCGTGAAAAAAAAAAAATAAGCTAAAAAAAAACTACAATGCTACAAATTGAATGGATATTTAAATTGCATGACAACCTCATTTTTTTTTTCTTTCCATTCGGAATTTTTTTTTTTTTTTTAATTCTAAGGAAGAGAAAAAGCCTGACATTATTTCAGGGGCTTTGCAGACTGCAATTAATGGGCTACATTTAGGGAAACTGGTAGTCTTGAATTTTCCATTAAACTACAGAGATTCTTGACTGGAAATCACCCCTTAATACTAACCTTATTTATTTGTGCAGCCTAGGATTTCAAGTTTATTTTCAATATGAAATCCTACACTAATCCTTCCCTTAGTCTTACATTTACAAATGAAATTCCACTAACACATCCGTTTTTTAAAAAATAGTTATGAAACTAACAATAACACTACTTCTTAAATTGAAAAAAAACTACGATTGGCTCAGCTAATAAATAGGGTGGGCCATGGTGGCTCAGCTGACAGAGTTCTCACCTGCCATGCCAGAGACCCGGTGCCTGCCCATGCAAAATTTAAAAAAAATTAAATTAAAAAAATACATATATATATATATATAGAATAAAGGCAAACATCCATAACTGTCCTTAGACAGTTCATTAAGATAGTCTATCCTGTTAGGCAACATGTGATTTGCATAACACTGAATCTGAATGATAACTTGTAGTGGATTTTGTTCTTTTAAAGAGGCCTCAGCAAAACATAAAAAAAGTCATTCAAAACTAACAAACTAAATAAATAAAACAATCATTCAAGACCCCACCATAAAAATAATTGCTTTTTGGTAGAAAGATAAACGAGATAATCTTTTCAAATATTCAGTTGAATTAGAAAATCAGGTTCGAGTTCCAATTCAGGGATGCTACTTGCGGTCCCTCCAGAACCTGTTCACTAAGTACCTGGTGACTCTGTTGATAAAAACTTATAATTCTCTAAGCTAGTGCTTGAAATAAAGCCAATTGCAACTATACTTCAACAGTTTTTACTGTGACAAACCTTGAACAAAATGCAGATCATTATTTAAGCACCTAAAATTAAGCTTTGTGTGATTTTGTACCTCTTGCTATGCTTTCAAAAGGAGAATTCTAAAACAGCTAGGGGTAATATTTGGTTTTTGTGTATTGAGCTTGCATTCTACAAACTTCCTGCCTTAGGTTGCCATGCTGCTATAACAAATATCACAGGCTAGCTGGCTTAAACAACAGGAATTCTTTGTCTCATAGTTTTGGAGGATAGAAGTTCAAAATCAATGTGTCAATAGAATTCATGCTTTCTCCTCTAAAGACTGTAGCATTCTGGTACTGGCTTGCCAGCAAGTCATTACTCAATCTCTATCTCTGTCACATGGCCATCTGTCTCTTCCTCCCCACTGTGTCCAAATTTCCTCGTTTATTAGGACTCCTGTCATAGTGGATTAGGGCCCATTCTGATTGTCAGTTGGCCTCACCTTAACTAAAAACATCTTCAAAGATCCTATTCGCAAATGGGTTAATATTCACAAGACCAGGAGTTAGGACCCGAACAGGTCTTTTTGGGGATATGATTCAATCCATAACACTTCTTATGCTAATTTATCATTTTTAATAGGTTTTTGTTAATTCCTTAGGATTTTCTAAGTATGTGATCTGTGAATAGAGGTAGTTTTACTTTTTCTTTCGGAATATGAATGAGTTGTTGTTTTTTTGTTTTTTTTGTTTTTTTTTTTACCTAATTGCCCTGTTTAGAAGCTCCAGTAAAATGTTGCATAAAAGTGGTAAAAGTGAGATGGTGGGATGGTGGCACAGTGTCAGAGTTCTTGCCTGCCATGCCAGAGAACTGGGTTCGATTCCTAGTGCCTGCCCATGCGAAAAAAAAAAAAAAGTGGTAAAAGTGGACATTCTTGTCTTGTTCCTGAATTTAGAGGAAAAGCTTTCAGTCTTTCACCATTAAATATGATGTTAGCTGTGGGATTTTTTTTAATGTCCATAATCAGGTTGAGGAAGTTCTAGCCATTCTTAGTTTATTGAGTGGTCTTATCATGAAATGTATTGAATTTTGTCAAACCATTTTTTTTTTGCACACATTGTGATGATCACACAGATTTCGTCCTTAACTCGATTAATAAACTGCACTACATAGACTGATTTTTAAATGCAATTTTATTGAGGTATATACTATGTATTCACAAACCATATAGTCATCCAAACTGTACAATAAGTGGTTCACAGTATCATCATATAACTGTGCATTTGTCATCACAATCACAATGAAAATGAACAATACAAAGATACTGACCTGTAGTCAATGAAAATGAACATTTTCATTACTCCAAAAAACAAAAGAGAGAATAAAAGTGAGAAAGAATATCCAAAACATCCCATACTCTCCTCCCCCCATTATTCATTCAGTTTTTTGCCTTTTTTTTTTTTTTTAATCATCCATCCACACACTGGACAAAGGGAGCATTAGTCCCAGGTTTTCACATTCACACGGTCATATCCTAAAAGCTGTATAGTTATTCAATCACATTAAAAAATCAAGGCTATTGGATTACAGTTCAGCAGTTTCAGGCATTTCACTCTAGCTACTCCAATACACCAGAAACTGAAAGGGGATCACTATATAATGCATAAGAATAACTTCCAAAATGACCTCTCGGCACTATTTGAAATCTCTCAGCCACTAAAACTTTGTTTCATTTCTCTTCTCCCTTTTGGTCAAGAAGTCTTTCTCATTCCCACAATGCCAGAGCCAGGCTCATCCCCTGGAGTCATGTACCACATTGCCAGGGAGATTTGCCCTGGGAGTCATGTCCCATGTAGAGGGGAGGGCAGTGAGCTCACCTGTGGAGTTGGCTTTGGGAGAGAGACCACATATGAGCAACAAAAGAAGTCTCAGAGGTGACTCTTAGGTATAATCATAAGTAGGCTTAGTTTCTTGTTTGCAGGAATAAGATTCATAAGGGCCTGGCCCATCAAATTGGTAGTCCCCAGTTAATGTGAGAATATCAGCTCTTTTGCAGGTGGGGAAGTTTAATATTTCTACCTTTTTGCCAAGTCCCTCAAAGGGACTTTGCAAATACTTTTTAATCTTCTGCCCAGATTACTCTGGGATGTTGTGAAGGTTTGAATCTGTTGTGAACCTCAGAAAAGTCAGGTTCTTTAATCCTCAGTAAGTATTGCTGAGTGGGAGCTTTATGATTGTTTCCATGGAGATATGACCCACCCAATTGTGGGTGGTAACTTTTGATTAGATGGTTTCCATTGAACGTGTCTCTTCCCCTTCAAGGTGGGGTTGCTTACTGGAGCCCTTTAAGAGGGAATCATTTTGGAAAAAGCTTCAGAGCCCACACAGACAGAGACCTCTGGAGATGAAGAAGGAAAATGCCCCTGGGGTGGGGGTGGGGGAGCTTCCTGAAAGAAGAAGCTGAGAGAGAAAGCTAGCAGACTTCACCATGTGCCCTTTCAGCTAAGAAAGAAACCCCAAACTTCATCGTCCTTTCTCTTCTGGGTTTATTTGCTTTTAGCTTCTTGCTTACTGTGGCTCTCTCTGTCTGAATTTCGGTCTTTGATGAAGAACTCCAGTAATAGACCCATCCTAATTGAGGTGGACACACCCTAATTGAAGTAGCTTCATCAAAAAAGGCCTATGGTTTTTCCGGAAATATGGAAATGGTGGTGGTAGTTGGAGTCTAAGGACTCTTGTGACGATCTCCGGGTGTCCTCTGAGAGAGACGGGAGGATGCTAGTGGACTCATCTTCCTCTTCGCTGCTGCTATCCTTGCCCTCTCCCTTACACTCAGTACCAGACAGTATCACCTAACACTTCCCCTCTCCCAATGTCTTACATCACTTCCCAGGAGATTAAGTGTATTCTGCACTGGTTTGCCAGTTGGTCAGATCCCCAGCGTGAACATTTCCTTCAGGACTTGGTAGCTAAGGCAGTGCCAGGAAAATTACAGCCTCTGCTGGATGGTCTGGAGCAACTTAGTGTATCTGGGGCAAACCGACCACCTTGTATCTTTGAGTGCCAGTTACGTCTTTGGGATCAGTGGTTTCGAGGTTGGGCTGAGGAGGAGCGCAATGAATTTGTCAACCAACTGGAGATCAATGAACCAGAATTTGTGGCAAAGTTTTACCAAGCAGTGGCTGCTACAGCTGGGAAGGACTGATAGGCATTAAAATCAGAGAAGACAACCACAGCTGATGGAGTTGAGGCCATGACCTTACAATGAGAACACAGTTCAAGTTGTGCCATTTAAAGATTTGGATATGTAACCTGATAATCTGACTGAACTCACTCAACAACATGAGCATGGTTATTTTAAAGTTAATAGCAAATCAGCTAAACTCCTATTGTACATGTTTTCCATCTAAGAAAATCTAGATCATCAGTGTGCCTCTAAGCTTGCTGCTTTCCAAGAAATGTCAAACACCCAAAAATTTGATGGCGGCTTTTGCAACGCTAAGTAACAGTAGTATTGTAATGCAAGTTTTGCCCTGCCACAGGCGCATGAGAGATATAAAGTAGAACCCTCATATCCCAGCAATGAGAGAATAAGGGTAATAAGAAATATCATAATTTTATAGTTTAGCTTGATTCAGATGGCTGGTTTCACCACCCTTACCAGATTCTGGCATAACTATGTGATATCACAACCATTAGCATTCCCAGTGATGATTTATTAAAATTATGGAAAATCAGGAGACAGTTACTCTTCCATTGATGTTTGTTTGAATCCAAATAGTAACTCTTTTTCTAAAACATATGATATCCTTGGTGTTCCTATCCTCTGACTTTGCTCTACAATAAAATGAAAACCTCTTTATGGACTGGAGTTTATTGTTTTTTTGTACCAAAATAAATAGACTTTCAGAACTGAAAAAAAAAAAAGGCCTACGTACAATGGGCTCATTCCCACAGGAATGGATAAACTCTTCTTGATAAGTGAAGGTAACCTCTTCTTGGTGCCTTAATTTAGACATTTTTATAGACTTGCTTTAATTGGGACATCTTCACAGGCTTAGAACCGTAAACTTGTGACTTAATAAATTCTTTTTAAAGGCAGTTACGTTTCTGGTATGTCACATTCTGGCAGCTAGTAAACTAGAACAAACTAGAAAACTAGCATCCCACCAACCTATACAAACCAACAAGATCTTACATGCTATTCAAGATTCCATGCAATCATGGTGTTCAAACAAGCTGATAACACATGTCAGATTAGATAGTAAGCTACTGAAAACAAAAATTTTGTACCAAATAAACATCTCTTCCTTTGGCCTCACAGAGAAGTTGAAGCTTTAAAATACTGTCAATATAATCCTTTACCCTTTATTTGCTTTACCTTAGTCCTACCCAGATGAGCTGCATTCATATCTCTAATTGAAGCATAGACTGATTTTTATGACTTGAACCAACTTTATCTGAGATAAATCTCACTTGGCAATGGTGGCAATTGTTATTTATATGTTGCTGGATTAAGTTGGCTAGAATTTTTGTGAGGATTTTGTGTCTATATTCAAAAAAATATTGAACCGTATTTTGATTTTTTGGCATTTGTGGTTGTTTGAAGCTGTATGTACCCCAGAAAAACATGTACTTAAAGTTTATCCATTCCTGTGGGAATGAGCCCATTGTACATAGGCCTTTTTTTGATGAGGCTACTTCAATTAGGATGTGTTCCACCTCAATCAGGATGGGTCTATTACTGGAGTTCTTCATAAAAGACCAAAATTCAGACAGAGAGAGCCACAGTAAACAAGAAGCTAAAAGCAAATAAACCCAGAAGAGAATGGGGAAACTAGGAAACAGCGCAATGAGCCTTGCCATGTGTCAGTAAAATGAGCTGGAAAAGTTTCCCCCTCTCTTGTTTTCTGGAAGAGTTTGTAAGAACTGGTGCTGATTATTTAAGCAATTGGTAGATTCACCAGTGAAGTTATCTGGGCATGGGCTTTCCTTTCTGAAAAGTGGTTTTATTACTAAGTCAATCTCTTCATTTCTTACAGACCTATTCATATTTTTTATTTCTTCTTCAGTCAGTTTCAGTAAAGTGTGTCTTACTAGGAATTTGTCCATTTTGTCGAAGGTATCTAACTAGTTGTCATAAAATTGTCCAAAGTATTCCCATACTATAAATTCCCTTTTTATTTCTGTAAAGTCAGCAGTACTGTCCATTTTTTCATTCCTGATTTTAGAAATTTGTGTCTTTTCACTTTTTTTTTTCTTGGTCAGTCTACTTAAAGGTTTGTGTGGTGGTTTGAAGCTATATGTACCCCAAAAGAACATGGTTTTAAATTCAATCCACTCCTGTGACTGTGAACCCAGTGTAAGTAGGACCTCTTCATGAGGTTGCTTCAGTTAAGGTGTGGCCCTGCCCAATCAGGGCGGGTCATAAACCTATTACTGGGGTCCCTTAGAAGCAGAATGAAACTCAGACAGAAAGAAAACCACAGGGAACAAGAGGCTGGGCACTGACAGAACCTAGAAGAGAAGGGAGAGACCAGAAGATGCCACCATGCACCTTGCCATGGAACAAAGGAGCCAAGGATCCCCAGCAGCCAGTCCCAGAAAGCCACGGTATTCAAGGAGAAAGTGCTGCCTGGATGCTGCCTCGATTTGGAATTTCTGTTCGCTTCAAAACTTAAGCAAAGGGATTCCCATTGTTAACCCAGCCCATTTCATGGTATTTGCTTGAGCAGCCTAGGAAACTGAAACAGTTTGTCTTTTTAAAATCTTTTCAAAGAACTAACTTTTAGAAATGTTGGTTTTCTTACTATTTTTCTATATTTACTTTAGCTATAATCTTTATTTTTTCCTTCTCTCACCTTGTTTTGGTTTTAATTTGCCCTTCTTTTTCTAATTTCTTCAGGTGGAAGATGGAATTTTGATTTGAGATTTTTTAGTTTTGTTATTTACAGCTATAGATTTCCCACTAAGGACTGTTTTTCATGTATTTCATAAGTTTTGTTATATTCCTTTTTCATTTTCATTCATCTCAAAGTATTTTCTAATTTCCCTGGTGACCCTTGGTTGTTTAGAAGGGTGTTTAATTTCGTTTCCCAAATTTCCATCTCTTATTGTAGTGGGAGAACATACTATGTAAAATTTATATCCGTTCATATTTATTGAGTACTTGTTTTAAACAGCCTAACATGTGGTCTTTCATGGATAATGTTCTTCATGTACTTGAAAAGAATGTGCATTTTGCTATTGTTAGTTGAATGTTCTGTAGATGTCTGTTAGCTATAGTCAGTTTCTAGTGTCACTAGAGTCCTTAGCACTTTGCTGATCTTTTCTCTAATTGTTCTATCCATTATTGAAAGTGGCATATTAAAGTCTTCAACTATTACTTTTGAATACCTAATTCTCCCTTCAGTTCCATCAGTTTTACTTTCATTTATTTTGAGACTCTTCTGTTAGATATATATGCATTTATAGTTGCTATATATGCTTGATGGATTGACCCTTTCATGAATATGAAATAGCTATCTTAGTCTCTATAAGTTTTGTCTTACAGTCTATTTTGTTTGATATTTATATAGCCGCTTCAGCTCTCTTTTAGCTACCATTTGAATGGTGTATCTTTTTCCATCCTTTTATTCAATCTCTTTGTGCCTTTTAATCTATAGTGTATCTCTTATAGACATATTCTCTATGTGGTAAGAAATCATTGTCATACTTTCTTTGGATATACAATTGTATATATGTGTGTATGTATTCACATTAATATATTATTTTTATTTGTATATATTTAGTTATTTTCTTAGTGGTTGCCCTGGGGATTAATACCAAGTTAATTTCAATAGTTTCCTAGTAAACTTCTCCTATATAGCTCTATTCCCTCTCCCCTCTTTTGTGCTATTATTGCTATAAACATTACATCTTTATACACTGTGTACTCTGTGACAAATTTATAACTGCTGTTTTATATAGTTCTTTTTAAATCAGATTGGAGAAAAAAATGAGTTAGAAACAAAAAATGCATTGATACTGCTTTTTACATTAACCTCTGTAGAAATTTACATTTTCTATTTTTCTATTTTTCTTTATTTCCTTATGTGAAATTGAATTACTGTGTGTGGGGTCCTTTTATTTCAGGCAGAAGAACTATCATATAGGGCAGGTCTGCTAGTGAACAATTTTCTCAGTTTTTGCATATCCAGGAATGTATATTTTCTCTTTCATTTTGAAAAATGGTTTTGTAAGATACAGAATTCTTGGTTGACAATCATTTTCTTTCAGCCCTTTGAATATGTCATCCCATTGTATCCTGACATCTATAGTTTATGTTCAGAAATCAGTTGTCAATCATGGTGAGTTGAGTCTCTTGTTACTTTCAAAAATTTGGCTTTGCTTTCAACACTTTGGTTATGATGTGTTTAGGTGTGGATTTCTTTGGGTTTATCCTACTTAGGATTTGTTGAACTTCCTGGATGTGTATACTATCTTCTCCAGCAAATTCAGGGATTTTAAAATCATTATTTCTTCAAATTTTCTTTCTACTCCCTTTTTTTTCTCTCTTCTACTTCTGGGACTCTCATATGTGTATATTGGTACATTTGATAGTGTCTCATAGATCTCTGAGGTTCTGTTCAATTGTCTTCAGTAATTTTTCTATATGATCCTCAAATATAATTGATATTCTCTATGTGGTAAGAAATCATTCTCATATTTTCTTTGGATTTTTAGACATACTTACTTTAGTTCTATAAACATATTTAAATTACCTGATTTAAAGCCTATCTCCAATGTCTAGCCTACCTCAGTGACAATTTCAATTGACTTTTTTTCCCGGTATATGGGAAAAGATTTTTTTGTTTTCTTGCATGTCTCATGATTTTTTTTTTGTAAACTAGAAATTTTACATAACGTAATGTGGCAATTCTAGACATCGTTTTCCTTCCTGCCTCTGGCTTGTTATTGTTTTTAATATGTGTTATTGCTGGTGTTAGTTTGCTTAGTGGCTTTCCTGAACTAACTTTGTAAAGTTTGTATTCTTTGCCATGTGACGCCACTGAAGTATCTGATCAATTAGCATAGTAGTGAGCTAATGATAGGACAGAGAGGTCTTTAAATTCCTGAAACAAGTAAGTCTCCCAACCTTTGCTGAATAGTTCTGTGTACATTTTGGGCATGCCTTCAATGCTCAGATAAGCAGTTTACAACTCTACATTAGTCTTCATGTCTTGCTTGTGCAGAGCCTCAAGACCAGCTAGAAATGAGAGCTGAGGGTTTTCTCATGTATTTGCTGGCTATGCACATAGTCCTAGGCATATATGCAGTCATATGCATGCACATGGCTTTCTACATTCCAGGGAATATGTTAAAGCTTTTCAGAGTCCATATCAGACATCTCGTATCCAGGCCTTTCCTTCTAAGTTTTTGTGGTCAGCTTATGTTTTACCTGATATCAATATTAAATAATTGCTACTGATTAGTTTTGATAAATGTCCCTGGGGAAAGTATGTTTGCACACATCAGAGCCCTCAGTTAGGTCAAATAAAGATAAAATGAGTGGAATTTTCCAAGGAACTTCCAGACAGATCAGACAATGGCCATTATATCAAACTTGGGCTTTGGAAGAGCTTCAACCTATTCTGCCTCCTGCAGAAGACTCTAGGCTGCTAGTTTTCATCATTATGCAACTGGAGAAAGTGTACTGAAAAATGGGAAAATTAAAATGACACAAGACTCACTGTTCTCACTGAGATTCAGCCAATTTTCTTTAATAAATATTCCGTATCTTGTTGCAAATCTTTGATTAATTTCCAGAACTCTGATTGTGATAATTTTTGCTAGTGTTCTCATTGTTTTTATAAAGGAGATTTTTATACAACTTTACTCTGCCATTCCTGCTGAATTCACTCTAAAGTGCCTTTATTAGAGATTAGTTTACCAATTCTAACCATCTTGAAGAAAAATATGTTTAAAAGCATTATTAATAATATTAATGTTTATTAATTTATTTATAATTTATAATAAATATTTAGTGTTTATTAAATATTAATGTTTAATTAATTTATTAATTATAATTTTAGTAATATAAAAGCAAATTTAATAAATGAACAAGAACTTGGAAAGAATATTTGAAAAATCTTGAGCTTTTCTTTACAGATGTAGGATTCTGAGAGATTTTTAGTGTTTTTTTCATTTTTAGACAATTTATATACAGTAAAGGACATAAATATTAGTGTACAGTGTGATGAATTTTTGAAGATGTATACAGTTATATAACCAAAACCCAAACCAAGATATATAATGTTGCTATTATTCTAACAGTTTCCCTTAGATCCTTCTTCTGTCAATACTCTTGCTCCAGAGATAATCATGTTTGAGAGTTTTTCACGGGATTCCTGGAAGATGGCGGCTTAGTAAGACGCGCGGATCTTAGTTTCTTCTCCAGGACACCTACTAGGGGAGTAGAAACGATACAGAAAGCGCCCAAAGCCACAACAGAGATAAAAAAGACAGCGTACCCCATCCTGGAACGGCTGGCTGGCTGAGAGAAGCAGCTCGGGTGAGATTGCCGAGGCGCGCGGGCCTTACCGGGCGGGGCGGGAAGCGGCCGGAGTTACTCCCTTCCCCCTTCCCGGGCCGGCTGGGAGAATTGGAGAGGCGGTCCCCTGAAACCAAGGCAACTGGCGCCCACACCACGCGCAGACCCCGGACCAACTGAGAGAATTGGATCGGAAATCCCCAGCCCGCGGAAAACGGTGACGGGTGGGGGAGGCCCCTTCCAAACCCGTGACTCCCGGGGAACGTGCACTCTCTCGGGTGGGCCGCTGCCGCTGGCGCCCTCCCGCCACGCTTGTTGCCCAGGGCCGACTAGGAAATTCGGACGGGCTCTTTCCCTGGCTGCGGCGACCAGCAACCCTCCCTGCGTTCGGACCGAGGGCCGGCTCAAGCCGCTTCGGCTAGCGAACCCCCAGGACGGCAAGAGTTTTCCAAAGTTTAAGGTCCCACAGCACCTTATACTGGTGGGATCCGCAGACAAACGTGTGCCACGAGCGCCACCTACTGGGCAGGATAAGAAAAACAGAACCCAGAGATTTCACAGAAAAATATTACAACCTTGCTGGGTCCAACACCAAGAGAAGTCTGAATAAATGCCCAGACGCCAGCAGCAGAAGATAACTGTCCACGCTCAAAAGATTGAGAATATGGCTCAGTCAAAGGAACAAACCAATAGCTCAAATGAGACACAAGAGCTGAGACAACTAATGCTGAATATACGAACAGAAATGGAAAACCTCTTCAAAAATGAAATCGATAAATTGAGGGAGGACATGAAGAGGACATGGGCTGAACATAAAGAAGAAATAGAAAAACTGAAAAAACAAATCGCAGAACTTATGGAAGTGAAGGATAAAGTAGCAAACATAGAAAAAATAATGGATAGCTACAATGATAGATTTAAAGAGACAGAAGATAGAATTAGTGATTTGGAGGATGGAACATCTGAATTCCAAAAAGAAACAGAAACTATCGGGAAAAGAATGGAAAAATTTGAACAGGGTATCAGGGAACTCAAGGACAATATGAACCGCACAAATATACGTGTTGTGGGTGTCCCAGAAGGAGAAGAGAAGGGAAAAGGAGGAGAAAAACTAATGGAAGAAATTTTCACTGAAAATTTCCCAACTCTTATGAAAGACCTAAAATTACAGATCCAAGAAGTGCAGCGCACCCCAAAGAGAGTAGACCCAAATAGGCGTTCTCCAAGACACTTACTAGTTAGAATGTCAGAGGTCAAAGAGAAAGAGAAGATCTTGAAAGCAGCAAGAGAAAAACAATCCATTACATACAAGGGAAACCCAATAAGACTTTGTGTAGATTTCTCAGCAGAAACCATGGAAGCTAGAAGACAGTGGGATGATATATTTAAAATACTAAAAGAGAAAAACTGCCAACCAAGACTCCTATATCCAGCAAAATTATCCTTCAAAAATGAGGGAGAAATTAAAACATTCTCAGACAAAAAGTCACTGAAAGAATTTGTGACCAAGAGACCAGCTCTGCAAGAAATACTAAAGGGAGCACTAGAGTCAGAACCAAAAAGACAGAAGAGAGAGGTATGGAGAAGAGTGTAGAAAGAAGGAAAGTCAGATATGATATATATATAATACAAAAGGCAAAATGGCAGAGGAAAATATTATCCAAACAGTAATAACACTAAATGTTAATGGACTGAATTCCCCAATCAAAAGACATAGATTGGCAGAATGGATTAAAAAACAGTATCCTTCTATATGCTGTCTACAGGAAACACATCTTAGACCCAAAGATAAACATAGGTTGAAAGTGAAAGGTTGGGAAAAGATATTTCATGCAAATAACAACCAGAAAATAGCAGGAGTGGCTATACTAATATCCAACAAGTTAGACTTCAAATGTAAAACAGTTAAAAGAGACAAAGAAGGACACTATATACTAATAAAAGGAACAATTAAACAAGAAGACATAACAATCATAAATATTTATGCACCGAACCAGAATGCCCCAAAATACATGAGGAATACACTGCAAACACTGAAAAGGGAAATAGACACAAATACCATAATAGTTGGAGACTTCAATTCCCCACTCTCATCAATGGACAGAACATCTAGACAGAGGATCAATAAAGAAATAGAGAATCTGAATATTACTATGAAGGAGCAAGACTTAACAGACATTTATAGGACATTACATCCCACAACAGCAGGATACACCTTTTTCTCAAGTGCTCATGGATCATTCTCAAAGATAGACCATATGCTGGGTCACAAAGCAAGTCTTAACAAATTTAAAAAGATTGAAATCTTACACAACACTTTCTCGGACCATAAAGGAATGATGTTGGAAATCAATAATAGGCAGAGTGCCAGAAAATTCACAAATACGTGGAGGCTCAACAACACACTCCTAAACAACGACTGGGTCAAAGAAGAAATTGCAAGAGAAATTAGCAAATACCTCGAGGCGAATGAAAATGAAAACACAACATATCAAAACTTATGGGACGCAGCAAAGGCAGTGCTAAGAGGGAAATTTATTGCTCTAAATGCCTATATCAGAAAAGAAGAAAAGGCAAAAATTCAGGAATTAACTATCCATTTGGAAGAACTGGAGAAAGAACAGCAAGCTAACCCCAAAGCAAGCAAAAGGAAAGAAATAACAAAGATTAGAGCACAAATAAATGAAATTGAAAACATGAAAACAATAGAGAAAATCAATAAGGCCAGAAGTTGGTTCTATGAGAAAATCAATAAGATTGATGGGCCCTTAGCAAGATTGACAAAAAGAAGAAGAGAGAGGATGCAAATAAATAAGATCAGAAATGGAAGAGGAGACATAACTACTGACCTCACAGAAATAAAGGAGGTAATAACAGGATACTATGAACAACTTTACGCTAATAAATACAACAATTTAGAGGAAATGGACGGGTTCCTGGAAAGACATGAACAACCAACTTTGACTCAAGAAGACATAGATGACCTCAACAAACCAATCACAAGTAAAGAAATTGAATTAGTCATTCAAAAGCTTCCTAAAAAGAAAAGTCCAGGACCAGATGGCTTCACATGTGAATTCTACCAAACGTTCCAGAAAGAATTAGTACCAATTCTCTTCAAACTCTTCAAAAAAATCGAAGTGGAGGGAAAACTACCTAATTCATTCTATGAAGCCAACATCACCCTCATACCAAAACCAGGCAAAGATATTACAAAAAAAGAAAACTACAGACCAATCTCTCTAATGAATACAGATGCAAAAATCCTCAATAAAATTCTAGCAAATCGTATCCAACAACACATTAAAAGAATTATACATCATGACCAAGTAGGATTCATCCCAGCTATGCAAGGATGGTTCAACATAAGAAAATCAATTAATGTAATACACCATATCAACAAATCAAAGCAGAAAAATCACATGATCATCTCAATTGATGCAGAGAAGGCATTCGACAAGATTCAACATCCTTTCCTGTTGAGAGTTTTTCACAATTATCATATTAATTTTGTCCATTCTTGTACTTTGTATAAATGGGATCCTATAGTATCTACTCTTTTGTTTCTGGCTTCTTTCACTCAACACAATGTTTTTAAGAGACCCATTTTGTTGACTACACAAGAGTTCATTCTCTCTTATTCCTGTTAGTATTCCATTGTGTGATAAATAACACTATGTTTATTCATTCTTCTATCAATGAACACTTGTTTACTTTTGGGGACTATTATGAATAAAGCTGTTATGAACATTCCTGTACTGTCTTTGGTAGATATATGCATTTATTCATTCATTCCTCTTGAGTATACATTTGTAAGTTGAATTGCTGGATCATTGGATAGACATATGCTTAACTTTCACAGGTTCTTCTAAACAGTTGTTCCAAGTGGCTAAACCAATTTACACTCCCATCAGAAGTGAATGAAAGGATCATTCACTCAACATCCTATATAAAAATTGGTATGGCCAGTCCTTTCAATTTTAGCCATTCTGCAGTGGGTGTGTAGAGGTATCTCTTTGTGGTTTGAATTTGCATTTCCCAAATGAGTAATGATATTTACCACTTTTTCAATCTTCTTTGATTTATGTTCTTACTCTAAAATTTATTAATTACACAAATATTTATTGCGAACCCACTATCTGCCAGCAATTAAGAATACAGAGTTGAGATACTCTGCCTCGAGAGACCTCACAATCTAATAGGAAAGATATATAAATAAACAATGGTTAAAATCTAGGGTAATAAGTGCAATGATAGAAGTAAGCAGAAGAGAGGAATGTAATCCAATTGTGTGGATTAAGAAAGGCTTCTTAAAGGAAATAACTAAAACTTAAGAGATAGACAGGAGTTGTTCAAATGGACAAGCTGTGGGAAAACAGAGTAGGAAAAGGATAAAAGAACCGAAAGTAGAGGGGAAAGTTTTCCTGCCTTTGGATCATTTAGGTTCCTTTATCAAAAATTAATTAAAAGTTTTGGTGTAAGCCCCCAGAATGAAGGTATTGAAACTGAGTCTCACTGGAATATTCATTTAATGTCAGAAACTTTATTAAAGGGCATTAATTTGGAAGTTGATCATGGTCCAATGCAATCAAGTCACAAGGCCAGCCCACATTCTGCCCTATCGTGGATAATTATGGTAGAATTATCCTAGCTTTGCAAAGGATTCCAGTTGATTAAAGTTCTTTTTGCAGGGACAGAAAATGGATAAATCAATTCTATAATACTTTTTTTAAAAAAGGAAGAATCTGTTTACTTTATGATTTTAATTAGGATATATATTACTACTGTTATAATTTCTGTTATTATTCTTATTGCAGTAGTTATCATTATGTGTTTACCATGTGCTAGGCAGTACGTATAGTGTGTATAGTATATGTGTATATGTAGTGTATGTATGTGTGTATATATATATATATATATATAGTATATAGTATATGTACTATCTTGTTTAATCTTTACAACAGCCTTATGAAGCAGGTACTATTTTCATCCCCATTTCACAGATTATGAAACTGAAGTCAAAAGGAAGTCTAGTTCAATGTAATACAACTAGAAAAGAGTGATGGAATTTGAACCCCGGTCTGATTCCAGAGTCTGTTTTAATTTTAAAATCTTTGGAATTACAACTGGATGCCCCTTAGTAAAAGAGCATTGTTTTATTCATCCCAGTTCACAAGAAAGCTACTTATAAGTTTGTGGTAAAGACTTTGCATTTCTAATTAATTATTTGTTTACTATATCTATTTCATAACCTCAGTTTGATTGTGGGACACAACATCACCTTACAAATGCCACATAAATGATGTCTCTAACTGGTCTAATCTGAATTTCTCCTTTCAGCTGTTATTGGGTTTAGTTGATGTAATTATTTTATTCTCCAAATATGCTCTCAGTTCCACTGCTGTATTAATAAGGATGGTATTATAAATAATCAACCTGATCTTCTATTTTGATGGCTTAGATTTCTTTTGACGTTTTAATAGCCCAGGCAAATTCTAAAGGAAGTATTTGGCGTAAGTGTAATATACACAACAATTTCAAGATATAAAAATAAATAAGTAGAATAATAGGATATTAAACTTATGGTTCTCAGACTCATGTCCTAGCTTCTCCCTGCTGCAAACAAAACAAAACAAAAAAACTGGCCTCTCAGCTATAATTAGATAAAAAGGGCATTTTCATACCAGGATTCCTATCTGCATAGGCAAATTCCCCCCAATTAGGCTATTATTTCAGCATCTATGATAAAGAGAAGAGGGGGAGAAACCTTGAATTTAGATGAGCGTAACTCCTCTAATGATAAAAAAAAACACAACTTATCAGGAATTTGGGTAAAGTTCACCTTATACTGAAACCTTAAAATAAGAATGTTCAGGGGACGTGTAAGGCATTTAAAATGAATTTTAATTTAATTCCTTTAGATGTTAATGGTTTTTGTGGGCAACACTGTTTTCTAAATGTCAGGGAATATAGGTTTCTGTAAGCACTAGTACTAGGGGAAAAAAACATATTAAATTTAGCTCTTAAGGTGAGCTTGGATGAGAATAAACAGGAAGTTTAAGGTCACAAATCGTGTTTAGATAAACGACACAGCACAGTGAGTAATCTAGCCTTAATATGTATTAGAAAGCAATGTCACCAAGTGTACATTCTCAGTGAGCATAAACTGGCCATGCTGAGCACCTCAATTCTTTTAGCATTTGTTAATTTTAAAAGATAATGCATGAACTCAGCTTACTTCTGCCATTTTTTTAATTACGTCACATTATTGTTGCACATGATAAATATTGTACTTAAACATTTTAATTAGAAATAACTTCTAAAAGCTGATGCAACCAAAGTGTGAAATGTACTAAAAATGGAGGTGGTAGAAGAGAAAAATGGATGATCATGAGTAGAAAAAATAATTATTTCATTGGCAGCAGAATTGAGTACACGAAATGGATTAATAATTTCCCCTCAATAGTGGCATCCAAGTTTTCTAGCAAATATATTGTAAACTAATATGACTTTAATTACATGGTTACCTTTTATACATATTGAAAGAAAAAAAGCAACTTCCTTACCTAGAAGAAACCAGCTTATGTTCATTCAAGTTCTATTTAGTTTGATAGTTTAAGGTATTAAATAAAAATGTGCTGGGGATGTTGGGAATTGGTGTATTTAAACAAAAAGGAAAATGCAGTTAAAAAATAATCTAGGGTAGGGCAAAATCAGAAAGGAAAAAGGAAATGTATTATCTGAGCCAAGTGTGAAAGCTAAGTGGACAAAGCAGAAGCGGGAGTAATTGCTAGCTTCCAGGCTGGAAAATGTGGCCAGTTGTTTTCTTTAATAGGGAAGGTGCTCAGAGCAATTAGTCCTCAAGAAAAATAGGAAAATGTCAAATAGGTAATTACAAACTTTAGATAATTAGCATTTAGGTTAAATGCTTGGCCTCCAGAACTGACCACTTGGATTCAAACCCATTCTAAGATATTAGGAGTGTGAACACTAGTTCTCCCTACCTTGATTTTCCTTAGCTGTAAAAGAGGGATGATATTAATAGTCTCTCTCATAAGATTGTGATCAAGGGTAAATGGATATATGCTTAGTATATACTGAATGCTATCCATGTGTTTACTCCCATTATTATTATTTTATCCAAAAGATCTGGAGGCATTGGGGGAAGAGGGGAGAAACAGAGCTGAATACAAGTAAGTTTTTACCTCAGTTGAGCCCATGAACAGTTAAACACTGATAAACACATTTGAATTCTAAGTTCTTTTGTTGCTTTCTACCATGGGCATGATATTACAGAGGTGAAATGAAATGAATTTGCATTGTGAGATCACTAAAGAAAATCTTTGTCCCAAAAGCTTGAGTAAGCAGACTGTACCACATTTGAGTTCATGGCTATGATAGCGCAGGAGTCCAGGCCCTGGTGTTTGGGTGGGATTGGGTGGGAGACCTCCCCCAGGATCTGTCTTGTGCCGCTGATTTGCAAGGGAGCTAAAGAGACTAACTAGAAAAACTACTTGACTTCAGACCACAGTTGCAATTCAGAGCAACTGGGAACTTGTTCTGAATTCTGCAGGAAACCTGACGAAAGCCAAATTTCAAGCAAGTACTATGAGGTCCCTGGGTGAGAATTAATGTTGAAGGCAGAAAATCAGAGGGCACCCAAGTGGCCTCATGATACAAGGGACGATGAATTCAAAAGACGTGTTCCAACTTTCCTTGAAATACTTCCTCTTGTGCCCACACCCTAGTGACTTATGGATGCTAGAGATGAAGAGTATTATGTTCATCGAAGAAAAAAAAAATCCATTTCACTAAGTTCTGTTACACTGAGGGGCTCAAACAAAACCCTAGGGGGCCCTCTCACTTCAAGGGACCATCATGCTGTCACAAGGGTCTACAGCAGTGCTATCCAATGGAGTTTTCTGCAGTGATGAAAATGTTCTCATCTGTGCTACTTAAGTGGTAGCACTGGCTACAAATGGCTAATAAGCACTTGTCAAGTGGCTTGTGTGACTGAAGAAATGAATTTTCAATATTTTAAATTTCATCTAATTTTAAATAATCACATGGACTAGTGCTACTGTTCTGGATGGATCATGATTATATTGGACAGAGCATGACTAGCCAACTGCAAAGTGCCTTTGAAGCTTTGCTGACATCAAGATGAAGGGTGCAGTGGTTAAGAGTGTGGTGCCTGAAGTCAAACTGTCGGGTTTGTATGCTGATTCAGCGTCTTATTAGCAAGGTAAAAGTTGACCTTTGGAGACATGGGACTTCTGACTTCTGCTTGGGATGTGGGAAGCTGGAAAGAACATGCTCCCATACTTACTAAAACAAACAAACAAACAAAAATGCTGGAGAATCTGGAAAGTTCAAAAACTTTCTTTTGAACACCTCAGAACTACTGTAAGGTAACCACCAAACCCAAATGTAAGGAAAGACTGGTACCTTCAAGAAGAGTCAGGACACCAGGAAACTTGCTTACCTAAGGAGAAGTAGCCAGACACTGGTAAGAAGATGTTGATGAAAAGTTTTAATGGATTGGTAAAGGCCAAGTGTGGGCTACAAAAATACAGACACCCTGGGGGCTGCAGGTATAAGGGGATTTGGCACCCACTTACAGGGCCTTTGCCTTGGACCTCGCTAAAACACTAGGAAGAATCTGGAGAAAGAGTGCACTTGTGTTGTAGACCTGGGTGGGGAGGAAAAGCAGTCTCCCAGATTCTTCTTTTCCAGTCTCCCTATAGAACTAAAGTCTTAAACTGCTGGGGAAAAGGCAATAAATACTGTCATTCTTAGGGTACCGTGGAAGAAGAAAACCAAATAAAGGACACCTGACCTCTGGGGAAGGAGCAGGAATGCATGGAAGCAGGAACTCTAAGAAGGCCACAGTACAGAGACCCAGGGACTCAATCCCTACCTAAGACTGAGGCTTAATCAGAACCAGAGGCACTGCCCTTCTCTCCTCCCACCATGAGGTTAACAAGTATGAAACAACAAATAACCTTGGCATTTTGCTGAAAAGGGTCAAGAGTGTGAAGAGATATTTCTCTGAGACATAGTACAAAGGCAACACATAAAGTTAAGAATGAAGTAAATATTGACAAAAATCTCTGGCAAACTAACTACCACTCTAAACACAAGATAATGCCAGAGAAACCTGTAGCCTGTGGTGTGCTAGGAATAATTATAGCAGCAACAAATCCCAACCATGGCTCAACTCCTGCCTAAATTGACTCAAATCTCCACAATATAGGCCTACCAGAAGAAAAATATGCCTAATAACCAAACATAAAAACCAGGGATCTCAGTTACCACTCCCCTACACAAGATGCTCGGTTTTCAACCACCACAAACTTAAAAGGCACACAAGAAAAGAAAGAATAAAAATAACACTCTATCAAGAGGCAAAACAATTAATGGACTCAAAACCAGATATGAAATAGGTATTAAATCTAGCAGACAGAGAATTAAAAACTACAACTACATTAAAGGCGTGAATGAAAAGTGGGCCCCATACAAGTTTGGATAGGTAATTTCAATAAAGAAATGGAAACTATAAAAAAGAATCAAATAGAAATACTAGTAATATGGTAACAAAAATGTATAATGCCAGTTTCACCAGTAGCTTTGACACAATTGAGAAAAAAAAAATCAATAAACTAGATGATAAATGGATAGAAATTACACAAAGTGAAGCACAAAAAGAAAAATAAGTGGGGGTGGGTGGGAAAGAAGTAGAGCATCCAAGAGCTGCAAAACACTAAATAAGTGCAATTAGAATCCCAAAAGAAAGAGGAAGGATGAGGCGGAAGAAACATTTGAGGAAATAATAGTTGAGGATCTTCCAAAAGTAATGATAGACACCAAACTATGGATCCAGGAAGCTCAGGGAACAACAAGCAGAATATAAACACACGTATACAAGGAACAAATCAATAAATTATCTTACCTTGGGCAGGTTATTGCAACTCTGAGTGCCTCAACCTACTTATTTGTAAATTAAAGATTATAACATTGTTTGTTAGGAGGATTAAATGAGAAAATTCATGTGAACCACTTGTTGAAGTATCTGATACATCATAATACTCAATAAATGGTACTATGCAAGGGCACTGCTCTAAGAAATGGCAGCATAGTTTACTCCTGGTGGTCTGGGAGCCCATGCTTGGCTGATCATGACAGCAACAAGGCTATTAATGGGCACATGATAAGACTCTACACTGGGGATTCCCAGAAACACTTGGGCAATAAAACTGGACAAGTTGCTAAATTTTCTACATGGGTGGGAGCTTACAGTTAGGCAGAAAGTAATATTTATGTTAGTAAGACTCCATCTTTAAGCCCAGGACACTGAACACTTAGAACAGTCAAGCAATGTGCTATACCCTTTACATATTTCATGTCATATCTTTCCAACAGCAATCTGCTAGGACCGATATTAGCATTTGCCCCATTTTACAAATGAGGCTTCCATAGTCTAAATGTCTTCCCCAAGGCCAAGCAGCTAACAAGTGGTAGTGCCAAGGTATGGATGCAGATCTGCCTTTCTCTAAAGCCCAAATTCTGTCCCAAACATAATTCTGCATCCCCGCTATTTGCTTTTATGAGTGCTAAAATTGATTTAATCCCTGGACCTACCTTAAGCCATACAGAGTCAGCACTTCACTTGATTTAAATACCCTGATTCATCGAACATCCATGCAATCATAAAAATCTAAGTAGCACAGAAAGTCTCATTCATCACCCCAGCATTTATTGAGTTCTTATTATGCCCCAACCACTATACTAGGAACTTTACACAGATTATCTTTAAACCTAGACAATACCTTGCAAGGAAATTATCAATAAATTAAAAAGTTGAGGATCAAAGATATTACACACAGTTAGCAAATACTGTTGGTGCACCTGCAATATTTTGTCAGTGTGTGTGTGTCCATGCTTCCAGCTGCAACCACCAGTGGCTCTGCCAGGAATCAGCCTCAATCACTGACTTGTGGAAGCAGTGAATAAATACTCCCACCTCCACACCTCTGGCAGTAGGAGACGGAGGGCAAGTATAGTTCTGAGAAGGATGTGACACTCTCTCCCAAAGTTCCTTACCACAGCGATAATCTACTCACTACTGCATCTTTAAAAAAAAAATTAACTATGAAATATTGTAGCAGACAGCCCCTGTCTGCCCAAGTCATTTCCTCTCGCAATGGGCAGGTCCCTCACACCTCCTTGCAAATTTAAACAACCTCCTCTTTAAAAATTCCCCAAGTTCCTCTGAGCAGTCGGAACTACACATAAACAGGATGCTTGCCCCAAGAATGGGTAAAATTGCACATAGGCAACATAAGGCAAATTCTTGTGAAGAAACCCCCCCAACCACTCATCTGTAAACACAGCTTTGCGCCTTTCCCAATTTAAATCAGCCAATCATTTTCTTCCAACACCACCAGTTCATACCTTGTTTTTAATGCCTCATCCTGACTATAAAAGCTTTTGTAGCCTTTTGTTCGAGGCTCAGACTTTTGAGGTGACTCAGTTGGGCCCTGTGTGCATGGACAAATAAAACCTTGCTTCCTGAAGCTCCAGAGCCTGGGTCCTAATTCCTTCAGTGTTCATGTAACAATATAACACATATACAAAAAAGCGATAAATTTCAAATTACATTGTAACAGTCTGAGTTCCACAATTCTAGATGTTTCCTTCTAGCTGCTCCAAGACACTGGTGACTAAAAGAAGTGTCAATATAATGATTCGACAGCATATACATTTGTTAAACCCTTTTCTGTTATAACTCCTCCTTCTCCTTTGACCTTTTCCCCAGCCCTAGGGGTATTTGGACTAACTTTTACATATTGGAAAGAGATGTCAGTAATATGGGATAGGGCGATGGAACAAGCTGATGCTCTTGGAGAGACTGGTCTCTCTGGGTTTCAGGACTTATCTGACATAGGAACCCATCTGGGGGTTGTAGGGTTCTGGAAAGTAATCTTAATAAGTGAAATTTTGTAGAATCTCAGAGTCCTAGGTGTACTTTAGGGTTAACAGGAATGGTTTTGCTTGGGGGTTGGCAAACCATGGTAATTAGCAATATCTAGTTAAAGTATGCATAAGAGTAGCCTCCAGAATAGCCTCTCAACTCTATTTGAACTCTCTCAGCCACTGAAACCTTATTTTGTTAAATTTTTTTTCTTCCTTTTGGTCAGGAAAGCATTGTCAATCCCATGGTGCCAGGGCCAGGCTCATGCCTGGGATCCATGTCCTACATTTGACAGGGAGACTTTTACCCCTGGATGTCATGTCCCACATAGGGGGAAGGGTAATGATTTCACTTGCAAAAATGAGCTTAGAAAGAGGCCACATCTGAGCAACAAAAGAGAAAGTAACTCTTTTTTTTTTTTTTACTGTTACTTTTCTGGAAGTAACTCTTAGGCAAAACTATACGTAAGCTTAGGTTCTTTGCTACAGAAATAAGCTTCACAAAAGCAAGCCTCAAGATCAAGGACTTGGCCTATTGACTTGGGAGTCCCTAATATTTCAGACTTACTACTACAGCTTGAATTTACTTCTTTCCTTTCCCTACCTCACTTTCTCATTCTCCTACCAAAGTGTCCTGGAATCACCTTCCAGTAGATTACCTGTACTCAAATCCTTGGCACAGGGTCTGTTTCTGGAGGAATTCAAATTTAGTCAACGAGTTAAGTCTCTAACTCAATTTGAAACCTGAAAACAGAATTTTCAACATGGCTCCATATTATAATCATCTGGAAAACTTTAAAAAATACTAATGTTTAGGCCTCAACTGCAACAATTTTGATTCAATCGTCTAGGGTGGGGCCAGATATCAGTATCTTTTAAAAGCTACCTACATAGCCAGGGTTGAAAACTCTTGCTTTAAAGTGTGTTTCCCACTTCAGTGATATGATGATGCCTGGCTCACTCTTCCAGTGGGCTGTGACCATCTTAAATGTAGGGCCTCTTGTCTTATCCGTGTTTTTACCTCATGTCACTAGATGGTAAATAATATGTATTCCTTAAATAGCTGTTGAAAGAAAGAATCCACTCAAGCAATGGTACTTGGGGAACAGCTTTTGTAGTGGGTTAAAAATATCTTCATATATCTATGGTAGTTTCATGGTGAGGTACTGAAGGCTCCCTTCAGCATCCATATGAATGAGCTTGGAAGCTCATTCTCTCTTGAGTGGGGACTCAAGTCTTCAGAGAGGATCTGATGACATCCTCATGAAAGGCCTTCAGCTAGAACCACCCAGGTAAGCCTCTCTCAGATTCCTGACCACCAGGACTGGGTGACATGACAAATGTTTGTTGTTCTAAGCTGTTAAATTTTGAGGTTATTTGCTATGCAGAATAGATAAAAAATAGAACTCTTCACTAGGACATTCCAAACTATGTGTAAATTAGATGGCAATCTAGTTCAATCTAGGAACAAGACAACCCAACTACAATCCACAGTTCTTCACAGAAAAAAAAATGCAGTGTGTCTATTATAATCCACAGTTCTTCACAGAAGAAAAAATGTAGTGTGCCTATTATTTAAAGTTTAGTGAAAATGAAAGGCTTCTTTCAATGGAAAGTTTTCAATTGGATTGCCCTGGAAGACTTTCTTTCTACATGTTAGTAAATGATCTAAGAAACTATCTTAGACCCTAGAAGCAGATCCTGAGCCCACAGTTTATTTCTTAAGGAAGTCCTCCCAGTAGAAGACAGTAAGGGAATGGGGGAACTAGGACAGAGAAAAGGAACAATCCAAGTAAGGGAAGGTTTCAGATGAAGACCCAGACTCAGCCTAATGGGGTCCGGGCTAGCTATAGAGTATAAATTATAACCCAGAGTTTGTCCTTATGGGTAAGTAGGCTCAGTGTCATAGAGCAACCCTCTGAATTTGCATGTTCTGGCAGTTAGTAGCAAAACTTGCAGAAACTTGGAGATGGGGGCGTAGAAGAAATCAGGAGGGTCTGGATGGGCCACAACAGCGTTTTCTATAGAAATTAACTTTGGACACATTTCCTTTGCTATGTAGGACTGCCAGATTTAGCCTAGAAAAACATTGAATACCAAGCTAAATTTTAATTTCAGATCAACAACAAAACAATTTAACTGAACATCCTGTATTTTATTTATTTCTATATTTGGAGGGTTCTTTCGCTAAAAGAAAAACACCACAGTAATCGTGAGAGTTGCTTCTTTGATTAACAGGCACCCAGTATAAGCAAGGGAACAGTTTTGAAGTATATTCTTGTTGTGTTTCTACAATGCCAAATATCAGGCTTAAAACCAAAGAGAGATTCAAACACTCCATTCATCATTCATTTACCCATTCATTCTATGTTTATTTATTGAATGCTAAGCATGTGCTAGGCTCAGTGCTATATGTTGACAATAATATAAAGAGTGAAGTCAGACTCTGTATCTATGTAACTTATTTGTTTTGGAATAGTCTCCTCAAAAGCATGTTACAAACTGCAATATATTTTAATAATACAAAAAATACCTTGGTCAGAGAACAGCAGCTTTGTTCATAGGTGTTTCAAAAGTATTATACTCTATTATTGTATATCACGAATAAGTCTGTACCACCATCACCACCACCAGTCAAATGGGTTGTTAAGCTGTTTTGGTGTCACTAAGTATTCTATTTTTATATTTACTTAAAATCAATTGTGCAAATTTCCTCAGAGAGTTTGGTATGCTGATAATTCAAGACAATTCCTTAATTTCATTCAAAATTGAATATTGTTCAACCTGCTATCGTGGAAGGAGTCTGCATCCACTATAGATCTTTTTAGCAACAACTAGGAAAGATAGTATTCTTTCTAAATATCTGTGCAAACAAAGCACAAAATATAGATGAACCTGATTAAGTTTCTCTATATTAATGAATCTGAAAACTGCTTCAGTGTCCCCTAACATCTTTTCCAGGATTTAAAAGAAAAAAAACAAAGGAACAAACAATTGAGTGAACTTGACACTCAAGTGGAATAATTGCAAATATCTACTTTAGAAAACCAAATGGAGAATTTTAAAGTTGAGTCCTCCTGTTTCTGCATGGTATTGCAACCACAAATATCTACTTTAGAAAGCCAAATGGAGAACTTTAAAGTTTAATCCTCCTGATTCTGCATGGTATTTCAAAACCTCTTTTTGTCCCTCAAAATATTTAAGGAGACAAAGTTTGGTCAAGAACAAATGTCACCCCAAAGAATTGGCAGTGCTGCAGTGCAATACAGATTCTGATTGACAAAATCTTAGCAAATATTTTTCAGTATAACATTTGTAAAATTCTAAGCAAAATTTAAAATGTCAGTCAGCTAGGTTCCTGATTGCTGCCAGAATTCCCTTCAAGAAGCAAATCAGAACCTCAAATTCCCATTATGCTGGCTAGCCATAGTTTAATGGGAACCGCCCTGTAGGGCATCAGTAGTAGTTTATCATTGTAAAGATAAAATGAAATATACTTGAGCAACTAGGAAACAATTCCAAGGTACTATGCCTAATTTTCCAAAGTCTATTCCAGAGGGTACAAGTTCCAAGGACACAAATAGGTGTTAAGTGAGAAAATTAAAGATCTCAAGGTCATATATTTGAAACATCTGAAGAAAAATAAATTAAAACCTCCAAAGTCTATAGGAAATGGAGGAGTAGGAAGGTTTAGAAATCATTCCCTCCACCAAAACCATTGAACTTGCAGGAATTGCCTGAATCAAATATTTTGAAACTCCGGAGTCCAGTGGAACACCATGAAGCCTCCAGAGATGAACAGGAGGAAGAGAAGACCGATAAACTGAGGTAAATACAGTGAGTTCCACTGTCCCTGAAATACACAATCACCCATCCCTCAAGCTTGTGGCAGCAGTGGGGACTGCAGCGCAGGCTTTTGCACACTTTACTGGCACCCAGGATGGGACATAAAGACCTAATCTCCAAACTCTGAATTCAGTGTGGTCTGATCACTGACCACTGCTTTTGATTAGCTATTTCAGATCACTGGAGGCACACTCTGAGGGTGGTCATTGCTCCAAATTCCTTCAACAAAGACAGCAGAGGAATCTTAAAGACAGCAACCTTCCTCAAAAATATGGAAAATAATTAAAGGGTTGAATTAACTGGGCAATTGTTGAATCAAGAAAATAGCTTCAAATCCATAGAAGAAGCTCTTCTATGTTCCTTACTCAAACCCCAACCCACTGCAGTATGGAAAAAGGCTGTGCATCCAATGTGGGTTTCTGGCCCTGTTCCAGAGGGAGCAGAGTGGCCCTGTGTACATACTGGGATGCATGTATGTCAATGTCAGTGTATCTGGTAGAAGTCTAGGGAACTGAGCCAGGAAACTTGTTTCAGGTTAACCTCTCAACCCTCCCCAACCCCACCCTCAGCCCTCAGAATGTGTCCTGAGGGCAAAGAAATCTCTTGTAGGCAGCTAAAAAAACAGTGTAAAAAACAATTAAGTGAAAGCAGCCTAGGGCAAACACTCTGAATTAAGTCACACAAGAGAATGCCCAGGAGGGGGTGAAAGTCTATCTTAAAGGGAATAAAGGGGATATTCACTTGACCTCCTGCAAATTATAAGCAGAACAATTCTTAAAGCGAAGAAGCAGGTACCATGGCTCCAGACAGGCTCAGTTAAGAAAGAGAAGACTCTGCACTTCACATCTGCTTTGAGCTGATCTCTTGATAGGAGGGCTAAGCTCTAAAGGAGAGCACTAGCCAAAGTAGAGCAAATTTTCAGACTGTGGAAGGTGCACTTTGCTTTGGTTTGTTTGTTTGATTAGCTCCTGGCTAATCTCTGTCATATCCCTAGATGGTTACAAACTTGAGAAACAGACAGCTGATGGACTAAATCCAAGAAATGACAGTTTAAAATATTAAAATATAAAGTGTGTAACAAAAGATTACTAGATAAAGAAACAGGAAATGATGGTCCATCCAAGGAATACGATAAAATTCCAGAAACCATCAAAGGAGGTGAACAGACTTTGAACGTACTGGACAAAGACTTTTTAAAACATGATCTTCAGTTTTGTGATAGTTAGGTTTTGGTGTCAACTTGGCCAAATGATTATGCCCAGTTGTCTGGTAAGGCAAGTACTGGCCTGACCATTCCTGCTAGGATATTTCATGTCTGGTTAATTAAATCATCACTCAGTTGACTGCATCTGTGGCTGATTACATCTGTGATCAACTAAGGAATGCCTCCCACAATGAGATACTTCAATCAGCTGATAGTATCTAAGGAAGAAGAGAGACTATTTCACTGCTTCCTCAGCCAGCAAACCTCTCCTGTGGAGTTCATCCAAACCCATCATCAGAGCCACTAGCCTCACAGCTTGCCCTACAGATTTTGGACTCTTCAATCCCGATAGCTGCATGAGACACATTTATATATCTCATATTTCCAGATCTCTCCTTTTGGTTCTGTTTTTCTAAAGAACCCTGACTAACACAGCTTGGTACTAGGAGTGGCTCTTGAAAAACAGAATCTTAAAAATGGGTTTTTACAATTGGTTTTCTACTCTGATGATACTCAGAGGCAATAATGACTTGGTTTCCAATAATTAAGATAGCAGTGATAGTCCATGGGGTGAGTTAGCAAAATAAATACTTCAAATATCACCATTAGAGTCTGTTAATTATAACTTATCTGAGGCAAGGTTCTGGTGATAATGTTTTTGACACCTTTATGGAGTTTTGTGGAATTAAGTGGTAAAATGATGTTGGCTGGTTGTTGTTAGGTACACTGGATACAGTGATGAGGAAAGGGATGAGCTGAAGGCTTCAAATTCAAAATTTCAATACTGTATAAATGATGTAAATAAGTTTCCATGTCTGCCCTGAAAGAAAATCCTATTTCCTGTGGTTGTAGACTTGAGGTCTCTGAAAACCAGACACAAAATCTTATCGTGTGAGTAGCAGATTTACAACATAAACTAAAATCTCAACCTTACAGGGTGTCTGCTGTTGAAGTAAGGGCTTCGATTGCAAAAGATGGGATCCTGAAATGTGGGATGGTGATGTTGATAATGATGTTGATGGGGAGATGAGATCCTTGGAATCTGCTGAGCCTTTGCTAGATAGATCTTTAATGGGCTGCCCTGAGGGAAGAACTTCTAAAGCTTAAGCCTGCCTTGAGGAAATAGCTTCCTGTCCTCCAGTCTTCTCAAAGGAGTCTGCCATTTAACCTCCATGTAACAAGATTAAACCTTCATTGCCTGCTAAGCTCCCCCTGGGAAAACAGCCCTCATTCCTCTGTCTGGAGCAACTAATCCTGTTTCACCAGATGAAACTGTAACCTAATGCCCTAGGGTAACTGGCTTCAAAGACACTTCTCTTTCTTTTCATGACCCAAGTTCCACCACCCCTCTTTTCCTCAACTTGGCCAAATGATTATGCCCAGGTATCTGGTCAGGCAAGCACTGGCCTGAGCATTGCTACAAGGATATTTCATGGCTGGTTGGTTAAATCATCAGTCAGCTGACTGCACCTGTGGCTGATGACATCTGCAATCAATTGAAGTGTGCTTCCCAAAATCTAATCAGTTGAAGGCTTTTAAGGAAGAAGAGAGACTATTTCATTGCTTCTTCAGCTAGTGAGTCTCTCCTGTGGTGCTTGTCCAGATCCTTCATCAAAGCCAGCAGCCTCACAGCCTGCATGAGACATCTTTTAAATCTCATATTTACAGATCTCTCCTGTCAGTTCTGTTTCTCTAGAGACCCCTGAATAACTCAAGTATGTTCAAGGAGATAAAGGAAAACACAGGAAAATACCTAAAATGTACAAAGAAAATAATGATGGAACAATATATGAATAGCTTTAGAATCTCAATATAGGAAATGAACAGAAATATGGTAGTTGAAGAACAAAACTACTGAAATGAAAAATTCCCTAGATGCTTTTAACAGCAGAATTAAATTGGCAGAAGAAAGATTCACTTGTCTCAAAGACAAGACAATTGAAGTGATTCAGGATGAGGAGTAGAAAGAAAACAAAATAAAAAAGAATGAACACAGCTTAAGAGATCTGTGGGAAACCATCAAGCATACCAATATATCCATTGTGGGGGTCCCAGAAGAAGAAAGAAAGAAAGGAAAGAGCAGAAGGAATAGTCAAAGAAATCATGCCAGGAAACATTTAAAATTTTACAAAAGATATAAATATGCATATTCAAGAAGCCTAATGAACTCCAAACAGGATAAATTCAAAGAGACCCATTCTCAGACTCACAGAATTCAAATCTGTCAAATGCCAACAACAAGAAGAGAGTTCTGAAAGCTGCAAGATAAAAAGGAACATGTTATGTAAAAGGGAGTCCCAATATGATTAAGTTCCAATGTTTCATCAGAAACCATAGAGATAAGAAGGCAATTGTATGAAATATTTAAAGTGCTAAAGAAAACAAATACTAATGTGGAATTTTACATCTGGCAAGACTTTCTCTCAAAAATTAAGGGAGAGATTAAGAAATTTCCAGAAAAATAAAAGCTGAGGGCTCTTCACCACTAGCCCTGCCCTACAAGCAATGCTAAAGAGAATTCTTCAGAATGAAAGAGAAGGACACTAGTCGGTGGTTCAAAGAGGCATAGAGAAATAAAGACTCTAGTAAAGGTAATTGTTGTAGTTTGCAAGCTGCCAGAATACAAAATACCGAAAATGGAATGGCTTTTATAAGGGGGAATTCATTAAGTTGCAAGTTTACAATTCTAAGGCCATGAAAATGTCCCAATTAAAGCAAGTCTATAAAAATGTCAAAAGTCAGGCACCAACAAGAGGTTACCTTCACTCAAGAAAGGCCAATGAAGTTCAGAGTTTCTCTGTCAACTGAAAAGGCACATGGCAAGCATCAAGTATGAATGTTATACATTTAAGATGCTTAATTTAAGCCCCATAGTAACTACAAAGAACATATTTGAAAAATATATACACCAAGAAATGAGAAGGGACTCAAAATGGTACAATACAAAAAATCAAATAAAAATGGAAGTAGGTATTAATAGAAGAATTGAAGTAAAAAGCATAAAACCTTCAAAGACATACTAGGAAAATAGCAAAAGAAATTCATGCATTATCAGTAGTAATTTTAAATGTTAATGTTTTGAACTCTTCAGTCAAAAGGTGGAGATTGGCACAATGGACAAAAAAGCATGGCCCAACTATATGCTGTTAAGAAGAGACTCACTTAAGTTCAAAGGCATAAGCGGATTATATTAACAATAAAAAGTTTACTTTTTCTCTTTCTTAAACTGAAAACTCAGTCCTTTTCTTTAATAGTCAAAAAATCTGAATTAATTCCCCTAAAAAAATAAAAATGGGCAAAAGACTTGAATAGACATTTCTCCAAGAAGATATACCTATGGCCAAAAAGCATGCAAAAAGATCCCCAACATCATTAACTATTAGGGAAATGCAACTCAAAACCACAATAAGGTACCATTTCACACCCACTAAAAGGGCTATTTTTTAAACAGAAAATTACAAGTGCTGAGAGGATGTGGAGAAATAGGGACACTCATTCATTGTTGGTGGGAATATAAAATGGTGCAGCCACTGTGAAAGATAGTTTGGTGGTTCCTCAGAATATTAAGAATAGAATTACTTTATATCCTGGAAATCCCACATCCTGGTATATACCCAAAAGACTTGAAAACAATAACTGAATAGATATTTGCATGTTAATGTTCATAGTAGCATTATTCACAATTGCCACAAGATTGCTACAACCCAAGTGTTCACCAACCAATGAATGGATAGGCAAAATGTGGTATATACACATATAATGGAATGTTATTCAGCCCTATAAATGAATGAAGTTATGACATATGCAACAGCATGGATGAATCTTGAAGACATTGTGTGGCATGAAGACAGACACAAAAGGATAGATATTGTATGATTTCACTCATATGAAATAATTAGATTAAGCTAAATCGTAGAGTCCAGAGATGGAATAAGGATAGGGAAGAGGCAGTAAAGGCTTAAAATATATAGAATTTCTATTTGGGACAATGGGAAAGTTTAGGTAATGTATGGTGGTGATGGCAGCTCCTTGTGAATGTAATCAACAGCACTGAATTATATATGTGATTGTTTATATGTTACTAGAACAAAAATTACAAAAATAAAAATAAAAGCAAATCATAGGATTGTACAACACAAATAGTGAACCCTAATGTAAACCATGTACTATAGTTAATAATAGATTATTTATTCTTTCATCAATTGTAACAAATGTACCATATGACTTCAAGTATTAATAATAGTGTGGTATATGAAAACTGTTTTTTATGCATGATTTTTCTGTAAATGTACTTCTCTAAAAATAATGTTTTTAAGATAGAAAAAATTAGAAGGATTTCTCCCTACTTAAAAAGGGTCTTTCATATGCCAACATGTACTATAATCCTCCAAATGTAAAGTATGCTATGTGGTTTCTCAAATATTTTTTAATCCCAGAGCCCTGTCCCACTGAACATCTTGAGGTAACCACTATTGTTCAGAAAGCAGTCATATCTGTGCTCCCCCACCCATCAAGGAAATTTGAATTTTAAACAAAGGGTCAAAACCCTGAACCAAAGGAATGAAATGCTGAAAGTCAGATTTCACTTGGTAGACAAAAGATAGATGGGGAAGAATTTGAAGAGTTATTTTGTCTTCTCAAGGGTTCTGGTGACACATCCAACACCAAACACCAGGGACAACCTGCTAGCACATGCAGAGAAAAACAGAATTTTTTAGCCTATGGTTTCAGAAATAAAAGCTGCTTTTCAAAGTTTCCTCTTATCTTCAAATTATACTTTTTCAAATTGGAAGGAACCACCTTTAATTTATTTTCTCCTAGGACTGAGACTTAATCTTCAAGGAACAAAAGGGAAAAGCTGTTAAACCATCATATGCAAATATACTCTTTAGAAAAAGACCAGCAATTCTGCTACAACAGCGATTTGGTAAAATTCAAAATTTGTAAAGTGTTCTTTGCATTCAAAGTATATGCAAATGAATATTCCCATGAGGTCAAACCAACCCATTTCTTTCTCCCAAAAAATATCCAATGGAATAGGTCACTTCATTTTAAGGCTCAGTATAATACTTTGCTACACTATGCTGCACAAATTTGCTACAGGGAATAAATATTACTTTCCAAGGAATAAATGGTTTCTTATACAGTCAACAAAACAGGAGAGCATTTGTAAAATCTGTTTTAAAAAATAAATCAGAAACATTCAGTATCTGTTACTGATTTAGGACAGAAAATTTCTCAACTAATGTGTGCATGGTTATTTTCTCTCATTCTTTTTTTTAAGTTTAAGTTTATTAATCTCTCTGTGATTTTTTGATACTGAGGAGGAGAGGAATGAGCACTGTCAATTTCATAACAGTCTGCTACTGTCACATTAGAAGAGGATTTAATTATTCCAGCAGAAAAGCTAGGAAAGCAAACTAAATACACGTAATAGACACTCTTAGCTACCCTAATTGCTTATGCACTATAAGGGCTTTCAAATAATAAGTTCTTAAATAATAAATTGATATGGGAAAGAATAATGATAACCAGGTGTGAAACTTTAATCTGAGAGCTGGGCTGCATACTCAATGGCATAATTGCCTCTATTACCACATTCTGGTCTAACATAAGAGTTTGAGTCAGCGAAACTGGATAGAAATGAAAGACAAACCATGTTCAAATCAGAGGATCATACAATAGAGATCAGGTATCTAAATAGCTACTTGAAATGTAAAAGCAAGCTTCAGTTGTATATGAGACATGCCATTTAAACATGCGCCACACTTGGCCTAAGTCACAAAAGCAAGGGCTCAGAAATTTCTCCATTGAGGACTTCAGTGTTAGCAAAAAAAAAAATCCTCAAATAAAGAACTTTAATTTCCAAATAATACTTCAAACTACTCCACCAGAATTAGATTCTGCTTTTTAAAAATGGCCCTCCTCTGGACTGCTCTTCTGAGAGGGTTACTCATTGCAGGCTTCTTCTTGCACCTATTCGTGTATAACTCTGCTTTGTATATTCAGACAGTAATTTACTTGAATGGCTAACACGTGACCTATTCTAGAAGAGTGATATTTCTGGACTTAGTCTTCTTAAATCCAAAACAGTACACTATTTGAAAAAAAAAAAAAAGTCATTCAAACCAGCACCAAAATCTTTTGGGTACATTCTGTTACTTTTTATTTTCATTTCAGATTAAGGTATAGAATATTTCACAAGCCCACAATTCTGAAATCCAAAAAGCTCGGAAAATGGGAAGTTTTTTATAATTCAGTTAGCCCTGATGATCCCTTACATTTCACAGCAGAAATAATAATGCATTTGATTATGTGATATTGCCCAACCCCTCTGTGGCTATTGTAAAATATATGGTATTGTATCATATTATCCTTCTAAAATCTGAAGAATTCTTATCTCTAGTATAAAATTGGCCAAAGGATTTCAGAAAAGGAATGGCAAACTTGCTCATATGCATTTATTGAACTGCAATTTGACCTACCTACCTTCACACATAAAGGACTGCACACTGTCCCAACTCAGACATTACCAGCAGAATTGCTAGAGTTGCTGCAACCACCTCCCCTAATCTATACCACCTAATCAATATCTCATAATTTGGGTCTCTCTGGTATCACTGATGGATCATTTAGTCCAGCATGCCACTCCATTACAATTTAATGTTAACATAGATGAACCTAACATTCATAACATCTGTATGATTCAAGAAAAAAAAATACATCCTTTTATCAATCCCATTGTTGAGTACTTCTGATTATATGGACTCCCAGACAGATAATTATCTACTATGTATACAAATATATTTGCATGGAATATAACTGTCTTAGTTTGACAGGGTCACTATAACAAAATACCATAAAATGGCTGGCTTAAACCACAGGAATTTATTTGTTCAGTTTGGAGACTAAAAGTCCAAAATCAAGGTACCATTAGGCCATGCCTTATCTAAGTTCTATAGCATCTGGTGGTATCTTGTTGGTAATCAATTTATGCCTCTGTCACATGGCAATGGGTCTATTTTGACTACTTCTGTAGCTTAGGCTTCTGTGTCTAAATTTCCTTTCCTTGTAAGGACGCTAGTCATCGTGGTTAAAGGCCCACTTTGATTCAGTTTGGCCCCATCTTAATGGACTCTTTGATTAATGAGCAAATAAATCCAATGGACTGGGGGTTAGGAATTGAAGACCTCATTTATAAACGAGTCCACACCCACTGTGCCAGGGCTTAGAATTTGAACATGTCTTTGTGAGGAACATGATTCAATCTACCAGGATCTATTCTTTGGACCCAAAACAGACATGTCTTTGTTTTTTTTTGCTAGAGTCACATGGTTTATTGGTCAATTTAAAACACAAAGTGAGAAGTAAGGGGAAAGAGACAAAGCACTTACTTTGTATAGGGTCTCAGTGGGGTGGAAGAACCACACTACATGAATCCTGGGATACATGATGTTCATATATTTTCTCTCCTTTCTTTTTTCCTTCCCTTCCTGCATCCCTTTGCCTTCCATCCCTTCCTCTCTGCCCCATCAGCCTTCCCTATTGATGGCATGATTTTTGAGGACCAGAGCTGAGGTTTGAACCAAGAGGGTCAATTAGAAAAACCCTGGGACAAATGTGACTGGTTTTAGCTGTAAACTCATCAATTAGTCTGTGAACCTCCATTGATTTTTATTTAGCAGAGCACACATGGGACAGAATGGATGTCTCTAATGTGCATGTAATTTAAGAACTCATTCATATTTATTGATTCATATGGCTTAACGTATGTTAAATGTTTATTGAAAATTTTAACCTCTTACCATTTCTATCCCTTTCTATGTATTTTTTAAAAATATTTTTATTGAGATATCTTCACACACATACAGTCCATCCAAAGTATACAATCATTGGCTCACACATTGGTATCGTCACATAGCTGTTTATTCATCACCATGATTATTTTTAGAGCATTTGCATCACTCCAGAAAAAGAAATAAAAACTCTTACATCCTGTACACCTTACTCTGACCAACAGTATTTCCATCTATGCAATTTTTTACCCCTTATCCTCCCTATTATATATTTTTATCCTTATTTTTCACTCATCTGTCCATACCCTGGATAAAAGGAGCATCAGACACAAGGTTTTTACAATCACATAGTCACAATGTAAGAGCTGTATTGTCATACAATTGTCTTTAAGAATCAAGACTAATGGAATACAGTTCAACAGTTTCAAGAATTTTTCTTTAATCACACCAATACACCATAAACTAAAAAAGGATATCTATATAACACATAAGAATAACCTCCAGGATAACCTCTCGACTCTGTTTGAAATCTCTCAGCCACTGAAACCTTACTTTGCCTCCTTTCTCTCTTTCCCCTTTTGGTCAAGAAGGCTTTCTCAATCCCATGATGCCAGGTTCCAGCTCATCCCAGGAGTCTTGTCCCACCTTGTCAGGGAAATATATACCCCTCAGTGTCATGTCCCACATAGTGGGGAGGGCAGTGAGTTCACCTGCCAAGTTGGCTTAGAGAGAGAGGCCACATCTAAGCAATGAAAGAGGTTCTCTGGGGGTGACTCTTAGGCATAATTATCAGTAGGCTTATCTTCACCTCTACAAGAATAAGTTTCATAGGGGTGAACCTCAAGACAGAAGGCTTAGCCTATTGAATTGGTTGACGCACTGCTTATGAGAATATCAGGAATTCCCCAGGTGGGAAAGTTTAATATTTCCTCCTTTCTCCCCAGTACCCCAAGGGGACTTTGCAAATACTTTTTTATTCTCTGCCCAAATTACTCTGGGGTATATCAGGGCATCACACTAATGTGTATAAATCAACAAGATCTCACGCCCTGTTCAAGATTCCATGTAATTATGGTGTTCAAATAAAGTGACCACACAAGTTAAATTAGATAATGTAGTACCCAAAATATAAATTTTGCACCAAATATACATTTCATCCTTTGGTGTCACACATAAGTCAAAGTTTTAAAATATGGACAATATCATCCTTTACTCTGTATTATTATTTACCTTAGTCTGATCCAGATCAGCTTCATTCATATCTCTAGTTGAAATCTGATTGCTCTTCCTACTTTTTGAACAGTTGCTGTATGGGATAAGGCTGACTTTCATAGCTTCAGTGCTCTAACTCTTAGTCTTAGCTGTCACATAAATAACCCGAAGTTTCAGGGAACAGCCAGGTTATACAAAGCAACCCAGTATCTCAGAATTTAGAAATAACAGCTACAAGTCCTGCGTAGATGGTGACTGCTTTACAAGCTTATAATCTAAGACCCTCTATAATGGGCCCCAGTCTGATAACCCATGCTCTCAACTTCATTTCTCCAAGTTTGTGTATTATGGTCAGTCCATATGAGTCAGGTAAGATAATAGTTTTCTTTTTGCTTCTGACATTTCATTCAACATACTCTGCTCAAGCGAACATGTTCTTTCCACATGCAAAATACAGTCACCCATCCCAACATCCTAAAAGTCTTTAACCATTTCATTAACAACTGTAAGCCCTAAATTTCATCAAAATCAATTATAGGTATGGTCCATCCTAGGGCAAAATTCCTCTCCATCTGTGGACCTGTGAATCCTAGAAAACAAGTTATCTGGTTCCAAAAATATAATGGTAGGGCAGGGATAGGACAGATGGGACACACTGGAAAAGAAAAAAAACCAACGGCAGGGACTCATGGATCCAAATCAAGTCTAGGCAGGGCAAACGCCATTAGAGTCCAAGTTCTGGCAGTCATTTATGGTTCGATACTTTGTCCTCTGAGCCTGCTGAAGTGGCAGTCCCATTCTTTCCATGCACTAGGGCAGCAACCACAACTTTCCCCAAAATCAGTGTAGGCCCTACCCTCTCTAAACTTTGATGTGGCAGCCATATGCTCTCTGAACACTGGGGTGGGCTCATCCTTTCCAAATGCTATGGTGGTGGATCCAAAGAGGCCCTTTCAGCTCAGATCTTTGCATCCACGCTTCTATTCTTGAGATCTTTCTTCCTTCTTTTTGCCCTGTCTCTGTTCCTTTCAGCTCTGGCTGGCAATATTTCTACTGTTACAAATTCACAAAAGCTTTGTTGGTTTTCTGCACAGATCAAGGGGATCAAGCCATCAAACAGAAGATCTTCCACAGATCCTTACTGGATAATGGCATCTACAATTCTAACTTCTTCTGAGTTTGAATCCATGTGTCAGACCCCAATACACACACCTCTTTAGCAAATGTTTGTTTAGCTACACCCTCACATGAAGCCCCATTCTCTGTGGACGCACTTACCAGGTACTCAGGAAATACCATGCTAAGGATATTTTGGGCTCTAGTCTCAGAGCATACTATCTGAATAGTCTAAGAATTTTCCAAATCATCAAGAATCTATTTCTTTTTGCTTAAAAATTCAGTCCTTAGTTTATCTCTTTCCTTTTGCATTTTACTAAGGGCAGCAAGGAAAAAACAGGCCACACCCCCCATGCTTAACTTGGAAATCTCCTCAGCTAAATATTCAGGTTTATTGCTTATATGTTCTGCCTTCCACCTGGTATCAGAACACAATTTCACCAAGATCTATGCCACTCTTCCTCCAGTTTCCAACAACAGGAATCACCTTTCTTCTAGTTTCCAAAAACATGTTCGTCATTTCCTTATGACTTCACCAGAAGTACCTTCCATGTTCATATTTCTACCAACATTCTATTCATAATATATATATGCCTAAGATGATAGAAATTTTATCAGTGTCTGTCATCACTTTTTCTGAGTCCTCTCCAGAATCACCCTTAAGGTCCATATGTCTACCCATTCTCTCTTCAAAACAATCAGGCTTTTTCTATGAAGTGCCTCCAAATTCTTCCAGGCTTTAACCATTGCCCAATTCCAAAGCCACGTCCAGATTTTCCGGTAATTTCTATAGAAGTACCCACTCCCTCTACCAAAACCTGTGTTAACAGAAACAGAACCTACAGGGTGTGTGTGTGTTTGTAAAGATGTTTATTACAAGGAATCAGGTCAAACACATGTGGGAACTGACAAGTCTAATCTCCATAAGGGAGGCTGGAAGTGGAAATTTCTATAAAGGTGATGCTGAAATCCTTAGTCCAACTTCACCAGGGGAAACTGGCCAGCTGGAACTTTGATAAGAGCCAGTGCTGAAGTTGAATCTCAATTCCTCTTTTGACCTCTGAAATCTTTAGTTTTGGTTGTTAAGACTACCAACTGATTGTATAGGATGACTCCATATTGCTGAGGGCAATATCCTTTGTTGACTATACAGGAAATCATCTGATTATTGATGCAAATCACACCTTAAATACCCTCACATTAATAAGCAGGTCTGTTAAGCCAAATAATCAGACACCATAATCTATCCAAGTTGACACATAAAATTAACCATTACTATAACTAAACATAAGAAATTCTGAACTGTTACCTAGGATATGGGCCTAAAATCAGAGTTTTCTTTATTTTTACCTTAAATTTATTAATAGCTGGATTTTCTTTTACCTTGATCATGCATAATTTCATAATTAAAAATACTTCATAAAAATTTTATGTCACTGTATTATTTTATCTTCTTTTATTTTCTAGACATGGACAATATGCTCAGTCAACCAGTTAGGGACCTTTACAGATGTGTTCAATTAGTACTGAACCTTTCTTTTTCATTTCTCTTATTCTTACTACATTTGAAGTTCTTCTAGTATGAAACTTGTATGATTTCTCTTGCAGCCTCTGCACAGTGTGCAACCAACACCCTCCAGAACCATAAAGAAAAGACAATTGCCCTTCCCCACATCACCCAAATTCTGTTTCGATATTACCAGTACCAGGTTGGGGTGAACAAATGCTCAAGTAGAGTCAGATATCTTTATCACTGATGCCCAAATTGATTCAGAGCACATTTTCAGCACCACTTCAGAATAAGTCAAAACTAGAGATATGAGACGCATCCTAACCTGCCCTCCTCAGCACCCCAGAGTACAATTTGGCTGCAAATTATCTATATGAGGCATATAAATGTTTAGTACAGTGACATATAAGCATATGAGAAGAATTCCCCTTCCTCACCTCAGCTTTAAAAATAAAACCACAAAGATTTTCCCTATAGGTGTATTTATGTCAGTCTGGCCTGGAGAATATGGACTAATGCTCTGTACCTAAAGCAATCTTAAATGTGTATTTTTCACAGAAATGTAGAACAAATTTAACAAAACTTTGTTATTTTTTTTCCAGCTCTTTGTGCCTTATTATATTGTAGTGATTAAGGTTCTAGGTGATGAATTCAGATTCCTGAAGCTAAATTCCACCTCAATTATAAAACAATTCCTAAACTGTAGATGCCAGAATTATTGAGGTCTTTTTAGACTGTGAACTTTTTTAGACCATGAACCAATTTATATGCCCCCCAAAAAAGTATCCATAAAGAATCCCATCCCTTTTTCAATATTGTCTCAGATGGTAAAATTCCTCTTGGAATTTTTCTTTTGTTCAATCTAATCCTTCGGTAAGTTTTGTGGGGTACCTACTTTGGGACAAGACACCACTATATGTGGATGTCTAAAGTGACCTTCTTGCCTACAAGGAGCTTACAATCTAGTAGAAGGGCTTTCCCTTTGCATCCAATCCCAAGCAGACTAGTTCCAATCTGTTAGGGGAGCAAGCAGAACAGGGAGGAGCGGAGAGAGGTACAGTTTGCCGTCCCTAATGAAACCAGGAAACTGTCCACCATATATGTTTGGGCCCTGATCCAACAGCCTGTACTCACCTTACCCACAACCACCAACGGGGCCTGGGTCCTATCCTCCAGGGCCTATGGGGGGACCCCATCCATCTCCTCAGAGGTACCCTTACCAACGATACCTGGGGTATGGCTGGTGGAGTGGACCTCAGGAGCCTCCTAAAACTATACTGTATGTCGTGGAAGACCAAAGAAGGGCTGACCTGGGCCCATCCACCTACCTCATAGCCTGTGGGACAGCTCTCTGCTCTTGCTGCCTCTGAGACATGTTCACCTGACCAGACCAGCCCTACTGTCCTGCTAGCTCTGCCACCACCTCTGAAGGGCATGCCTGCCTCCATTTCTTCTGATTGCTGTAGCAAAGGATTGGCTCCACACAGAACCTCTACTTTCAACATGATGGGATTCTAGATTAGCAGAGATTGCTGCTGCTTAATTCAGTGCCTTGATCTTTTTTCATGTTCAAAATCTGGTTGTTTTTGGTCTTTAACAAATGTGCTAAATGATTCTTCTTTTATTTTTTAGCCAAAGGCTTAGTTATGAAATATAATTTTCAAATGATACATTCAAGGTAGTGGGAATATGTAATACACTGCTGAATGCATTTCTCTGCTAATGCCCTATATGTTTCAATAAATCTGTCCAAACCTCGAAAGAAAAATCTAGTAGAAGTTACATTATAAACGGTAGTTAGATTCCCCCACAATCATTTAAACCTCAATGTAACTGCAGTTCTGCATTTGTGTAACAAAACTCTGAGGAAAACTATGCATGTCTATACTAAAACATGAGCTTTAAACAAGACCACACCATGACACAATGCTTGTATTCTGAAATTTCAGGCTGGTTATTTTCATATTCTATATTAGCCCTTTACTTATTCTTACATTTACTTCATTTACTGATCAAGTTTCCTCAAAATAAAAGCCCCCCAAAAGACAAGGAGGTTTGCACGGGTTGTTCATTGGTAGAGTGCTCGGCTTTCATGCAGGAAACCTAGGTTTGATTCCTGGACCACGCACACACACACAACAAAAGACAAGGGGGAATCGCAGAAAGCCCTGTACTACCTGTAACTAAGAGACGGAATGCAAGCAAGAGAGAGAAACTGAATTCAATTATCTGTGTTTCCTCTCCCCAATCTGGTCCTTGTCCAGCCTTCCCCATTTCCATGACCCACACCACCATTCGTCCAACTGTGCAAGCCAGGAATATTTTTATTATCTCTGATGTCTTCCTTTACCTCCATCACACTCCACCAAATCTTTGTGGATTTTACCTCCTAAAGATCCCTCAACATCACTCATTATTTTTTTTCTCAACTTCTCAGTCCAAACTTTCAAGTCTGAAATAAGGGTGTCCCAACAGATCTCCCTGACTCACTTTCCAACTCATTCACTTCAATGCTGCAAGACCACATTTTAAAAATAATTATAAAGAATGCATGGTTGAGAGAAGAACTTCACACATCCTAAAGTACAGAAGAGCGCATGGTAAAAGACAAAAATCTCCTTTCCCATTTCTCAATTCCAAATCTCACACACCAGCGGTAATCACTGTTGACCATTTCTCATGGAGAAAAACAACCTCAGTGTGGGGGGGGTGGGGGGGTGGTTCAGTGGTAGAATTCTTGCCTGCCATGTGGGAGACCCAGGTTCGATTCCCAGCCCATGCACTTCCCAAACAAACAAGCAAACAAACAAAAAACCAAACCAATCAAAAAAATTTTTTTCAACAAAATGTGCTGCAATAAGGGGATACTCACATGGAAAAAGAATGAAATTGACCCCTACCATACACATACAAAGAAAAAAAAAATACTCAGTGTGCATACAAGCACTTTAATGTTGGTCGGGGACTCAGGTGGCCCAGGAAAGGAAGGGATTCACATTCGAGGAAGCTGTGAAAGTAATTTTAAAGTAGTTATAATTTTATTTGCATCTCAGATGATTATGGAAGACTTCAATTCTTAAACAGCAATGACATTGTTTAAAATCCTCTTGCGTCTCTGCTCTCACATCTTATGCCCCATAGGTGCCCAGAATCTGGCTCACTTGAAACCTACATTCTAGATTATCTTCCGCCATTCATTCTTCAGTCTCAATTATAATATTCTGGGAGGACCAATTTGACCCCCAGAACAGGTCAGATCTACTACTATGCAATCTCTATCTCCACTGTTATCAAATAACTAAATCTGTAATTAGTTAGTTGGTGGGTATCTGACTGCTTCAAGATTCCACAAAGTCAGGGACCATATCTCTCTTGCTCACCTCTTCTTTACCGGTGCTTAGCACAATACCAATGAAATAGGAGGTCTCAAAATAAGATGAAAGAGTGAATGAATGAATGATAATGATAATATTTGACCAAAATTAAATATGCAAATTATAGCATTGTTTTTATAGGAAAAGGAACGTTTAAGTTTTCAAAAACAGACATATTCATTTTTGAAAAGTAAGCTATTTGCAAGTTGCCTCCATTTAGTTTTAATCTCAAATAACTATGTCTGAATGGATTCTTAGACATGACACCAAAAACATGAGCAACAAAATTTTAAATAGAAAAATTGGATTTCATAAAAATTAAAATTCTGTGCATCAAAGGACATTATCAAGAAAGTGAAAAGACAACCTAGAGAACAAAGGAAATTATTCAGAAATCATATAAGGGTAAGAATTTAATGTTCAAAGTAATAAAGAACTTCTACAACCCAATTTAAAAATGGACAAAAGACCTAAATAGATATTTCTCAAAAAAAAAAAAGAGAACAAATGGCCAATAAGCACATGAAAAGCTTTTCAACATCATTAATCACTAGGGATATGCAAATCAAAACCACAATGAGATAATGAGATACCACTTCACACTCACTAGGATGGCATTTTGTATATATAAATGTAAATATATACATAAATATAAATATAAATATATAATATATATATATAGGCAAGCATATGGAGAAATGGTTGGAAACTTCATGCATTGTTGATGGGAATATAAAATAGCACAGCAGCTATGAAAGACAGTTTGGTGGTTCCTCAAAAAGTTAAACAGAATTACCACATGACTCACTAAATCCACTCCTGTGTTCCCAAAAGAACCAAAAGTGGGGATTCAAACAAATACTTCTGCACTGATGTTCATAATAGCATTATTTTCAATAGCCAAAAGATGGAAACAAGTCAGATGCCCAACAGATACAAGTATAGACAAAATGTGGTAAATGAATTGTACACTTAAAATTGGATGAAATGGCAAATTTTATGATACATACGTATACACATGATATATATATATCCACAATTAAAAAAAAAAACCTGTGCCATGTAAGTATAAAAAGGTTTAAAAAAATTCCTATTCTTTGTATAGAGAAATCAAAGCCAAGAAAGTATGAAATGACCACTAAGATGACACAGTCGTTTGGTGAGACAGCCAGAATTGAGAGGTGGGGTTCTAGTGACACAGGGATTAGGAGAAGGGACTCAGTGGAAGGGTAGGGAGAAAAGGAAATCCTGCTAATTCAGAAGAAAACACCCAACTTGTTTTCCAGAGCCAATTCTACTAAAACTTAAAACATACTGTATATTTATGTAGGTGACACCAGGGTAAATGTTAAAGTTCGTTAAATAAATAGGGCCCAGAAATACAGTATATAAATCTGAAAATGATTGACTTTGCTACAAACACAAAGCCAATGTTTCACTTACCTATTGATGTACATCAAAACTCCCAAAGTTGGTGGCTCAAAACAAAACCATTTTAATTGTTTATAACTTTGAGGGATGCCTGAGGTTCAGCTGGGAGATTCTTCTGTGGCCTTGCTTGGGATCTTTCATAGCAATCATAGTCAGATAGTAGCCAGGGCTGTAATATCTAAAATGACTTCACCCACATGCATGGTGCCTTGCTTGGGGCATCTGTACATGGAGGCTAGATTCTCAGGGCAAGTGTTCCAAGAGATGAGCCTCAGTGTAGAAGTATTTATCAAGCCTCTGCTTACATCACATTTTGTTAATGTCATTTCAGTCAAGCCCCAAATCTATTTGTAAGAGGACTATATATGGTCTTGACTACCAGGAGGAATGGTTCATTGGATGCCACCAGATTAACAATTAAATGCAATGCAGTATTTATAGCAAAGAAGGAAATACATCCAGTGTGCCAAAGATTGCTCAGAGATCATATACAAATTTACAGAGTTTGCTTGACTTCTGGGAGGTGACCCCACTCCCGGTTTTCCTCCTACCTCACTAGCCATTCTTTCTTGGTCTCTTTGCCAGCATCTCCTCACTACCTGACCTCAAAATGCTGGAGTGCCCTGGCCTCATGCAGGAAATCTTTATCGATACAGTCCATAAGCTACCTCATCAGTTCCATGATCTTACATATCATCAATACTGTGAACACATCCAAATATGTATCTCCACCACTGACCTCTTACTTGAGCTTTGATTTTTGTATCCCACTGCTTTCTAAATACCTCCACTTGGGGAACTAACAGTCATCTCAAATTTAACATGTCAAAAACGGATTTCTTGTTTTACCCGTCTCAATAAATTCACCTACTTTCTGATGCCAAATATTCTGCAGTTATCCTTGATGTCTCTCTGTCTCAAACAATTCATATCCAAATTATTAGCAAATACTGAAATACTGTTAGATTTATCTTTTAAATGTGTCCCAAATATAAAACTCCACTTTTATCATCTGGCTAAGCCACCATCATGGGTCGCCTTGATTATTACAATAGCCTCTTATCTGGTCCCAAGTTTTACTTCTGCTCTCAATGCATTCCAGTCTTGTCGTAGAAGCTGGAAGTCTTAATTAAAAAGTAAATCTGAACCCCTCAATGGCTTCTCAACTCCTTTGTTGGGGTGGGGGGAGGGGAAGAGAGGGAACCTCTGAAGTCCTTACCTAGATTCAAGACCCAACATGACCTTAACCCCTTCCCCTTCTCTGGTCTCATCCTCCTACCACTCTCCCTTTTGTTCATTCCATTACAGTCCCGCTGGTTTCTTTGCTATTCCTTAAACATATCAGATCTCACGGCCTTCGCACTTGCTGTTCCTTTTGCCTTCTTCTACATAATCTGCATGGCTTATTCTCTCTCCTCATTCAAGTCTCTACTTGAATTAGAATAAAAAAAGCTTTATTGGAAAGACTGTTTCTACCCTCCTTATCCACATAACAGTGGCATTCAGCAACAACATATAGGTACTAGATCAAATTCAACTGAAGGCTACCCTTGTAGTAACTTCCAGCATATCCATTACTCTCCATAGCCATAGCCTGATTAATTTGTCATAAGCATTAGTACTACATGACACTATACTGCATATTAATTTGTATATGTATTCATTGTTTCTCTCCCCCTCCCACCACTTCTCTAGAATATTGACTCTGTGAAGACAGAAATGTATTATTTGTTTTGTTCATTGCTATAATACCAGAACCCAAAAGAGTGCCTTCTTGATAAATATCATTTAATGAAGGAATTAATAAATTTACAGTCAAGATATTTATTTCCATATTGTTGGAAATTACAAAACCTCAAGAGTGCAAGGCAGTAGACTCATTCTAAACCTCAACAAGTTAAAAGAAAGAAAGGATTAAGATTCTTGGGAATTGTTCTGGTTTGCTAGCTGCTGGAATGCAATATACCAGAAACGGAACAGCTTTTAACAAGGGAATTTATTAAGTTACAAGTTTCTAGTTCTAAGGCCATGAAAATGTCCCAATTAAAGCAAGTCTATAGAAATGTCCAGTCTAAGGCATCCGGGGAAAGATACCTTGATTCAAGGAGGCCGATGAAGTTCAGGGTCTCTCTCTCAACTGGAAAGGCACAGGGCAAAGTCCGCTGGCTTTCTTTCCAGGCCTCTTGTTTCATGAAGCTCCCCCAGGGTCGTTCTTCTTCATTGCCAAAGGTCACTAGCTGGTGAACTCTGTTTCTCTCGGAATCTCGTGGCTTTCTCCTGTCGTTCTGTTGTCATTCTCCGCTCTCTCAGAATCTCAAGCCTTTTCCAAAAACTGCTTCCTCTTTTAGAGGATTCCAGTAAAATAATCAAGACCAACTTGAAATCGGTGGAGACAAATCTCCATGTAATCAAGTTTAATACCTACACTTGATTGAGTCACATCTCCATGGAGATAATCTGATTAAAGCTTCCAATATACAGTACTGAATAGTGATTAGAAGAAGCAGCTCTTTACAAAATGAGATTAGGATTAAAACACGGCTTTTCTAGGGTATATAAATTCTTTCAAACCAGCACAAGAATTTAGACAGAATGGGCTTTAATTTAATTTAATGGGAATTTACAAACTTTTGTTATTTATAAAAGGCAATATAATGTAGAGAAAGAAAACTGGACTGATATTTAGAAACAGTCTGACTGGGATTTAAATATATTTTATGACCCTGGTATAATAGGAAAGCCTTAGAAAAATCTCCTTTCTTATAAAACTTAAAGCCCCCAAAACTCCTACAAAATGATCTTCCTTCTTAAAGGAAACAGATGGAATTCAGAGATAATGACTATTGTTCTTAAGCAGAATTTGCCAAGATCTCTGTGTCCTTTCCAAGAGAAAGGATATCATAATGCCTGCAAATCTCCTATCAAATGGTACACCACATTTCTTTACAAATCTTAGTTCCTTGCTTTATGTTTCTATAAAAGGTTATGGAGAAATCTGTCCATAGTGAGCCAAATGAGGTAAGAAGAAGAAGGAGGAGGGGGAAGAGAGGAGAGAGAAGCGGGCAAGAGGAAGGAGAGGGAGGAGAAGGAGGAAAGAAAAGGGGAAGGAGACAGTGGAAGGAGGAGGAGGAAGAGGAGGAAGAGATGGAAATGAAGCGGCAGCAGATTATGACTGGTCTTTAAATTTCTTCCCTGGGCAAAAATACAAAGCATGTGGAAATACCCCTCTCTGAAACCACCCTAAACAGTTACTGAGTGGCCCTGCAAGGGGCTGGAAGGAAAGCCTTGAGGAGAATCTCTTGTTGCCTCCCTCACTGTCAAGTGAGTTCACTCTCCATCTGCTCTGGGGTTCTGAGATAGTTTGATGAAGTATCCAACCTTCAGCTAGAGAGCACGATGATTACAACTGATGGGTATTAACAAACTCCATCTCACGGTGCCCTACAACGTATAAATCATCATATCAGGTAATTGAAGCATGGTCTTGAAAGGAGAGCAAGCCAGATTTGGCATAATAAAGCAAGTAATTATTTTGGGCAAGTCACCATACTTGATAAAACAGTTTTCCCATCTGTTAAAAAGGGGGAGAAAGAGGGTAGGATATTCTCTATAATCTCTTCTAGCTCTAAAATTATATTTTTCTAAATGTTTAAATTATTTTTAGTGTTCACCCATTTAGTTTGCTAGCTACAATATTATTCTTAAATTGTAACTTGTATAACAGTGTTTAGCAAGGTTTTAACACGTTTTCTTCATTAAAAAAAAGATTTCCATGGTCAAAAAAAGTATGGAAAACTGGGGTAGTCATGATTAACATGTTTAATTCTGGCAGGACTTTTTCTCCCAACTAATATGCTAATATGCTTTCTGAATCGGCGAAAGATACACAGCACATAGTGCTTCCAAATTTTATTTTACCATCAAACATGACATTTGAAATAATGTCATTGTGGATAAAGATGATGGAGATATGACAGGTGTTTATCTCCCCCACCCCTACAAGTTCATTTATATTATTGTAAAAGAAAAAAAATTAAGCCCAACAGTAAAGAGAACGAAGGGTCAATGACTAACAAGATAATCGAAGCACTTGCAGGCATAGGGGGCGAGGATGGGGGAAGCTACAAGCTGAACAATGTATGAATGGGGATCCAAGGAATTCTGTTCATCCAAGAGAACCACAAAGAGGCCTGGAACTCAGAAATACACATACAATGTTGTGGGTTAGCAGGTGATTGAGGGCAAAAGAGAAATACAAAGGTGAAAACAGATAAACTGAAAATATCCATATAGAACAGCCACAAACTCCATCTTTCCTATTCTCACAATGCAACATAAAGAGGAGTTCTAAAGATGCTAGGTGACTAAGGAGACACCACCACATTCTTTCATATAGGAATGTATTTATCTACCGTCAGATCATTCACTCCAATGAAAATGCCTCCAGACAATATTTGTAAATCAGCTGATAACATTTTCATTGTTTTACTCTTAAATATGAATTGACAACCAAGGATTCCTCAATACATAAGGAAATCCTGCAGCAAAAGAGAGAAAAAGAAAGTGTGTGCATGCACGAGAGAGATGAGAACAAGAAACAGAGGGAACTAAGAATAATTTATTTTAAGAACTCTAATTAGTATCCTTGGAGAATTTTGAAAAGTTTCATCCATGAAACATGATTCAAATGATATGAAAAAGAAATAATGATGGACAAGAAGAACTGCTGAAAATTGAGAATATAATACAAAAAAAATCCAGTAGAGTAAAATAAATCACTCAATTATAGCTCAAACAGACTGAAAATATTAAAATATATATAAACAAATTAGAATTTATAGTTCAAATATCTAAATTTCAAATGGTAGGAGTCACAGAATTAAAGTATAGAGAAAATGAAAATGAGAAAATCAAGTAAGAACTCAATCAAGATAATTTTCCAGAACTTAAGGTCCAGTTCCTCAGAATACAAGGGGACTAATGCGCAGTGATTGGGGTATAACACCATGAAATTTCCAAACATTAAGAATAAGGAGAAGAACCTTAAAGGTTCTGTAGAGAAAACACACACCCTACAAAGGAATGAGAATCAGACTGGCATCAGACTTCTCATCCCAGACAACATGTGATACAATAACTTTATATTTCTGAGGGGAAAAATATTTTCAGACTAAAATCTACACCCAGCCAAACACTCATAGAATGAATCAGATAATAGAAAAGAGATTATCGCACATTAAAGGTTTTAGAAAATTGATCTCTTGAACAATACTTTGTTTTTACTGGCTATTTCAGAGTCCTTATTTACCCAGCTTCCAAAATATGGAGTTTTCAGAATCCTTAATTTATTTCGATTTGGAGAAAATTCTTGATCTCTGTCTAACAATGGTCTATAAAGCTTTAAGACAATTCTTTTGAAATCAGATTCCAAAGTAATACCTCATATAGCAATAAACTGATTTCAAGAAAAACCGCAGAGCTGAAAATTGAGTTAACAATTTCCAACAAGGCAATAGGATCATCACGTAGCCTGACATAGAGTTGGGTGGCTAAGTTGGTGTTCTAGATGCAGCAGAGTGACAGGACTGGAAGGACTGGCATGGAGAGACAGCTTTGCATTTTGTCTCTTTACAGCTGAGCCAAAGTTGTTGTAATGATTTTATAGGACTTAGACCAAAGGACAAAGAAGATAAAATGTAAGTTTTCCAAAATAATTGAGACATTGGAAAGCAGTATTTCTCATTCTGTTTCACTTGCCTGAGGACCACCTATGTGGTTCAATAAGAGTCCAGATCCTCAGGCCCCACAAAAGCCTTAGTAAACTAGTCTGTGAGAATGAGAACAGGAAACTTGCTTTTTAATAAGCATCCCTGGTGAAGTGTTTCTACAGGAAAAGTTTAAGAATTATGGCAACGGAGTAACCAACTCCGGGAAGGAAATTGGCAGGCAAGGGTAGGACACGAAATTGGATAAAATAGTACCAGAAGACTCCTGACAGGCCAACTGGGCGTGTATGATAATGGGATTATATACATTCATGAAGAGGGGATTTAATGCCCAGAGAAATAAAAATAAGAAAATAGATTATTGGGGATAATAAAGCAAATGTGGAGGTAAAATGGCAAGCTGTAGGATGGTATAAATGAAGGATTGCAGCACCTCATAGATGAGATGTCTGGGGATATTGCTGTAAGCTGGTTTCCTTGATAGTAAAAGTATTTTTGAGATGCCAACATTATCCCACATTGTCCCTAGTCACTGGAAGCTACCACTGCTCAGGGAGGTGGCCTGGGCAGTTAAAGCAACAGTTACCCTCTCATTTTCAAAACTAACAGATGTGTCCCTGGCATTATTTTCTTGCCTGATGGTATTCAAGAAAGCAGGGTAAGCATTCTATTGCTCTTTCTGTTATTTTCTGCTGAGTTTGGTCATCATCTTCTTCTCTATAGGCACAAAACTTTAAATTACCCAGGTGAATAAAGAGCTTATATTCAAATTAGTGAGTACAGTAGTTAAAAAATAAGAGAAGGCTGTGTCAAATGGATTCTTATAAGCCTTTTTTACAGTCAAGCCTACAGAAAAACGAAAAGGGAAAGTTGACTTTAAAATCGTGCAGTGGTGGGAAAGGGGCTGATTTTTTTTATTTCAGTTTGACATCAGAGAAGTAAAACAAGCTTGAACACCGATATCCTCCAGGGGTATGGATGAAGTCAGATCCCTAAGCACTTAAGATTTCTTAAAATAGATTTTTCATTAACAGTTCGCTTATAAACAATGACCCAATCATGCCTTCAATAATAATAGGCAACCCTTTCAGAGATATTCAGTGGCCTAGGAATCAGCGCATCCATCCTATGCTCATGGCAGGCATGACTAACTGAAGTTCTTCACACTTTGGGGACTCCTAATCATTCTCAACACAGATCTTCCAGCAGCCCTAATCCAAATAGGCCAAAAAAAAAAAAAAAAAAATCTTTGCAAGCCTGGCTAGAATATTGCCACCTATCCAGCATTTCTTTCAAGGGAACCCATATTTCCTGTATCGGTTGGACAAAAGCTTTGAAGCTCGAGCACTGGTCCCATGAATCAGACTCCAACATTACCAAGCACTTGACATTCTCTCCTGCCCTTACCCATGTGCCTGACTCTACTGTATCTACAGAAGAGCTGACTTCTTCTCTCCTTCTCCTGTTGCTCCTGCCTCCTCCCTGCAGAAAGAAATCACTTCTTTCAAGGTTAGCAAACTGCTCACACCTAGTTAATTTGTATAGCCTCTGTTAATCTCATTTGGGAGTGCAGATAGTACAACCCAGTCCTTTAGTTTTGTATCAGGACGTGGAAGGAGACTTCATTTTCCTTTTAAAAATGGTTTTATATGGTTTCTTTGTAAAACTCCACATGTTTGGATTAAGTACCTAGAAACTATTATGTCATGTAAGGTTGCATACTCCAATCGTCTTTTTATCCCAAAGGCATGAGACATTGAAGTTAATTCTATTGCACTTTCAATATTGCTGGAGGAAGGCTCTTCACAATTGTAAAGAATTCCAATTTTCAGGCGGGTTTTGAGAATCGAACTTTAGAAGGAGTCTTCTTGCATCAACCAGGACACAGAACTAGGTCTGGGAGCTATAGTGCACCACCAGGTGAGCTAAGAGGTAGAAGCATCCCACAAGGGAGGTCCCAGCAACCTCAGCACCCCAGTGGCAATGAACCTACCTGATGCTCAGATTGGCTGTAAAACCATTTTTTAAAAACTTTTTTTATTAATTAAAAAAAAAATTTAATTTTATTAATTAAAAACCGACAAAACATTAAGATATCATTCCATTCTACATATATAATCAGTAATTCTTAATATCATCACATAGTTACATATTCATCATTTCTTAGAACATTTGCATCAATTTAGAAAAAGAAACACACAACAGAAAAAGAATTAAAACGATAATAGAGAAAAAAAGATTATACATACCATACCCCTTACCCCTTGCTTTCATTTACCACTAGCATTTCAAACTAAATTTATTTTAACATTTGCTCCCCCTATTATTTATTTTTATTCCATATGTTCTACTCTTCTGTTGATATAGTAGCTAAAAAGAGCATCAGACACAAGGTTTTCACATTCAGAGTCTCATTGTGAAACCTATATCATTGTTCAATCATCATTAAGAAACATGGCTACTGGAACACAACTCTACATTTTCAGGCAGTTCCCTCCAGCCTCTCCGCTACATCTTGAACAACAAGGTGATATCTACTTAATGCATAAGAATAACCTCCAGGATAACCTCTTGACTCTGTTTGGAATCTCTCAGCCATTGACACTTTGTCTCATTTCACTCCTCCCCCTTTGGTCAAAAAGGTTCTCTCAATCCCTTGATGTTAATTCTCAGATCATTCTAGGGTTTTTCTCAATCCCCTGATGGTGAGTCTCAGCTCATTCCAGAATCTTTGTCCCACGTTGCCAGGAAGGTCCACACCCCTGGGAGTCATGTCCCACGCAGAGAGGGGTAGGGTGGTTGGACTGCTCATCATGTTGGCTGGAGAGAGAGGCCACATCTGAGCAACAAAAGAGGCTCTCTTAGGCTTAAATTTTAAGTAGACTTGACCTATCCTTTGTGGGGTTAAGTTTCATATGAACAAACCCCAAGACTGGGGGCTCAGCCTATAGCTTTGGTTGTCCATACTGCTTGTGAGAATATCAATAATTCAACTTGGGGAAGTTGAATTTCTCCCCGCTCTCACCATTCCCCGAAGGGGGCTTGCAAATACTTTTCCAGTCACTGATCAAATCACTCTGGGATTCATCGGGGCATCACTCTGGACAAACCAACAAAATCTCATGTCCCACCTGAGATTCCAAGTACTTATGACATTTAATCAAACTATCTACATGAGTTATATTAGGAAATGCTCTAGTCAAAATATAAATTTTGTAACAAATAAACATTGTAAAACCATTCTTAAGTGAAAGCAACCAGAACTTCTTAGAGAAGTAGCTGATTCTGGGACAGGGGTAGGATAAATACAAGATGAGCCTAGAACATCTCATTATACTAGAAAGTACAGAGAGTAAGGAAGTACCAAAAAAAAGAAAAGATTGAGACATAGGAGGACACAGAAGTCAGTTAAAAGAGCCCTCACTGATCAAATCTGGACAAAATAAAGCCCCAAACTAAGTACACTTAAGTAAATATGGGAGAAGAGAGGGCTCTTGGTTACAGCAAAATGTCCAAATGCCCAGTGCCAACAGATAAATGTTGAGGGACTCTAGAGACGAAAATTCATCCGTTTGCAATTATCATAGTAAAGACTGTTTCAGGCAAGAATGCTCAATGAATGTTAAATGTAGGGGGAAATTCTGATGAGCAGCAGGACGGTATAATCTTACAGTGTCTCAACATAGACTCCTTTTTAATTGCAAAGGAAAAACAGAGTAGCTATACAGTAGAGAAGCTGGATAACCCTTTGACTGAGACATTAAAATTAACATGAGGACACAATGTGCTTCCAGATCTGATACCCTTAAAAGGACACACTGTCACTTATATAGTATAAGCGCCAGGAGTACATAACCTAAATCTGATCCTCAGGAAACATCAACCTCAGACAAACACATAAGAGGACTTTTCTATTTAAAAAGACACAGGACAAGAGGTGCAAGGGTAGTTCAGTGATAGGATTCTCACCTGCCAGGCAGGAGATCGGGGTTCAATTCCCAACCCATGTACTTCCCAAAATGAACAAGCAAGCAAAACAAAAACAAAAAACAAACAAACAAAATTCAACAAATGGTGCTGCAACAACACGATACTGACATGGAAAAAGAATGAAATATGACCCTTGACATACAGCATACAAAGAGTAAAAAATAAAACAAAACAGGACAAATGGGATGGGGCTGTATTATTCAAAATGTCAATATCAAAAAAAGACAAAGAAAGTATGAGACAAAGTTCCAGATTAAATAATAAAAAAGACCTGACAACTAAATGTAATACCTGATCCTATACTTGACCCCGTATCGGAGGAAAAGAAAGGTAAAAAAAAAAAAAAAAGGACATTATTGGCTCAACAGACAAAATTGAAATACAGTTGGTAGGTTAACTAAAAAGTATTGTGTCAAATATCAACATTACACGGTGTTGAAAATGGATGACATATGGGGGGAAAATACAATCAATGCAAGCTAGGGTCTATAGTCAACAGTAACATTGTAATATGGTTCCACTGAATGTAACAAAGGCATTATGCCAAAATTAAATGCCAACAAGCAGGGGTCATGGGGAAGGGACATGGATTCTTTGTGGAAGAAAAGGAAATGTCTTCATACAGATTATGGTGCCAAAGGCATGTCTATTTACTTAGGTTGGATTGTATAATGTGTGAATAAAATTGTTTAAAAACGAACAGAGAAACTAGTGCTGCAGAAAATATGGAGAAAGAGATGATCCTTTCACCGGTGGTAGGGAAGCTAGGAGGTGCAGCCCCTCCGGAGGGCAGTGTGGTGGTTCCACAGGAGGCTAGGGGTGGCATTGCCATATGATCCTGCAACCCCACTGCTAGATACATACCTGGAGGAATTGAGAGTGGGAACAGGAATGGGCATTTGCACACTGTTTGTGGCAGCAGTGTTCATGTCTCACAATCAGTAGAGGTGGCCTAAGTACAAAAATGAGGAATGGAAAGGGGAACATTGGTGTTTACATTCAAGGGGCTACTGGGCAGCCACAAGAAGGAATGAAATTGTGAGGCATGCAACTACGTGAATGAACCTTAAGGACAGTATGTTGAATGAAATGTCAGATACAAAAAGACAACTATTATCATGCCTCACTCATATGGACTAACTATAATATAGAGAGAACTGAACTCGAGAGCATGGGTTATCAGGTTAGAGCCTATTAAAGGTTCCCAGATTGTAAGCTCTTCCAGCAGTCACATATATTTACATATATAATTGATGTCAATAAATTCTGAGATACTGAGCTACTTGTATATAACCTGGTCATTTCCTGAAACTTCAGGTATTTATATGACACCTGAGAGTCTGAGTTGACACCAGAAAGTCAAGACTTTTGAGGGAAAGTCAACATTACCCCATTTAGCAACTGTTAAAAAGCCTACAAAGCGATCAGACTTCATCTAGAGATATGAATGAAGCTGATCTGGATAGGCCTAAGGTAAATCAGAATACTCGGTAAAGGATGATACAGCCCATATTCTCAAACTGATCTTTGTAAGATCAAAGAGAGAGATGTTTATTTGGTACAAAATTTATATTTTGGGTAGTACATTATCTAATTTAACTTGTATGGTCAGTTTAGTTGAACACCATAAGTACATGGAATCTTCAATAGGGCGTGAGATCTTGTGAATTTTTCTTTTTCTTTTTCTGGAATGACGCAAATGTTCTAAAAATGATCATGGTGATAAATACACAACTATTTGATGATATTTCACAGTATTATCAACTAACCGTATAATATGGTTGAACTGTATGACTGTGTATGTGTGGAAATGTCTCAATAAAAATTTATTTTTTAAAATATTGTATAATGTTAAATTTACTGAAGTTGATAACAATGTTGTAGTTATCTAAGACAATTTCCCTGTCCTTAGGAAATATACACTAAAAGATTTAGGGGCAAAGTAAAAGGTCATGATGGAGGCAACTTACTCTCAAATATTTCAGATTTAATTATATATACATATGCAGAGAGAAGATAGAGAGCTCAAATCAAATAGGGTAGAATGTAAAGAAAGAGGTAAATCTGGGTAAATGGTATATGGATATTCTTTGTACTAATCTTGTTCTTGCAACTTTTCTATGAGTTTAAAGTTATATCCAAATAAAAAGGCTTTTAAAAATGAGATCAATTAAGTGAAAAAAGCAAGGTTCCATAAAATCTGAATGATATAATTCCATTGTGTAAATTAAAAGTAATAAAAGTCAGAGAGAGTGATGCGATGGTGGCTCAGTAGCACAGTTCTCACCTGCCATGCTGGAGACCTGGGTTCAATTCCTGGTGCCTGCCCATGAAAAAAAAAAAAAAAAAAAAAAAAAAAAAAAGCAGTGAGAGAGGCAAAATAAAATAAGTTTTCTGGAAGGATGTTGAAAACCAACTGTTAACCATGATAGTGTTTTCAATATCAGAAGAAGAGCCTGAAGAAGTAGGGAGAAAGCCTTCTTCTTTTCATTTTATTGCTTTTTTTAATAGTTTGCGTTTTTTACCTTGTGAATTTATGTTTATTTTTTAATACACAAAAATACAAAAGCATCTAGTGAGAACACATTCCCTTTAATTATACAAGGTAAATGTTAAAATTTGTATGAATTACAATAGTTTATCATTTGCTTTGGCCATTAAACTTCATTAATACGCAGAACGTGTGACCCTGCGGTTCTTGTTACAATACAGAATGAGTAGGTCTGGGGGGGGGTCCTGAGAGTATATCTGCATTTGTCACAGTCTCGAAGTACCGCTGATGCTGTAGTCTATGAGCTCTCACTATGTAGAGAAGTTCTAAAGAATTGAGCATAGGGAGGGATGGGGAATAGGCCTAAATTCTTCCTTGCTTACCTTTGCTTTTTTTTCAATCTAGTTATATTATCCCCGCTTTTATCACTGGCAGTTTTCAAGGCTCCTAAAGGTAGAGACTGAATCACTTTCAACTATTCCAGTCTGGACTGAGACCATCATCTCATGAAACTTGCTTATATTGAATCTTTAAAAAGACACTTGTGATAAGTGCCTATCTGGTAATTTTTATAAGCTAATTGTCATAGTATTAAAAAAAAACAGTGGGAAATGGGGGAACAGTGAAGGGCTAACTAGTTGTACATTTGGTGGAAGAAACAGCTTATTATCATGTTGAGAAAATCTCATTCTGGTGGAAAAGCATGTTGTGAGCCTAATCTTTGGGTAGCTCCAGGCCCCAAGACATGTCACAAACTATTTTAAGAAGAGTTTCTTAGGAAGCGTTTTTCTATTATATGTACATGCTTGCCATATTAAGTCCACAAGGAACTGCTGCATGAAGCAAGCCTCATGTATATTACTTATGACAGCAATCATTACCTTCACTGTGTCTCCTACAAGCCCATCAGAGAGAGAGCAGCACTGTATGCCTTCGGATCTACTTCCACCTCTATTACACCTGTGGGAGACTCATGTTTTAAGACTATGGTTAATTGTCCTTGCAAAAAGGATATGCAGAAAAAGGCACAGGAAAACCCATGGAATCCATGGAATATCAATCATAATATAAAAATAATTAATCCCTCAAGGTAAGTGACTTAGCAGGAAACAGCACGGATTTTATTAAAGACTAAAGACCCTGTTGCATTCCCCAAACAGTTTAAAAAAAGAAGTCTGTTGACATCAAACATGTAGCCCACATGGATTAAATTAGGTTACTCTTCATGTTACAGTTTAAGATTTCATAAAGTACAGCTTGTGGTTAAATCATGTGTTTCAGTTCTGAAGGGCAGGTTGATGACTTCCCAGTCTCTTCAATATTGTACCACCAGTGATATTTACCCAAGAATTGCCACAAAACTCTTCAATCTGGTCTTAATAATCCAGCCCCCAGTTTTGTAGTCTGCTCCACATTCTGATTCCCCATAAACAAATATTTGTGGTGTGTTCCTGTACTGTTTAACTGCTAGCACATTCGGCTCAGGACAGCATTCCATGAAGAAAGGGGACACAGCTGTGGCCCCTGGGTTAAATGTTGCTGGTAATGAGGTTTCATTGAAAGTACTGGGTCTTTTTTCTTTTTTGAAAGCTTTAGTGACAACTGATAGGACTAAACTGGGACAGCAGCTCAAGAGGGGCACATCTTCAGAAAATGTCTAATGAGGAATTTTCTTCATCCTTTCCTCCTTTACTCCCAAATGCTAAAGCATTAATGGGTTTTCAGATAAGCAAGAAACAGAAAAGACAATGGAAGGGAGAGATTTCCTTTATATGTATGCAAGGTCTCCCGATGCTTCAGTTTCTGAATTTAGCATGAATATGGGCATGGACTGAACCACTTGGGAGCTCACTTTGGCAAGAGATGTTTATTCATCTCAATATCTTCCTGTTTCTAGGATTAGAGGCTGTCAAAAACAAAGACTTCAGCAAGTCCATGCTGTCTGTCTTGTTTCACTTAGTTCATTTTATTTGCAGTCATAACAAGCATGTTATTTATTTAGTTGTAAGTACACACCAAAGAAAGGATGCATTCACTTTAATCCTTTAATTTAACAAGATCACATACTTTAGGAAGCCAAAGGCTTTATAGCAAGATTAGAGTAAAGAGTTCTGTTTCCTCTCAGATTAAAATAGATATCCTGAATATTTGATTTGTGGTATATCATTACGTTTGATATTTGGGTGCTCTCTTGCTGAGGTCTAAATTAGTATGTTTATAAAATTCCCTCTAAGTGGCATTTTAACTCACTGTGTTTACATTTAGAATCATCTTTCAAGATAAAGTCTGTCATAAAATGAGAAAATTGATTTACTGTCTACATGTCTTCAAAATTTGGTGATTAAGCCCATCTCTCAACAGAAATAAAACAGACATATACACACAGAGCTTTGTTTCCCTGGAAGAGCTGTTGGCCCTTTAGTCCACTCCCATTTTTAAATTAGTTTTTAGCAGTAGGAGATGGTACTAAATCAGTTTGTTTTTCTTCTAGTACCTGCCAAAATTTCCCTCTCCAATAAGATCTCTTTGTACCGTTAGAAGGTCAGATGGGGTTTGCATTTAAAACCTTCTTTGGTCTGATAAAGTTTAGGCAAAAACAATTTTTGAACAAGGAGTTATTTACTTGGCAAAGCATGATCCAAGCCTTGAGGTATTCATGGGGATCCATTTTTAAGTAAGTAATTCATTTGGTTTGAGAAAACCACCACCCACAATATACTAATCCACGAATGAAAATCCTGAATGGTTTAAATAACAATTGAAATAACAAAAGATGATCTAAATAGTAAATCAGTGCCTACAAACTTTCAGGAGTGACCAGCTTTTATTCAGATGACTTGCAGGTCTTGCAGGCTTCTTGCAAAAGAAGGTCTCTAACAAATCAAGAGAGTGGAGAGATAAGGAAAGGTCTGAGGCTCTAAAATCTACCCGTCTTCCAGAGTCTGCTGTAATGGCTGTACTTCCCTATCAATCTTCCCTTTGCATAGCAGAGGAGAGCTAACTACTTTCCCAGCTCCGGAATCCCCTCCACCAGTGATTGTCCAACCTCCACTTATAAATGACAGCCTATTCCAAGTCTGTACAGCTCAAACTGCCAGCACAGCAAAAAACCCACCCAACGATTAGGCTCATTAACACCTCAGCAAACAGTGATTTATCAGGTTAACTAATCCAAATAGCCAGTAGTTCCGAGGAGTTAATTTTGGTGGAATGGAAGAGAGAAAGATCTGAAGGACAGTCAAGTGCCATAAGGGCAGCTGAGCCTGTGAGAAAAGCAGTTTGTACACAGTGGCAGGGACACTGGTCCAGGTGCCATGCATGCCTGGTTCAAGCTCCTCCTACATAGACCTCATATGACAGCCTATGTTCGAAATTCTACATACAGTGACTTATTTAATCCTGAGGAGATAATTCTACTAATATTACCATAAGCACTTAGAGATGGGAAAAATGAGGTACAGAAAGTTTAAGTAACTTGCCTAAGTTCCCACAGCTAGTAAAGGCTAAAGAGGCCTGGCTCAAGAGTCCTCATCCTCAACATACTTTATGCTAACTTTATGATGTCCCATAAAGTAAATGACTTAACCCCTGAGCCCCAAGGGCCTATTCAAAAAACTGGAGATAAAAATATTTATATCTAAACTGTGTTGTGAGAATTCAATGTGAACATTAAAAATGAATTTCCTTCTTAAAGGGATGAGATATTTACAGGAAAAAGAACAGAGAGGGCATGGAAAAGGAGCGTCTCCTGACTCACAATTTTGCCAACACATTCTTGGGCTTCCCACTAAAGCCCCTTGTAATCCCAGTTTGCTAAACTATGCACCTTATCAGTTGCTCTTCCAGCCCAGTCAGGAGATTAACAAAAAAAGAAGCTTGAGTAGGACCACAGGCACTTTCATCTCCAGCAAAACAGAAAGGAGCAATCGAATGGAGAATATTAATAACAAGCCAAATCTCCATCTTCTGGAATTGCAAGGGAAAACAGGGGTTATGTGTTTCAATATGTTTTCATTCTTCCTATATGAGCAAAATTCCTTAGCGCTAACTGGGTAAAAATTCAGCCTGCTGAAAATTACTTCCATTTACCAGAAACTGCCTTTTCCCTTTCACTTTACATTTTGCAAAGCAAGGCACTGTTTTGATGCTGTCACATCAACAAATATGTGTTCACTGTTCACAAAGGTTTTGAATAAGACTATAGCAAGATGAGCGGAAAACTGTGTTCAGCTGGAAATGGGAAGAATAAGGTTCTCAATTCCTGGTTCCCCCACTCTTCCAAGGGACCTCTGTTTCTTGACCTTTCCCTATAAACTATGGCAATTTCCTGTGTTCTCTTCCAGCTCCAACTGACTGAGGTCTTAGACACATGGCATTGTGCTTGCTCTTTGAAGAAAAAAACTGATTGGGGGAAAAATCCCTCAATTTGTTATGCTGGAACCACGCTGAAATTTAATACTCTTAAAAAAAGAATCACTGAATTTGCATATGTTGATACCATCAAAAGAGAGATGCACTATGCAACCCAAAATCTGTGTTAAACCTTTTCCAAACACTTGCCAATATATGTCTACTTAGGAAAAAATAATATTGATCCAGTCCACCAAGTTGCTTCTCCTCCAGGTCCTCGCTTATCCCTCCATATGTACACCTCTTTCCAGGTCTTCCCAAGGCTGGCTCTGTCATCAGGTCTAGTTTAAATGTCACCTCCTCCAAGAGGCCTTCCCTGACCCCCTCCCAGTATAATTATCATTTAAAATTTTTTTCATAAACGTTGTCTCTAGCTATTTTTAAAATTTGGTTTTGATTGTTGTTATCGTTTATTGTCTGTATAACAAGATGCTAAATTGGAAGTTTCAATAGAGGTACCAACATATTACATCAGATACCAACTGAGAAGTGAGGAAGATGCCAACAGAGACTTAAAATAAGAAACTAAGAAGAGAGTAGATCTATGCTTTTCAAACTCAAAATCACCTGGGGATCTTCTTTAAAATGCAGATTTTAATCCAGCAATTCTGGCATTGGCAAGAGACTGTGCATTTCTAATAACCATCCAGGCAGTATTGATGCTTCTGCTCTGTGGACTACATTTTGAGTAGTAAGGGATTAGATAAATGATTTGTAATGACAATAAAAGGACTGAAAGAGTGGAGAGAGGAGTTTTGTGAAGAGGATTGTATTGCTGAGAGCTGAGTTGTGATTACTCCTTCCCCTAGACCCCGATAAGGAAGAGATACATATGTGGGAGATGTTCCTTCCCCAACCCAAGCCCAGTTCAAGAGGCATCCATTGAACCACTTAGAGTTTGCCATGTGACTCTTGCCTTTTGAATGAAGAATGAACTGAGACGACTACCATATGAGAAATCTGCTGGCTGCTCTGATGACAGGAACAAAGGACCATGTTAGGTTCAAGCTGAACTCCCAGTGTGTGTCAGAAAAAGGGATGTGTGAGAAATGGACCACATGGAGGAAAGAAATCAGTCAAGTAAGGATTTTCTGGTCCCGTTTCTTCTCCTCCATCTTAATTCTCCAAAGTTCAAGGAGTCAAAATAGCAACTAATGAGTGGAAGAGGTTAACAATGAAAAGAGAAGTCAAACATACTTTCTCAGCTGCAGGCTCTCCCTTAGGAGAAGAAGCTGCAGCCAAACTGAAAGTGTGTTCTCAACTTCTGTTGACTTAAATGTTTTTATTACCTGAGAGTGACAAGAAAAATCTTAAGACTGCCAGCATTTTCACACAGAATCAAGGGAAGAATGGCCTCCACTAAGTAAATCTAAAGGAACAGTAGAAGATGAAAATAAAGGTGATTTTATAAACACACTCTAGGACCCCCATGAGTTCATTGTTTTGATAAAACTATCTCTGTTTGGCAGACTGTAAGGCCCATGAGAGCAGAATCCTCACCTATCTGTTTCACTGCTGTTTCCACAGCTGCTGCATTTGCTTGGACAGATTGTGCACCACACAATGGCACCACATCCAAACGGATGCAATTCAAATTGTAGATGTTCTAGACTTCCTTGTATGCTATTAAAATTATCCTGCAAATGCACTGTAACAACTTTTCCCAATAAAGTCAAGATATTACGAAAAATTTCCAACTGATGGAAATAAAGTATCTTAAGGAAGTTAATTCTTACAAAAATACTTCACAAGCTAAAGGTGGCCTTGGTATCGACTGCCTTGAAGATTTCTGGAACATAGAGGACACTCAATGAATATTTGTGAGTGAACGAATCAGGATTTCCCAGCCTCTGATGAGCCTCTATTGCAGTGGTAATTATTATGATTGTACAAGAGAGAATTTGCAAAATGACTAGTTATAGAATCAATATAGAGAAACCAGTAGTCTACATTTGTACAACCATAATAAAAAGATATAAAAGAAGTTACAATAGCAACAAAAGACAAAATATCTAAAAGTAAATTTTAAAAATATACAATCCATGTAAAGAAAACTTTGACATGCTACCTAAAAGACTTGAACAAATAGAGGAAAAAAGGCACGATAAATAACAAATCTTATTTTTAAGCATATCTGAGACCTTGGGGACCCCATAACTGGGAGGGGGTATTCTTCAAAACTGCTTGAAATTCTGAATTAGGTGGTTCATAAAGGAGAAAGCAAAATATTTTATTTCCGTCAGTGTGCTGGACTGATCTGGGGGATTATCAGTAATACTAACATTTCCCCTTCCTGCAGTGGGGTAGTTATGTAGGTTCATTCAAGAGGGACAAAATATCCCCTACCAGACTCTTCGGTGAACCCCAAGGAGACAGGATCCAAGAGAACCCATAAATCAAAGAAAGCATGGACACTATTCCCACAGTAGCAAAACGGAAGCCCAGCAAAAGTCACTTCCCCTGCCTCTTCCCACAACACACTCACGAACAGCCAAAGGTAATTTATGGCAAAAAAAGACCGACCTTTCTCTTGCTCTTCCTAATGCTGAGAATTCTTATTTGTTTTTTGTTTGTTTGTTTGTTTTGTTTGTTTGTTTGTTTTTCATATGCTGAGAATTCTTGACAGCCACTTGTCTGGAACTTTATAATTCAGTCGTAGTTCATGTATCACCTCCCCAGACAAGTAAGCACTAATTACTTCCATCTAACGCCCAAACTCCACCCCCATCACTTCCTACTGGTTTGTAATTTGAACATTTTTCCTCACAGTTTATTCCTTCTAGAATCATCCGAAGTTGCCTGACCATGTCCCCCTTTGAGAGGAACCATAGCCATTATTTCTTCTAGTTCCTGTTTCAATGGCATAGCCTCAGCTCATGTAATATTTATCGAGCCCTTAGTATATTATCTGGCATTGTTCTAGGTGCTTGAGATAGAACAGAGGAAAAAATCCTGCTTTCATGGAGTGTGTTTTAGTGGAAGGGGTTGGATGACAATCAAATGAATAAATATATACTATATCAGATGTTGAAAAGCGCTATGGGGGACAATAAAGCAGAGTATGGGAGCAGAAAATGGTGGGCTGGTGGGCATGAATGCTTGATGGGGGATCTGGAAACACCTTTCTGACAAAGTGACCTGAAGGACTGAGGGAGAGAACCACACAGACAGCTGCGAGAAGAGCAGCCCAGACCAAGGCTCATAGGAGAAGGGTAGAGTGTGTTCAAGACACAAAGAAACTGGTGTGATAGGCAAAGAGCAAATGAGGCAGGGATTAGGAAGAAACAGGTAAGAAGGGATCTGGGAACAAGATCACATGGGGCCCTGGAGGCCATAATAAAGACATGGACTTTTATTCTTAGTGAAATGAGCAACCATCTGTAAAGTTCTGCACAGCCACCTGAAAGGTTCTAAAGCAAAATTATCTGAATTACTCTTTTTTTTTGGTATGCTATATGGCGGGGTCACATTTCATTATTTTTCCATGTGAGTATCCAGTTATTGGAGCACCATTTGTTGAATTTTTGTTTTGTTTGTTTGTTGCTTGTTTGTTTTGCCTGTTTGTTTATTTTTTGGGAAGTGCATGGACCAGGAATCGAACCTGGGTCTCCCACATGGCAGGTGAGAATTCTACCACTAAACTACCCTTGCACCCCATGACTTACGTTTTGAAAGTAAACTGCTGCTGCTGGGTGGTAACAGACTATGGTTTGATGGGGGCAAGGTGTTTTAAGAATGGAAGGAAAGAGACCACTTAGAGTCTATTGCAGTAGCCCAGGCAAGAAATGATGTTGGCTTAGACCAGATGGTGAGAGAGAAAGTAGTACTTTGGGACACATTTTGAAGAAAGACCTGAGGGTATTTACTGAAGTATCCAATGTGGGACCTGAAGGCAAATGTTGAGGTATGGATTTCAATTCTTTCCTCCAACCTGACTGTTTTTATGTTCCCCCACTGTGTTCCCCAGCCAATCTCCTCAACAAACTGCTTTCTGTTTAAAATTATTGACTGACAGCTTCTGCCTGCCATCAGGTAGAACCTCCACAGGGCAGGTTGTGGTGTCTACCCTGGACCCTCTTGTGAACATGCATCCAGCTGAAGATCTATTGCTCCACACACAATTACAATGAGGAGTTCCTACCTGTTTCTCTTGCTTTATTACACCAACCCTAATCTCACCCTCCATTCAATCAAACTATGCTGCTTTTTGAAACATTCAAATCCCATCTGTTCCAAAAACTCACTCAGTCTAAAGTGATCTCTATGTCCTTTAAATTGTATAGAACACATACAATCTATCAAGTAATTATGTTTTGCGTTATGACATCTCTTCTTATTGTCAATTTAAATAGTTTATTGTTATTTAACATTTCACATGGTCTTCTATCATTAACTAAAATATAAATTTTTTATGGATACAGAATTTACCTTATATTCCTTTATATTGTTTCATTACACAAAACCTACAAGGACATACTACCTTGCACTTAGTAGATGATTAATAAATATATACTTGATTATACTCTAGCTCTAGCCACTACCTCCATTTTCTCACCATCCATTTCCTTCTAGTTCCCAGGTAATCATACTCCCAAACATTCTCAAGTATCTGTTTTAGCTGAAACGCAGGGCTCATGTAAAAGAAATGCAAGCTATAACTAGAAAGATATGTTGCAGTTTTATTTTGGAGGTTGTATTAGTTAGGGTTCTCTAGAGAAACAGAATCAACAGGGAACACTTGCAAATATAAAATTTATGAAAGTGTCTCATGTGACCGTAGGAACGCAGAGTCCAAAATCCACAGGCAGGCTGCGAAGCCGATGACTCCGATGGATGGCCTGGATGAACTCCACAGGAGAGGCTCACCAGCCAAAGCAGGAATGGAACCTGTCTCCTCTGAGCCCTCCTTCAAAGGCTTCCCATGATTGGATTTAGCATCACTAACTGCAGAAGACACTCCCCTTTGGCTGATTACAAATGGAATCAGCTGTGGATGTAGCTGACGTGATCATGACCTAATCCTATGAAATGTCCTCATTGCAGCAGACAGGCCAGCGCTTGCCCAATCAGATGAACAGGTACCACAACTTGGCCAAGTTGACACCTGTCCCTAACCATGACAGTCCACCCCTTGTCAACTTGGCACATACATATATATATATATATATCACCTTAGACCATACTTAATTTCCAAATGAAAACAAATAAGCACACATTTTTTCTTTTACCTGACAATACTCAACTGTCCTGCATATAACTGGAAACATATAAATCTCTCCAGAATAGCGTGCAAATCCTTGGGCAACATTCATTCTTAAACTTGATATCTTACAACTTAAATAGTATAACACAAACAAAACAGCATTACAGTCCTCGTTTTTGTAACTGATCACGTGGTCGAAGTTCATATTTATCACTACCTTCTTCCACTACCCATTCCATGTTCCCTTTCCCCTCAGCAAGCACTTCAGCTGGCCGTGGTTCTTTGCCTGGTGGGGTGACCCAAACCTTCATTCCTGAAGTCTCAGAGCCATTAGTGGTCCTGCCTGGATTGTGTTGTTGCAGTTTTCCATTGATTTTAATCACAGGGCATGGTAGTACTAATAGACACCCCAGGGGATCTCCTATATTCCAAGAAAACTCTTCTTTACCTCCATTATGTAGTTGCAGTCCTACTTCCTTCTGATAGTCAGGGTCAATTACCCCAGACAATAATGTAATCCCCTTCTTGGTGTGTTGATCCAGAGGCATAAGTAGCCCAAAGTGGCCAGGTGGCAATCTTAACTTCCAGTTCAGTGGTATCACTGTTGTTTCTCCTGGAGAAAGCACACCCCGTTTTGGAACTAAAACCTGTAGACCAGCAGAACTCAGGGTAGCAGGGACAGGAAGCAAAAATTTTCCTAGTGGATCACTAGGAGTAATAGTGAGTGGCACCACACCCATTTCCACCCCTTGGTTCCTGGACCCATGGATCCTGGCTATGGGAGAAACAGCACCATACAGCGGACACTGATTCAGAGCATACACAGCTTCCTGGAGAACATTACCCCAGCCTTTCAAGTTTTTGCCACCTAGTTGGCACCGTAATTGAGTTTTCAAAAGGCCATTCCACCGTTCTATCAATTCAGCTGCTTCTGGATGATGGGGAACATGGTAAGACCAGAGAATTCCATGAGCATGTGCCCATTCCCGCACTTCATTTGCTGTGAAGTGTGTTCCTTGATCTGAAGCAATGCTATGTGGAATACCATGACGATGGATAAGGCATTCTGTAAGCCCACGGATAGTAGTTTTGGCAGAAGCATTGCGTGCAGGGAAAGCAAACCCATATCCAGAGTATGTGTCTATTCCAGTTAGAACAAATCGCTGCCCCTTCCATGAAGGGAGTGGTCCAATGTAATCAACCTGCCACCATGTAGCTGGCTGGTCACCTCGGGGAATGGTGCCATATCGGGGGCTGAGTGTGGGTCTCTGCTGCTGGCAGACTGGGCATTCAGCAGTGGCTCTAGCCAGGTCAGCCTTGGTGAGTGGAAGTCCATGTTGCTGAGCCCATGCATAACCTCCATCCCTACCACCATGACCACTTTGTTCATGAGCCCACTGGGCAATAACAGGAGTTGCTGGGGAAAGAAGCTGACTGGTATCCATAGAACGGGTCATCTTATCCACTTGATTGTTAAAATCTTCCTCTGCTGAAGTCACCCTCTGGTGTGCATTCACATGGGACACAAATATCTTCATGTTTTTAGCCCACTCAGAAAGGTCTATCCACATACTTCTTCCCCAGACCTCTTGGTCACCAATTTTCCAATTATGGTCTTTCCAAGTCCCTGACCATCCAGCCAAACCATTAGCAACAGCCCATGAGTCAGTATACAAACGCACCTCTGGCCAGTTTTCCTTCCAAGCAAAATGAACAGGTACCACAACTTGGCCAAGTTGACACCTGTCCCTAACCATGACAGTGGTCTAAAATGCAAGACTGAGTAATGAACACTTCATTTGGTAGGCAATTATAAGTCACTAAATGTGTTTTTTTAACAAGGGGGTAGTATGATAATAGCCATATATTCAGTAAAGAAGATTAATCTTCTTCCTTGTGTATGACAGATTGGAGGGGAAAGAGGCAACCAAGGATTGATATTTCTGAAGCAGCTATTAAAAGGGGTTAGGTGAGAGGTAGGAAGGAAAGGGCCTGAAAGAAGAAAGTGGCAGAGGAAATTTAAGAAAGGAATGCTTTAAGAGAATCTTCAGGATGTTTAGTGGGTTAGACAGAGGAACTGGAAAAAAAACTAAGAGTTAAATGTGACATGTTTCAATCCTCAGTGCTGGTAAAAAATATTATATCATTAATAGAAATAAGGAAGTCAAGGAAGAGCTGATTGGGAGAAAAATACAATGAGTGATTTCTAACATGCTGAGTTGGAGATTGTAGCAGCTATCCACACAGAGGGACTCAGGAGGCAGTTGGAGATCTGGGACTATAAATTAAAAGAAATATTGCTAGAGATACGGTTTTGGAAGGGTTCATAGTTTGCAAAAGCATAATCTTCAAGTTTTCCAAATTTATCCTGTTGCCCCCACCTAAACTAGTCCAGTTGCTGCAGACCAAACTATGCCCAACAGCGAGCTGCAAACATGGGGTTCAAAAAAGAGAATGCTATCAGTGTAGCTGGGCTAGAATGCAAGCCAGGCTCCATGAATATGATCTTTCCCCCTTACCTTACTCAAATTCTTCCACATTATATTATTGGAGCTTCCAATATAAGCCTGTGAATTTCTCTAAAGTACTTGTAAATTTCACAGTAATGATACAGTGAAATGATAAATCACTTGTAATTAGTATACAGAGACTAAAATTGGAGTCATTAATACCTTCTCAGATCTTGTGCTGCATTTCACACTTTGGTAGTGATGTTATTGACATGCCTCAGTTAACCACACAGCCACATACAATTTCTAGAAACTGCACTCTCCAGAAGGCTTGGTACAATCCAGACAGAACAAGCACTATTTTCACAATTGACTTTCACAGCCTCACTTGCAATTGTTAAAAGCATGACGCTGAAGACGAACTCAGAAAAGCTAAGAGAATCATTTTGCCGCAATGGATTAATATCAATGCGGAGCAACAATAAATGACTCACAGAACATCAAAGGGTGTGGCTGTTTTTAAAGAAGACTGAAAAAGAATACAAGTGTGAGTTCTCATGAGTCTCAAGAAGTAAACCTGTAACTTACGGCCAAGAAAACAAGAAGCAAAGTACTACCTACAACCCTAGACAAATGGAATACAGAATAACAGAAATTACAGCAGAAGAGACTAAACCAATCATTACTAAAACAACTAAAGTTATAGTTTATGGGAGGAAGTTATACAGAAAACTGACACTGGAAACTGCAAAGAAATAGCTACTCTGAGTGGGCTTCACGTGCTCAGAGTTGACTGAGATTGACAATACAGGGTTTCTTGTGCTTTTCTCTATATATCTTTAGCATATATATATATATATATATATATATATATATATATACACACTGTATATCTTTTGTAACTGCACATAAAATACATATAGACACTGAAATTCCTTTATGCATTTAAACCTTATTTTAATATGACATCTATGTGAGAATTTTTAAAAACAATACATTTTAAGAGACACTACAGCTGAAATATCATATGCCAATTTTGGGGAATTATTGCTTTGAACACAAGGAATATAATCATATCAAAAGGAGAAAGGGTCAGTGTAGATTGAGATTTCTTAAATTCTATGTTCTATGATGTCATCTAGGGTATTATAACACATGGTTGCCTGAGATCAATATTTAGTTATTCAGTTGCCATAAACTTCTTAGACACCAGGAGGAAAAAATACAATAGGAGGAAGAAAACAAAACTATTCCATGGGAATAAAGCATTGTTTGTTCCAGGAAAACTAGCATTGCTTTTGGTGTACCTATCTGTGTGTACATGTGTTTGTGTATATGTACATGCATGTGTATGTTTGATAGATAAAGGGTATTTTCACCACCTTGAAAATACCCTTTTCATCATGTATAGTTTTACTGACACTACTGAGATCAGGTCATTCCTAGATAATGAAGCAATGGGGATGCAAATGAATAGCTAGTGTATAATAATGATAAGCAGTAGGATTGTGACTGAATACATTGAATAAATTAAGACAATGAAAACTAAATGTATAGAAATTAAATAATATGTAAGATGAAAATCTTGTGAGAGCCACAGGGTAGACTTGAAGAGACTGGACACAGAATAACAATGAACAACTCCAAAGAGTGCCATTTCCAGCCTAGTCTATAAGAATGTCTTACCCTATAGCTGTTCAATGAACAACCTATGCAGCCATAAGTGGCCACCCTGCTTGGTGTGGAAATGCCTGTTAGATTTTTTTTCTGTTAATAATGATGAGTCAGATGTTAACTCTGGCTTAAATAATGGCCAAAGCTTTAAAATGCCAAGCACCTGGTTTCCATGATGTACTCATGCACCAGTAGATTTATAAGTTCAAAAGAGACTGGAATGAAGTGATAATATTTTCTGAAATCATTTTAGGTATGTTTCCCTTCTCTGAGCATGGATTTAACTGACACGGTCTCCCTCCAAAGTAAACAAAAGGACAATAAAATGGAACCCACTAAACTTTAAAAGTTGACCCCCAGCTGTTGTTATATTTAAAATTCTGTCTCAATAAAAGCAAATAAATGATTTTAATTTCTTTCCTCTTTTTTCAAGTTGTACTGTGATCTTTAAACAGTGAAAAAAATTTAAATCACTCTAATATCTTCAGACTTTAATATTTTTATGAAGAAAGAGGTAAGGAATAGTTATAAAAGTTACTTTGAAAGCATCCAGTCACTTCAAGAGCCAACAAGTAGCTCTCAGATGGTTATAACACTGGTCATTAAGGACTCAGCTTGGCTTGAACTTGTAACCTAAACCTCAAAGCATATTTTACAACTACCTATCAAAGTCATACTTGCATATGACCCTCTCGCTGCTGCCAAATACTACAGGGATTTTGAAGTATTCAAAATCTGCCACAAAATCTCATTAAGGTAAATGTTTTTAAATTCAGGATAGCTATAAAAAGCATCGATAAAACCCAAAGTTAACATACGTTTTTCAACATTTAGTATAGGCTATTTGATTTTTGGTAATCATATGCCACTCTTGAAGCAAGCAAAATGCATTTGAAATAATTAGCTTGTACTTTGTAAATAAACAAAGCCTGCCTTATCTAATTTAAATGTTATGTGAAACCTATTTAAAGCAATTTAACAGTTTACTTTTTAGCCATTGAGTCAAAACCTTGCAAAAGAAATGCTGCAACTAATTGTCCCAGTGTTATCAAATCTACTAAGGAAGCAATAAGTATTACATTGTTAAAAATAATGACAATACTTTCTCCCCCCAGAATAAGGAACATGGGTAAATGTTTAATAAAAGGAGTTCAAGAAGGTCTCCCGAGAAGGCCATTTTGGAAGTGGGTGTTTCACACATTCAAATTGTTTTTCTAAGTACAAATTTAACATCAATGCCATTCATACCGAACAGATATTGAGTTGGTAATGTCGAGGGAGATCTTATTTCAGAGAACCAAAGAGTATCACATTTATTCTGCCTTTCAAAGGACTGTCACTGTAATTGCTATAACTATAGCCTGGTATTGTGGTAGCACTTATGCCATAATTTAATTTAAAGAAAAGGTTCAATGTATCAAGAATTTCCACATATTCTCCCTGCTGTCTGAAATTAGAAAATCTAGGCATTTTTTTTTTCTGAGTTTAATGAAGCAAAGCATGAGCCTGAGTGAAGCAAAATTGGAGCTCTCATATGCCCCAGTGAGTTAAATCCAGGATCACATGGCGCATTTCGAGTCTGGATATTCCTGGATTTTGCCTCCAAACTATCTGTCTTCATCCCTAACAGAAACAATAGAAACAAATGCTGAAATGTTACTTTTGACTTTCAGAAAAATCCTTTGCAATTTCTATGTCCCCTGGAAGAAGGCTCATGAAGGAAGAAACATTGTCTATTCTGTTCCTTGTTGTGAACCTGGAACTATTTCTTGCAAAGAGAAGGCCTCAATAAATACATATGCTGATTGATAGATTACTAAAGCCCCAAACATTTCTTCTCTGAGTGCAACCTCCATTGCTGCTACAGATGAGAGCCATCATTTTCAGAATCTAGCAAAACACCCTTTTAGTCTTGAAAGAATTTTTACATGAATGACCACCTTCAAGGGAGATGTCTTAGAAACAGGTGCCTATATTTTTCAAATATGTAATGTAAAGGAAAATCTGTGCACGATATTTAAAACCAAAATCATTCTCTCTTTCCTCCCTAAACCTCTTATTGCTCCAATAACCGCTGTTTCATTTCATGACAACACACCTACACAATCATCTGAGCTAGAAATCTTTTGATTCCTTCTTCTGACTCTCCATATCTATAAGAAGTTACTATACTACAGAAATTATTTTTCTTTAACTCCTTCCTAAATCTATCCCCCTACCTCAAGTACCATAGGCAGTACTGACTCGTACCTGGATTACATTGCAAAAGGTCAGCTCTTTTCTTTTCTTCCAGCTTTCTCCCACTCCACCATACCATTAGAAGTGACACCAGGAGTCATCTTACTAAAATTACTCTGATAATGTCACTTCCAAATCAACACTTCTAGGCTACAATGTTTTATCTACAAAGAGAGCAAGAACTTTGTAGCACAACAACTGAACATTTTCACAACCTGAAGATCTCAACTTTTACTACTATTATCCTCATAACACCCATGGTTTAGCCACGCTAAAATATTCTTAATCCCTCTAAAACAGCTTTGACCTTCCAAGCCTCCAAAACCATATCACTCAGAACTGAGTTGTAGGAAACATAAACCACTGTAGCTATTTTAATCATAAAATGGATTCAACACAGCATATTAGAGACTTAGAAAATCAGTGAAAGAGTGGAGAAGCAGCCTCTGTCCGAATTTCCAGGAATATGTCCCAGGATAGCATAGAAGAGCTGGCCTTCCAACTTTCTGCCATAAACAGAAAACTGAGGAAACAGAGCCAACAGCTGCAATTGCTCTCTTCAGGAACTCAACTACTGGAATGGCAATCAAGAATCAGGATGTCTCTGCAGCTGAAATTGTTAGGTGTAGAGCCTCAGCACATTAGCTGCAAGAGAATCTGGGAAATGACATTCTTACTTCCCATTCTCTACAGTTCAGGGAGCTACACTAGATGGAGATTAGAATGAGGCTTTTAGAATTGTGTTTGTGAAGCCCAACCGAAAAATGTCCTTTGCAATATAAATCCATGCTAAAATCAAGATAAATGTAAAAATAAAAACAGATTGATCACTCCCCTCTGGATTTTATGTATATATTTTCTATTGTAAAAGGAAATAAGGGGAATCAGAGAGATCATATTGTATAAAGCTGGTGGAGTTACAAGATAGTATTTTCTTTTCAAATCATATTTTTCAAAATATTCCTAGATTCAAAGACTAAACTTAGCAGGAAATAAAACCACATCTATTTTCCTGTGCCTTTCAAGTTAACCATTTTCTGAATATTTTCTAAATTACCTCCAAATTATGGAAAAATTACTCATATAAGCCCTCCCCACAAAAGTTTTGTAAATATTGTGCATGTGTGTGTTTTAAGTTCATGATTTTCAGAAATGCTTACAACAGCTTTATTATGATATAAATGATACATATCATATCAAATATATATAAAGTATAAAGCTTGATAAGATTTTAAATATGTACATACACATGAAACCACCACACTCAGGATAATGAACATATCCATTACCCTTAAAAGTGTCCTCATATTTCTTTGGAATTCCTCCTTCTTGATGTCTAGTGTCTTGAAAATTGATGCTCCATACATTTTGTCTGTTTTGGGGTTTGTTTATTTAATTTCATGTGATGGAATAAATCAGGTCCCTTTTGCAGAAACAGAGAACCAAAGTTCTTTTTTCTTTACTATACATTTTTAGTCATTTTCTGAGTGGCTGATCTAGCCAATATTGTAGATTAAGCCAATATGCATCTTACTTATCAAAATCCACTTCAAACTAATATTAACTTGGCTCTGGTAAAAATACAGAAACTAGGCTACATTTTCTCTTTGCATTATTATTGTCATATATATTACACCTATAAATATTAAATACGCTTTAATGTCTTTTTAAAACATTTAAGAGAAAAAACATATATTTATGTACCCTTTTATTTTTTAACTATTTCCACTGCTCTTTCTATATTCTTATAGATTCTAGTTACTATCTAGTGCCATTCCCTTCCAGCCTAAAGGACTTTCCTTAATACTGGGCTACTAGTAATTAGTCTCTCAGCTTTTATCTCAGTTTTTTTTTCAGTTTTCAATTTTTTTTTTTACCTTTTAGCCCTTTAAAAACATCATTTCACTGCCTTCTGGCCTCCATTATTTCTGATGAGAAGTCATTTGTTAATCTTACTGAGGTTTCTTTGTACATTATGATTCTTTGCTCTTACTGCTCCCAAGATTTTCTCTGTCTTTGTCTTTCAACAGTTTAACTGATGTGTCTAGGTGTGAATCTCTTTGTAGTCATTCTACTTGGGGGTTGTTGAGATACTTGGATCTGTAGATTAATGTTTATTGGCGAATTTTTGAAGTTTTCTGCTATTATTTCTACAAATATTCTTTCCACCCTTTTCTCCCTCGGTTTTCCTTCTGTAAGTCTCCTTATATACATGTTAGTAAACTTGCCGTCGACCTACCTGTGTCTGAGGCTCTATTTATTTTTCTACCATTTTTGATCTCTCTGTTCTTCAGAGCGGGCAATTTCTACTAATCTATTTAAAGGTTGCTCATTCTTCTCAAACCTTCTGTTGAGCCCCTCTAGCGTATTTTCATTTCAGTTATTTCACTTTTCAACTCCAGTATTTCCATGTAGTCCTTTCTTATACTTTGCATCTCTATACTAAGAATCTCTAATTGTCGAGTCATTGTTATCATACTTTCCTTTAATTTTTAAACATGGTTTCCTTTAGTTCTTTAAACATATTTATTACCAATGCTTTGAAATTTTTCCCTGCTAAATTCAACATTTGGGCCCGCTAAATTTCTATTGACTGCTTTATTTTCCTGAATATGAATTGACCTTGCATGCTCCTTTGCATATCTCATTATACTTTGTTAAAAACTGTATATTTTAGATAATATAGCAACTATGGATACTGATATTCCCCCGAGAAAATATTTTCTCCCTGTTGTTGTTATTGCTTTTTTTCTGTTTGTTTTAGAAACTTACCTGTAACTCCATGAAGTTGGTCTCCACTGCTGTACGTAGCTGCAAACATCTCAGCTCAATATCTTTTTAAATTCGTATTTTAATTTTTAAGCTTGGCAACTATGAGGTCATCCCTGTAATATATAAACTAAGGGTCAGTCAATAATTTGTCAAGGGTTCTGTTCAAGCTCTTTGAGCCAGTAAGTCTTCTAATGTTTATCACTGGATCTGTATGTGGCTTCATGTAAAGTTCAGGCACTTTCAGCCATACCCCAGTTTTCTGTATTCAGTTTCTGTGTTCTTTTGCATCTTCCCCGTGCAAGTGTGTGGTCTCCCAGTTAGCCAGGGATATGTGGATAGACCAGACTCTCTTTGATCTCCCATTCAAATGTACAATGAAAGGCAGTGTTAAGATTTAATCTATCTGCTGTATGGCTTGTCTCATCTCCAGGATCTTAGTTCTGGTTGACCCACTGGCCAACTGAACAGAGTTATTGGCCTTCTTATTTACTTGCTCCCAAGATCGCCACTTTTCCTGAGAATGCTCTTGGGAATGGGTTTTTCACCTTCCACACCAAATCCAGTAGCAAAGCTTCTGCTTTCATGGTCTTCATCACATACCAACAAAAATGTGGAAGATAAAAGCAGCCACAGGCAATGTGATAGATTCCCAATGTTCTTAAGTTCAGTTTTTCATAAATCAATGTTTTCCAACATATTTGTTTGTCTGGGTGGCTGATTTCGCTTTGGCGGATTTCAGGAACCATGAAATATTTGTTTTTCAGAATACTGCCAAGTTTCATAGTTTTTTTTGCGGGGGAGGGGGTAGAGAATTGGTCATTCTCTTCATTCAGTGATAAAGTTAGGCTTCTCAATTGGTTGATTTTTCCATACATTTTGGGTCATACTTTCCAGCTTCTTTTCATGGTTGATAATTTTTAACTGGTTGTCAAATATCATGAATTTTACCTTGCGAGGTGCTTGATATTTTTGTATTTCTATACATATTCTTGAACTTTGATCTCAGACACAATTAAGTTGCTTGGAAACAATTCGATCCTTTTGGTTCTTTCTTTTAAAGTTTTGTTAGGTGGGACCATAGCAGTGTTTAGTCTACAGCAAATTTTGCCACAAAGGTTAGTTAAAATCCTTCTGAATACTCTACCTAATGACCCTGCACTAATACCTTTTCTACTTTAGCTAGTAGGAATAGAAACTATCCCTTGACCTTCTAATTATTTCATATGGTTTTTTCCATGGCCTTAAATAATTTCCTCAGTCTCATGCACTGAACAGGATTCAGTTGAAGCCTCTAGGGAGATCTGCAGATCTCTGAAGTTTTCTTTGTGCACATCTCTGCTCTCTGATCTTCTGCCATGCAAACTCTGTCTTGGTTTCCCCAGTTCCCAGCTGTCTAATTAATTGGGAGACCACCTGGCTCTGCCTGGGTTCCCCTTCACTATGTGATAATCTGTAAACTTTCTCCAGGTAGTAACTAGGGGCAATCATATAGGGAAAGTCATATATTTTGTCTATTGCTTTTGTTTTCAGTTGTTTCAGGTCAGAAGGAAAATCTGATGCCTTTTAATTTATTATGTCCAGTAGCAGAAGTCAGGAAGTCTTTTGATCAAGGGAATACATTTAGTTCAGTCTTCTGACTGTTTTTCCTTCATTTGTTTTACCATTATCTCCCTACAAACCATGAATACTGTCACTCAAGACAGACCTGACCCAGTATTTTTAAATTTGTTTTTTAGTTTTCCCTTTATTAGAGAAGGTGTGGGTTTATAGAACAATCATGCATAAAATAAATACAACCCTATGCCACCATCCTGCCTTGGTGTGGAACATATTTTATAATTGATGAGAGCACATTTTTATAACTGTATTATTAATTAAAGTTCATGGTTCAACTTAAGGTTCACTATTAGTGCAGTGTAGTTCCATGGACTTTTTAAAAAGATTTTTATTGTTACCATATATACAATGTAACATTTCTCCTTTAATCATATCCAGATATACATTTCAGTGATGTTAAATGTGTTCACAATATTGTACTGTCATCACCACCATCCATAACAAAAACATTTCCATCATTCCAAATAGTAACCACGTACATTTTAAGCCTTAACTTCCTATTCTTTATTTTCCCCACCTCTCATTCCCTGGTAACCTATATTCTAGATTCTGGCATTATGAGTTTGCTTATTCTAATTATTTCAAATTAGGAAAGTCAAATTAGTGGGATCACACAATATTTGTCCTTTTCTGTCTGGCTTGCTTCACTCAACATGATGTCTTAAAGGTTCATTCATGTAGTCACATATATCAGGATTAAGACCCACCTAGGGCATGCATCAACTGAAATAACCTAATCAAAAAGAATCATCCATAATAGGTATACACCAAAAGGAATGGACCATAATAACATGATTTTTTTTTTGGCGGGGGAGGTACATACAGCCTCAAACCATCACAGTATGAGGTAGGGAGTCTCTATTTTTTTGCAAATGGTGATCCAGTTTTCTCAACACCATTTGCTGAAGAATGTATTCTTTCCCAGTTGAGCAGTCTTTTCACCTTGTCAAAAATCAATTGGCCTTAAATGTGAGGTTGATTTCTCATCTCTCAATCCTATTCCATTGGTCTATAAGTCTGTCCTTGTGCCAATACTATGCAATTTTGATTACTGTGGCTTTGTAATATGTTTTAAGAATGGAACATATGAGTCTTCCAACTTCATTCTTCTTTTCAAGATTGCTTTAGTTATTTGGGACTTCTTACCCTAACATATAAATTTGATGATTGGCTTTTCCATCTCTGCAAACAGTGTTGTTGGAATTTTTATTGGGATTACATTGAATCTAGAAATTGCTTTGTGCAGTACTGACATCATAATGATATTTAGTCTTCCAGTCCATGATCACAGAATGTCCTTCCATTTATTTAAGTCTTCTTTAATTTTTTTTAGCAATTTTTTTTTAGTTTTCTGTGTACAAGTACTTTGCAACATTTGTTAGATTTATTCATAGATATTTGATTCTTTTAGTTGCTATTGTGAATGGAAATTTTTCTTGATTTTTTTGTTTTGATTGATCATTGTATATAGAAACATGACTGATTTGGGGGTACTGACTTTGTACACCACCATTTTGCTGAATTCATTTATTAGTTCTGGAAGCTTTGTTGTGGATTTTTCAGGATGTTCTGTATATAGGATCATATCATCTAAAAATAGGGGAAGTTTTATTTCTTCCTTTCCAATTTGGACGCCTTTTATTATCTTTTTCTTGCCTAAACTGCTAAAGCAAGAACTTCCAGTACAATGTTGAATAACAGTGGTGACAGTGGGCATCCATGTCTTTTTCCTGGATCCTAAAGAGAAAGTTTTTAGTCTTTCAACATTAAATAAGATACTAGTTGTGGACTTTTCATATATGCTCTTTATTATATAGGAGACTTTCCTTCTGTTCCTAGTGTTCTAAGTGTTTTTATCAATAGTGATGTATTTTGTCAAGTGCCTTTTTTGTGTCAGTTGAGATTATAGTGTTTTTTTTCCTTCATTCTGTTAATTTGGTATATTACATTAATTGATTTTCTTATGTGAACCAATTTTGCATACCAGGGTAAATCTCACTTGATCATGATGTTTAGTTCTCTTAATATGATGTTGGATTCAGTTTGCTAGTTTGTTATGGATTTTAACATGTATGTTCATTAGAGATAATGGTCTGTAGTTTTATTTTCTTGTGGTATCTTTATCCAGCTTTGATATGTGGGTGATATTGTCCTTATAGAAGGGTGTGTTCCCTCCTCTTCAATTTTCTGGGCAAGCTTAAACAGAAAAGTCTTCTTGGAATGTTTGTTAGAATTCCCCTGTGGAGCCATCTGATCCTGGGCTTTTGTTTGTTAGAAGGTTTTTTATTACTTTTTCAATCTCTTACTAGTGACCGGCTTGTTAAAATCTTCTGTTTCTTCTTGAGTCAATGTAAGTGGTTTGTGTGTTTCTAAGAATTTGTCTACTTCATCTAGGTTATCTAATTTATTGGCATACAATTTGTTCCCAGTATTCTCTTATAGTCTTATTTCAGTGGGGTTGGTAGTAACGTACCCTCTTTCCATTTCTGATTTTTGTTATTTGTATCCTCTCTTTTTCTCTGTCATTGTAGTTAAAGATGTGTTAATTTTATTATCTTCCTAAAACATTGTTTTTTTGTGTTTTGATACTCTCTATTAGTTTTTTGGGGGTTGGTTTTCTATTTTATTTATCTCCACTCTAATCTCTGCTATTTTCTTCCATTTACTTGTTTGGGCTTGGTTTACTCTGTTTTTTCTAGTTCTTCTAGCTTTGCTGTTTGGGCTCTGATTTGAAGTCTTTCTTCTTTTTTTAATGTAAGCATTTAGAGCTATAACTTTTCCTCTAAAGCATGTAGAGCTATAACTTTTCCTCTCAGCACTGCCTTTGCCGCATCCCATAAGTTTTGGTATGTCATATTTTCATTTTCAGTTGCTTCAAGATATCTTCTAAATTTGCTCTTTAACCCACTGGTTCTTTAACAGTATGTTGTTTAATTTCCACATATTTGTGAATTTGCCCTTTCTCCCTCTATTATCAAATTCTAGATTCATTCCTTTGTGGTTGGAAAATACACATTGTTTGATTTCATGTTTTTGCCTTTATTGAGATTTGTTTTGTGACCCAACATACAGTCTATCCTGGAGAATGATCCATATGCACTCAAGAAAAATGTGTATTTCTGTTTTTGTTGGGTGTGGTGTTCTACATATGTCTGTTAGGTCTAATTGGTTTAGTGTATCATTCAAGCCCTGTTCTTCCATATTATCTTCTGACTAGATTTTATCCACTATTGAGAGTGGTATATTAAAGTCTCCTACTACTTATGTAGAATTGTCAGTTGCTCCCTTCAAATCTGTATTTGCTTCATATATTTTGGAGCTCTGCTATTATATGCATGTATATTTGTAACTGTTACATTTTCCTGTTGAACTGTCTCCTTTATCAGTATATAATGACTATCTTCGTCCCTGATAACTATTTTTTACTTAACTCTCTTTTATCTAATATTATTATAGCTACTCCAGTTCTTTTTTGGTACTATTTGCATGGTACAGTTAACCCCTGCACATTGCAACTTTCCCCTTCGCAGTTTTGACATATCGTGGGGAAGGGTAAGAAATTAAATGGGCATTTTTGGGAAGTTTTGCAAAAGTTGTAGTCAAGACATGAAGGCCAGCAAATGATACACAAAGGCTAGAAATATGCGGGATTGTTCTGTTTTGTTTTGTTTTGTTTTTAAAGGCATTTCAGTAGACTCTGGCATCATACAAGAAAAGTCTACATACATATACGATTTCCTAAAGGGAAATGAAGGTGAAGGGTCTACCCTTAAAGATTTCCAGGCTAGCAAAGGCTGGTTTGAAAATGTAAAAAAAGGTTTAGGCTACTCACTGTAAAAGAAAAGGGAGAGGAAGCATCTGTCAAGCAAAACAGCAGCTAAGAAGTTTTCTGCAACCTTGAAAAAAGTTTCATACATAGATTTTCCAGATCGTGAAGGCACCATGCCCCTAACCCCCATGATACGGAAAGGGTAACTGTATTTATTTTTCCATCCCTTCACCCTCAACCTATTTGTATCTTTGAACTTTAAGGTTAGTCTCTCACAGACAATATATTTGGGTCATGCTATTTTATACATTCTGCCAATCTCTGCCTTTTTACTGGACAGTTTAACCATTTACATTTAAAAGTCACTACTGATAATACAGGACTTTCTTCTGCTATTTTGTCATTTAGCTTCTGTAAGTCTTATGCCTTTTTTGTCACTCACTTCTGTTAAGGCCTACTTTCATATTTAGTTGCTTTTTTTTATCGTACCCTATTGAGTGCCTTCTCATTTATATCTGGATATATTTTTCATCCATTTTCCTTATGGTTACCATGGGGTTAAAATTCAATATCGTAAATATATAACAATCATATTTGGTTTGATATAAACTTAACTTCAATAGCATGTTCATATACTTTTCCTATTTTACACCTCTGTTGCCCCATCAGATTTTTGGTACTTGTTACCATTCATGGCTTTGTACATTGTATGTCTAAAGCCAGTGATTTATTATTAACTTTTTATGCATTTGCATGTTAGCAACAGTAGGAGGCATGAAGTGGAGCCACATACCAAACAATACAATTAAATAATGCTGGCATTTATAATTATCCAAATTGTTACCTTTATTTCTTTATGCTGCTTTGATCCACTATCTAGTGTCCTTTCCATTCATACTGAAGAACTCCCTTTTACTTTGCCTGTAGGGCAGGTCTACTCGTGGTGAACTCCCTCAATTTAGTTTCTCTGGGAATGTCTTAGTCTCTCCTTCAGTTTTGAAAGTCTTGCCAGATATAAAATGTTTGCTTCACAGTCGTTTTCTTTCAGCACTTTAAAGTATTTCAACCCAAGTGCCTTCTTGCCTCCATGGTTTCTGATGAGAAATCAGCACTCAGAACTCCCTTGTATGTAATATGTTACTTTTCCCTTGCAGCTTTCAGGATTCTATGTGTCCTTTGCATTTAATATTGTAGTAAATATATAACTGGGCATATTTTTCTTTATGTTTATCCTATTTGGTGCTCCCTGAGCTTCTTGGGTGTGCATATTCACATCTTTGGCTAAGTTTGGGAAGATCTCTGTCATTATTTCTTTGACTATTCCTTCTGCCCCTTTCTTTCTTCTCCTACTTTAGGACACCCATAATGTTTATATTGGTGTGCTTGATGATGTCCCATAGCTGTTTTAATCTGGTTTTACTTTTAATAATTTTTTTCTTTCTGTTTCTCAGCCTGACTCATTTCAAATGTCTTGTCTTCACATTTACTGATTCTTTTGCCAGCTCCAATCTGCTCTTGAAAGCCTCCTTGGCATTTTTTATTTCAGTGATTGTGACCTTCAAGTCTCATAGTTCTGTTTGGTTCCTTTTTAAAACTTCTATCTCTTTACTGAGTTTCTCTTGCTAGTTCACTGTTTTCCTTATATCCTTCACTTCTTTCTCTATACTTTCCTTCATCTCCTTGAACATTTTTAAGTTCATTTTTTAAAGGTTTTGTACAGAATGTCTCCATTCTGGTCTTCTTCATTGATGTTTTCTGGATTTGTATCCTCTTCCTTTTGGTGGGCCACCATTTCCTGTTTCTTTGTATGTCTTGTACTCTTTTGTTGCACAATGTACATTTTAATATATTAAAATGTTAACTCTGTGATTTATTCCCCGGGCTGTCTGTTTCTTGGTTTTGTAACTAGCTAGTGATAAGACAGAGATTTTCTTGAGCTTCAACCCTTCTATCAAGAAGGTCTGACCAAGGCAAATGCAGTGTGTAGTTCTCTCTATCTTAATGGATCTCTGTCTTGACCTCAACTTTTATTTTTCATTGTTTGGGAGTTCCCCTGTTTACAGGAGTTATGTTGTCCCCTCTGTTTCCCAAGGGCAAACTGCCTTCTCTTGGGTATATCAAGCCAGTAGGCCTTTGTCCCAGACTGTCCACCTCTATTTTTTTAACACTGCTTTCATAGTTTCATGCTGCTTTTGCCTGGAGGCAAATCCTGGGAGGAGGGTTACCCCAGGAGGTATTTTTGGCTTTCACAGCCAAAAGAGGTCTAGGGACCCAAGAAAGGGACACAGACCAGCTCTAAAATGTCCTGTGGAGGGGGTCAGGAAGGGTGCCAAAAACTTCTGTGCCTCCCCAAAGCTGAGCCTTCCTGAGCTACCCAGCAAATACAGCCTTTCAGCTAACTTTCCCCTACCACCCTGAGGAAGGTCTGTACCTTTAAATCTCTACCTGTCCTGGGAGGTTTGAAACAATGGCAACCCTCTGAGCTGGAATTCAGTAATCCAAATTCACTAATCAACAGCCGTGCACACTCCTATTCTCAGAAAAGAGAATTTTTATGTTCCCTTCTGTTTGCAACACCTATTCTGGGGCAGGACCCCATGGCAGTCTGCCATGAAAGTGGAGGATGGGCACTGGCAGCCACCATGCAGGGAGAGCAATTCACAGTTCTTTACTATAATTTATCAGCTGCTGCCTCCCACTCTTCCTTGGATGCTATACAGTGTTATTTTGGCCTCTGGAGTTTCAAAACAGGTGTTAATACAGTTCCTGTCTGTTTAGTCATCGTTTTGGTGGGAGGACTGAGTCCTGGAACTCCCTACTCCACCAACTCCAGCAGAAGTCCTGACCTAGTCTTAATAATGGAACATGTGTTTTTTGAGTACTTACAATAGCTTGCCACTACCCTAAATGCCACGGACATGAAGACAAATGAAAACAGCAACAACATAGTAGTCTGCAGCCAGAATCATCATTCTGGTTTCTCACTGTTGGTCCCTCTGGATTAAAAATCTCTTTGTTCTTTCTTCCTCATCCCACTCTGCATATCTTTACCCAACCTACTAAACCCTTTTCTTTGTAATGTACAGTGCCTAACTTTTTTAGGTGAAGGGGATATTTTTATAACCTCCAAAGCTTTTTCCTTATGAGTCAATTTTTCTCTTCACACCATCCTTCTCTAATAAAGGGAAGATGCTTTCTTCTCTCTCCCTATATTTATTCTGTTTTTCTCTCATTACTTTAATTTTATTTAGGCAAAAGAACAACAATCATGTTTAAGCTTAGGATGGGAAACATCGCAGCAGGGTTCCATAAATAGAGTTTAATTGCAGTAATTACTTACGTTAATTATATATCAACTGATTATTTTAAGACATATTTATTGAGCACCATCAGCTTTCAGAGGTACCCATCATTCTCCCACTATTTTTACAGATTCTCTATCCATGCTCAGAATAATCAGCTATCATTTGACACATGTATAATAAGTACCTAATGAAATCCCAATTAAAATTGTATTTGAGACACTTAATTTTAGAGATAAATTAGAAATAATTACATGATTCAAGAATCTGCATCAGACAAGAGAGAGACAACTGTATCTTGACTAACTGGAAAGGACAAGCACAGATGAAGCCTTTTAATGTGCTTTCCAAAACCTGTTAACAAACATTATTGTACCTCAGCAGATGGCACCAAGAGATGTCTTTTTTTTTAAATAGACAGTTCCCTTTCACAGACTGACTTGAGTGATTTTAGTTCTCATTATTACTGTCATCTGCTAGAGACCAAAAAATAAATAAATGAAAGAGGAAAGCACGTTATTTTTCCATAAGGCAAGAGCATCAGCATGGAGCCAGCCTTCGAGCATACTAAGTTTAATTTACAGAGCAGCAATACGCAGGAGGATGTATGGACTGCCTTTTAGCTGTTCATTTCAAACAAGTAATCTTCATTTGGAGCTGGGATACCTGGTGCTTGCTAGGTCCAGAGTTCCCTCCCTCTCTTTCCTTCTTCTATCCTGCCCCCAGCTAATTATTTTCCCTTAAGATTAATAAATTCTGGAACCAATCAAAAGCAGGCTGTTAGGAGACACTAACTAGGTAAAAGCTTTAAAACCATCCCTTTCGGAGTTCAAAAGATCACTTTCCTACACCATAATCTCAAAAATACACTTATTTCCTTCTGAGAGAGCTATTTAGTCTCCAAGGGAAAGCAGAAAACTGCCCCAATTAAGACCACCAAGCCTTTGCTCAAAGCTTCCTTACCTTCCCTTGCAACATCTTTGTTTAGAGGACACCAGACTCATTTACAAACCTCACTTGCAGAAACTGTTAACGTGCTTTCCTATCTGTGTAATTTACTGCTAAAGAACACAATAGCGTCTAACAGAAAACAGCTGTTATAAAATCCACTCTTTCTGGCAGGAGCGGCTCCAAATGTAGGATTTTAATTTTATCTCCTGATTGATAACACCCCATTAGCCATATCCAGATTCCTAACTGCAAAATGACGCATGGGCACTATTTTAAGCTCCCTCCCAGATGGCTATCATTATACTTGCTTGTCCCTCTGAACATAAAGTCCACAGTTTGGGTGATGGGGTATGAAACAGACACTTATAACTGCCTTGACACATGAAAAGGGAAGTACTGGTCACAGCTGATCCAGAGTGTTAAAAATGCATAGATAAAGAGGGGAAGAGATTTGAGCAAAAGAGGAAAAACAATAATGGTGTTTAATAATATAAAAACTGGTGTCATAAACCAAATGTACCTGACATTTCATAAAAAAACAAGAAATATTTTATTTGATCTTTCGGGCATTTAATTGTTATAAAAGAAACATAGGGAGTGCCCTCTTTCACAAGCTACATAGGATTTTATTCAGGATTCAGAGGGAAGACGTCAGTTTTGAAGACTGGGATTAATAATTAGTGAGTCTGCTCTCCCCAAATATACAGCAGAAACTAAACAACAAAACAATTACACTAAAGCACGGCAGAGACATTTGGCTATGGCAACCCTGCTACGATAGTATCTCAACTGAACAAAATATGGACTCTTCATCAAGATTCAGCAGCAAAATCTTCAAGAAAAAGTAAAGTTCATTAAAGTGACAGCAAGAAGAAGGGAAAGGGAAGTCTGTACCCAAGTTCTTGAAATTCTCATGAAGTTGGTGACTGATTCATGATGCTTTTTGGAGTAACTTTAATTATTCATCTAAAACCATCCATCATAATCAAGGGCATGATAATAAGGCACAAGCAGAAATTTTGTGACTTGAACAAAGACATATATTTGCAAATGCAAGCCTAACTAGAAGCACTGTTGATCGGATTATTGAAGACAAGGTGGCTAAATCACAAACACTTTTCATTTAATGTAAAAAAGGAAATAATTTGTCTAATATAGCTAATAAATGCTGTAAATAAAAACATCTGGTAATCTTTAGCTAAAAAACAAAAAGAAAAAGAAGAAAGGCACAGAGGCATCTACCAGCCTTAATGAGATCTATTTAAAGCATCTCACATCCCTTGAGACTCCCTGCCTCTATTTCCTCAACCCGTCCAGTATTCCCTACTTTCCCACTTCATCACACACTTCTCACCATTCTTGCCCTTGCAAAGACTCTTCTCCCTCTGCTAAAATATTTTGTCTGGGATCATCCTGAAATAATAGCCTCAGACCTCAACTAATAATCTTGTGACCTGAAAATTCCTTTGATACTGAGCATCAATGCTAGGGTAGTCACTCAGCCACTCCTACCTACCAATGCCCCTTCCCCCTTTTTAAAATGTGTTAGACAAAAGTGGCTCCCTACCAAGGGAGTATCCACAGCTATGTAGGTACCTTGTCCCTCATCGTTAAAGGGAAACAGAGGCAGATATTCCCTTTCCTCTCTCTATGGCAGTTCAGGCATTGGCTCAATTACATAGGCTCAGACAATTTTGGCTTATACTTTGTATCTTGAGGAAGGGAGGTGCATATGAAAGGATTGAGAGAATGTTCTAGTTTGCTAGCTGCTGGAATGCAACACACCAGAGAGACAGATTGGCTTTCAATAAAAGGGGATTTATTTACTTAACATATAGTTCTTCAGAGGAAAGGCAGCTAACTTTCAACTGAGGTTCTTTCTTACGTGGGAAGGTACAGGGTGATCTCTGCTGGCCTTCTCTCCAGGCCTCTGGGTTCCAACAACTTTCCCTGGGGTGATTCTTTTCTGCATCTCCAAAGGCCTAGGCTGAGCAGCAAGTGCTGAGATGCGGTATGCTGAACTGCTTGGGCTGTGCTACATTGAGCTCTCTCATTTAAGCACCAGTAAATTAAATCAAACATCATTCATTGCAGCAGGCACACCTCTTAGCTAACTGCAGGTGCAATCAGCAACAGATGAGGTTCACATGCCATTGGCGCATGGCCACAGCAACAGAACTAGGCACCTGGCCAAGTTGACACCTGAATCTAACTACCACACCCCTCCTCATTAAAGGGAAACAGAGGCAGATATTCCCTTTCCTTTCTCTATGGCAGTTCAGGCATTGGTTCATTACATAGGCTCAGACACTTCTGGCTTATACTTTGTTGTAAGAAGGGAAGTGCATATAAAAAGATTAAAAGAATATTCAGAACCTGAGAATTGGACTGAAAGTCCAGAGACAGATGGAGTGACAAGTATGCAGGTTAAGGTGACAACTGCAGATTTGAGGATTGAAACCTCTAACCATATCTTCTTCCTTGTTATGTCACGTTCATATTTATGTTTTGACTAGTATTCTTTGTTTTCTTTCTGATTGGCTATTCAAAGCCTTTTTTATTCACATATAAAGGTTGAAAGATGATAAAGAAAAGAACAAAGAGAAGAGGAGAATGACACATTTGCAGTTTTATATTTTGCAATTTTTTAATATTCCTAAGTGTATTATTGCCCCCTTTTCCTCTGAATTGGGATATATTTCTTAGGAATATATTTATCAATCTTGACTTTCTGTTTTTTCTCTGAAATCATTTTTTATCATGGCTTTTCAGGGATCAGCAAACTTTGGAGCACTGAGTTATCCTCAGTAGTCTTTATATAAAAGCTTTGAGGTCGTTGTTATTCTCGACTTTGTTTTAGAAATGAAGAAATGTAGATATGAAGATGTAGTCCCTTTCCAAAGTTACAATATAGTCACTGGGATTATAAATCAGAGATAAGTGACTCCAAATTCTTTACTCCAAACCTGTACTAGATCAACAGTAATTAAACAAGCAGAATTAGATGGAAACATTCTAAAAAACAGAATACCAAACTGTCAGGAGAGCAAAACAATTAAACAACATAGATCATAAACAGAACTAAAGTATATATGATAATCTGATATGATAAAGGGAGAAATTCAAATTGGTGGTAAAAGATGTAGCATTCAAAAAATGATTGGGAGTGCTTGATTCTAATCAAGAGAATGTAGGGGAACTGTGATGGTTAATTTTGTGAATCGAATTGACTAAGCTATCGTGCTCAGTTGTTTGTCCAAACATTAGTTTAGATGTTGCTGTGAAGGTATTTTGTAGATGTGATTAACATTTATAATCAGTTGGATTTAAAGGAGATCACCCTTGGTAATATGAGTGGTCTTCATCCAATCAGTTAAAGGTCTTAAGAGCAAAAGCAGGTTTCCTAGAGAAGAGAAAAAAAGCAACTCCTGTCTGAGCTGCCAGCCTGGCAGCCTACCCTGCAGAGTACAGACTTGCCAGCACCCCACAATACCTTGAGCCAATTTCTTAAAATGAATCTTTTAGCATATATGTGTGTTTATGTGTATGTATGTATATTTATATGTACGTTTATATATTTGTGTGGGTGACACATAACAAATTCAGAACACAAACCACGTTAGTAAAAATACATACAACTCAAAATCACAGATCAAGTTTTATTTTCCTTAATATGTAAAGAGTTCCTACAAGTCCATAAGGAACATTAACAGCTCAATAGAAAAATGGGCAAAGGACATGAATAGGCAATTCACAGAAAAAGAAATAAAAATGGTTTTGAAAATGACATAAAATTGTTCAATTTCAATTATAGTTGTATTATGTAAATTAAATTGTACTGTGATTTCATTTTCACTTATATTGGAAACATGAAATATTTACTAGCAAACAATGTTGGTACCTGGGAAAATATCCTCGCCTCCCTTCCTATTGGGAAAGTTAATTGGCATAAATTCATTGGAAAAATAATGTCAAAATTTATCTATATTGCTAGTGCACATTTCCCTTGACTTAGAGATTTTGATTTATTCTACTTAGATATTCATGCATGTGTAAAATGATGTATGTACAATGCTAGGCAATGCAACAATAATAAAATATTGGAAACAGCTTCATTGCCCACTAACAAATACAATTTAAAATATATATCAATGTTAGAAAAACAGGCTGCTCTAAAAAACAGTTGAGGATGAATTTATGCACTGCTGTGCAGTAAACACCAATATATACTATTAAGTGAAAAAAAAGAACAAATTATTTATTCCTTTTACATGTGTCTATGCTTAAGACAATTCTGGAAAAATATACAAGATATGAAGACATTATTTACTTTCTAGAGAGGGAGACAGGGTGGTTAAGGGACAGGTATGGGAGGGAGATGTTTTACTTTATACCCTCTGAAATTTGTATCATATAATTGCATTAGTTATTTTTTAAAAAATTAATATTTTAAAATTATGTTGGAAATTTGTGTCATGTAAATACATTGGCTAATTTCTTTTAAATAAATATTTTTTTACCGCTTATCCTTTTTTTTAAAAACTTTTTTTATTGTACAGTGTAACATATATACAAAGCAAAGAAATAAAAAAGCAATAGTTTTCAAAGCACTCTTCAAAAAGTGGTTACAAGGCATATCCCAGAGTTTGTCATGAGCTACCATATTATCCTCTCATATTTTAACTTCTAGATGCTGCAGAATATAGGAGCTAGAGGGCTTAAATACTTTTTCATCGTCACAATCAACTCCATTTTCCTTTTTTGTGTGAACAATAACACATATAAAAAGCTACAAATTTCCAAGCACAGCACCACAATTAGTTGTAGAACATATTTCAGACTTTGACATGGGTTACAATTTCACAATTTTAGGTTTTTACTTCTAGCTGCTCTAAAATACTGGAGACTAAAAGAAATATCAATTTGATTCAGTATTCATATTTATCTGTTAAGTCTTATCTTCTATGTATAATTCCACCATCACCTTTGATCTTTCCATACCGCTCATTGGGGTAGTTTGGGCTATGGTAATTCTAAATTTTTTATATTGGAAGGGTCTGTCACTAATATGGGGTAGGGAGATGGAACTATCTGATGTTCTGGAAAGGCTAGGCTAGGTTTCAGGACTTATCTTGACGAGGCTGCCATTTGGAGGTTGTAGGTTTCTGGCAAGTAACTCTAGTGCCTGGAACCCTTGTAGAGTCCTATAAATTGCCCTAGGTGTTTCTTTAGGATTGGCTACAATGGTCCTGGTTGGGGGTTGATAGGTTAAGATAGGCAGCAAGGTCTACATGAAGCTTGTGTAAGAGCAACCTCCAGAGTAGTCTCTCGAATCTATTCGAACTCTCTCTGCTACTGATAGTTTACTAATTACACTTCTTTTCCCCCTTTTGGTTAGGATGTAATTGTTGATCCCATGGTGCCCCGTCTGGATTCATCTCTGGGTGTCCTCTCCCACATTGCTAGGGAGACTTTCACTCATGGATGTCATGCCCCACATAGTGGGGAGGGCAATGATTTCTTGCAGAGTTGGACTTAGAGAGACTGAGGCCACATCTGAGCAACAACAGAGGTCCTCCAGAATTAACTCTTAGGCATGCCTATAGGTAATCTAAGCTTCTATGCTACCTACATAAGCTTCACAACAGTAAATCTCATGACTGAGGGCATGGCCTATTGATTTGGGTGTCCCTAAAGTTTGACACAGTATCAGGAGATTCCCTGATGGTAAGGTTTAATAATTCCATAGTCTTTCTCCCTTCCCTAAGGGGACTTTGCCAATACTTTTTGTTTATCACGTTAATATACTCAAGGATTTTTTCAGGCATTACAATAATCTGTACAAAATTAAAGGACCTCTTTTTCATTCTGTGCTCTCTGGGTTTCAGTTGTTCAAATGAGCTATACAGATAGGCACTACAGAAAATTTCAGTTCCAGATCAAATAAACCTTTCTTCCATTGGTCTCAAAGAGTATGTGTGGTTTTAAAATATAGATAATGTCTTCCTTACCCCTATGTTCTGAATTACTTTAACCCCAACCTGTTTAGCTTTGTTCTTATCTCTAAATATCAGGTTATATATATAATACAGCCTCTTAAAACCCAGAAATAATAGTCACCACTCCACTCCAGACTTAATGTGTCTGCTCTAAAAGCTTACAATCTAGGTCCCTGTTTTCTTATAAGCATCTCTAAAGGTGACCATACCGTTGTTGTTTTCTTTGTTTCTGGCTTATTTTGTCTCACCAAATGTCCCACATGTTCATTCACATCATTGCATGTCTCACCACACTCTTTCTTTTTGTAGCAGCACAGCCTTTGTTCATAAGTATACAGCATCATTCACCATTCTACTTCTCCATCAGTGCATCCTTCAGCCAGCTGCATTCATTGGGCATCATGTAGAGGGCCCAAAGTCCACAGTCCATCAACATTCTCAATTTTAGATAATTTCTTTGTTCTCAAGAGACAGAAAACCAATAAACACACCCTCAACAAATAGGAAATCTAAACCTCCTTTTGACTCTCGTCCTTCACCCCATTACTTACCTCTGCTGTTGCTGTGGTAGTGCTGATGGTTTCCTTTTGAACATAGTTCATAATATGCAATAGTAGTTTTTCCCCTGTACCCTGGACTTAAACACTCTTTATACAAGAGTCATATCTTTGAAGTAATTCTTACAAGAACTCGTTTATATTTCTAGTGTGAGTCAGTGGGACATGTAGGTCTATACAACCCCTTTCAATCTTGTTCATCTTCAATATGGTAACATTACTTTTAGACCCACTAGAGAATCACCTTCATTCTTATCTACTCCCATACATTGGAGTTCAACCTCATTAGCTAACAGTTCACCCATCTCTAGCTTCTATGTATCTCTAAGTCCCCAGTATTTTGTATTATAAGTGGCTGATTATACATTTATGCTGGTCATAAAAGTGGAATCATACAGTATCTGTCCTTTTGTATCTGGCTAATTTGGCTTAGCATTATGTCCTCAAGTCTCATCCATCTTGCCATGTGCTTCAGGATGTCATTTTTGACTAGTATTCTTTTTCTTTCTTTTCCTATTGTATATGAGGTGTGTTGGAAATAGTTTACTTTACAGCATACTTCTTAAAGTTGTAAAAAATGGAAAGAGAAATAGGACAGACCTAGAGGAGGCATGGGCATCTCCTAAAGATTCTGGCTTTGTAGTTGGATGCAGCAACCGATAAGACTCAGGGCCATAGTTTGAGGATGGGTTATATTGCCAGTTCTACAAGAAAGAATAGGGTGAATTTCATTAGTAGTGCATTTGTCTTTTTAGAGTATAAAAGTACAAGAAGAGTATACATGATTGTTGGACAGCCATCAGAGGGCAATTGTGGACAGTTTTCATTGTGGACAGTGTTCATTTTTTCATCATCTACCACTGAAAGAGAACTTTCCATTATGTGAGTTTGAGCTATAAGGATGACCAGATAATTCATCATAAAGAGGACACTGCTAATAATTATGCTGCACAACCATCATAAACCAGGGCTTTCCGAAGCAAACAAGGACATATGGTCACTTGAGTTTTGAAAAAGAGAGTCTGACTTCCATCACAGAAGCAGTCAAAAAGGAGACAATCCCTCTCCCTGCTCCCTGACAGCTAGGTCATGGGTAAGTACACTGGCTAAGCCATCAGATGCTTCTTGAAGGAATGATATTAAAAATGTGCAGTGGCTGTTTAGAAAGCATTAGTAACAGAAATAGTGAGTGACCAATGGCTAAAGGGCCAGCAGAAACATTCAAGCTACACTGTTCTTTTGATTTGACCTTGACTGGGTATGGTGGCTAGTCTCCAAAGATGGTTCTCAATGAACTCACCTCCAAGTATTTACATCCTTTCATAGGTAGTCCCCTTCTACAATGAATCTGAGCTGACCTGTGACTTGCTTACAAGTTTACAAGTGTCTTAGTTTGAGGCCATAACAAAGTACCACAGACTAGGTGGCTTAGAACAACAGAAATTCATTGTCTCACAGTTCTAGAGGCTAGAAGTCTAAAATCTGTAGGTGTTGGCAGGGTATGTGTACTCTGAGGTCTGTTGGGTTCTGATGTTAGTTTATGATATGTCAATTTCTGCCTCTGTCACATAGCCATCTTTCCTCTGTGTGTGTCTAAATTTCCTCTTCTTAATAAGGACAGCAATCACACTGAATTAGGGTCAACCTTATCCAGTTTGGCCTCATCTTAGCTACTAATATCTTCAATGATCCCATGTCCAAATAGTATCACATTCATGAGACAAGGGACTAGGTCTGGAACACATCTTTGGGGGACGTAATTCAATCCATAACACCAGCCTCCCTTGGTTACTCCCATTTCATGAGTCTGGTTCTCTGATTTTTCTGTTTCAGATCATTCATATTCACATAAACCACTTTTCTATTTCCTAATTCACTGATGACTTTTCTAAACATAGTCTTCTTCACTTTTTTTTTTCACTCTAGGGCAAGGGTTCCCCAACATTTCAAATATAAGCGCTCCACTCCTACTTTTAAAATTTCACACAATAGGTATGCTTTTAGTAACCATTGACTGGGAAACATAAACTGGAAAAAAGAAATCAGCAATCAGGAATTCAGTAATAGCTTTAAGTGAATTTGTATTTTCTTCAGAATAACCATACATACACACACGAAATCAAAAAACCAAACACCCATGTGAGAAGCACATTACTTATTCAGCACTTAGGAAGTTTGCAAACATTTGGACTCTATTAACTCCTCACCCTCAAGGTCCATAACCCACAGTGTGGGAGCCACTATCTGGCACATATGTTTCTCCTTCGACATTCCCTTGAGATGAAGTGGTTCCCAAAATACACTATTTCCTGGGAAAGGAAAACAATCTGGAAAATGCTACAGCTCTGGACAGATAATATCACTGAGAAGCAGAAAGAATAAATACAAGAATTAAAAAAAAAAGATTTCCAAGAAAACAAACATCTTCAGAGGATACACAGAAAGGAAAAAAATCCAACATTTTTGAGAGGAATGGTTCACAAGTATAAAAGTTTTGCTAAAAAAGTATCTGAATTAGAAACACAGTTATTCAAAAATTCTATTAATGGGCAAGAACACAAGCCTCTAAATCTGGGCACTTTCTTTTCCCACCTCCCTCCTCTAAATAGGAAGACACCTACAGAGAGACATTTTCCTCCTCTCTAGACAAGTAGCTAGCTAATGGAAGCTACCATGAGTTCTTCTTGGTTTAAGAGTATGCCAAAATTTAAAGGGTGGGCTTTTATAAAAGTTTGGTTTTCTTTTGCATCCTGCATACATTTCTGACTGGGTGATTAAAAATAATTAGGGTAGAAGGGGAACAACCTCCTTCTTGATAACACATCGAATTCATTATTCCTTCTTATTAAAATAGAAAAATGTTACCTATACAAAGTTAGGAACAATTTCTCCTTACTGTTTTTTTAATATGTACCCAGCAGTTGCCTCAAATAGGGTAATTTTTCAGTTGCACAAGTGTCTCTGGAGATAGCCCAGGAATATCTTATACATATTTGTATTTAAAAACAGGGACATAACACTAGAAAAATACAAGAAGCACCTCTCAATGATGGATGGACAGTCCAAAGCTTAGCACAAGGGCTGGGAGCTTATAAGAGAAACATCCTAAATTTATTCTACATCTTTATGGATGCCACATTTTTAACCTTAATGTTAATATTAAATAATGGCATTAATGGGAAGTTAGACAAGTGGAAGAGGTTCATATTTTGCTTTTTGGCTTAAAAATAACCAGTACAACTTTCCCCCCTTGTAGACTGTAATCCTCAAGTATTGAACTTCTACCACTTTTGCAGTCATCAGCTCTTGGAATTCCTGTGACAATAAAACCATAAAGCAAGCTCTCTCCCAAGCCATTTGTCTAGATTTAGAGTCACTATCCAATCAGCCAGTTTCAAACAAATCTCAAATTAATAATTGCAGACATCCATAAGGATATAATAACTTTCTTAATTAAAAAAAATCAATTCACACCTTCTGAACATCGAAGATAGCTATGCTGTTTTTCTCTCTCAAATGAGGCTCTGGGTCTGGCTAGGAATCATTAGCCACCAAAATGGATATAAGACATTCAAACATATTACAAAAATCTTTGAATAATTCAGTTAACAAATCAGTCAGCCATAACAGGCAAATGCCCAAGAAATCAGGCTTCATTACCTAGCTGCTATAGAGAGGCTCTAAGGAATTTTAGTGCTAAAAAAATATACCATCCTCCCAGATCTCTGCTGTAGCACACCCCATGAGCTTCTCAAAACGTTGGAACATAGAGGAAAATAATGGGGATGCAAGGGAACAAGATGGAGCATGAATATTCATCAAATGCCTACATTGTTATAGGCCCCACCCCAGACACACATACTTTATTTGATTTAATTTTTACAATTAAATTCAAAAAGATCCTTGAAACTGAGAATTGCTCAAAGTTACACAGCTAATAAGTGATGAAGAGTGAATTTGAGCACAGGTTTGGCTAACTGGTCACCCAACCTCATCAGCTCTGTGTGGGCACAACAAGGCATTCTATCAGGCAATGCTGGACTCAAATTTTGTGGAAATGTGTTCTGAGATAGATGGGTGGGCCTGTCTTTCCCTTTGTTTAGCCACACATAACAGGAATTTAGTAACCTCCCAGGAGCCAAAGACTCAAAAACCTTTGCACATTTTTTGGAGCATGTTACTGTTTTCTAAAAAAAAATGCTTAATTTCCAGCATTTGCACTCTCCACTGTCTAATAAAAGAATAGATGCCTTCCACACAGATAAAGAATCACTATAGCTTTCCAAATGCTAAGTATATACTATTGGTTATTAAAGGCAACGTTTACTTTTGTCCAGGCTGGGGTTTTTCTACTGGATTTGATAATACACACAATTTAATCTGGCAAAATAAATCGAGTATACTTTGATTGGACATCCTCAATTTACACTGTCATCAAAGTCGATCATTCTAATGGAGCTTATTACCTCATTATCATCTTTAATGCCCCATATAAAGGTCCTTAACTTTGGCTATTAGTCAGTAAATGTAAACTACATGGGAACAGATTTAGGAACAGATTGTGAGGCATATAATGAAATCATTAAAACCCTCTGTAGTCACAAGTGAATTTTTTGGTATGTGAATCCCATGCCTTGGGACCTTTGAATCAGGCAGAGAGGAAACCATTTGTCCTCTTTTTGAAGAGACAGGTTCTCCTTGGCAGTAATTGGGGGCTGTTGATGAAGGCTTTCAAGATGCACTGTCAAGTGGAAGACTGCATTTTACAGGGGCTTTCTTTCCTGCTGGTGAGTGTCAGGGAAACTCTTCTGCCTTTAACACATTTCTAGATGCGGAATTGAAGACCTCATTCACAAGTTCACCGAAGATTTGCAGAGTTACTGCTTTCTCTAGGTGCATCTCAAATGGAAAAGATGGGAACAAATGGAGGTGGGAGGCAGGCTGCAGGAACCAGAGCTCCCATCACATGTTTTTGAATGGGAATTCCTCACAGCATGAAATACGAAAAGAAATACAAAGGGGTGGTGCAATGCCTACCATGAAAGGCTATGCAACAGCAATTTAAAGGATTAATTATAGAATTTTGATATTATCATATTTTAATATATGAGGCTTATACCACCCACCCAGCAAAAAAAAAAAAAGAAATACTTTAAAGGAGTAAGGTGCATGCCTTACCTTTTCTAATGCTAGAAATTTTAAGGAGGGTTTATCAATTATCTATCGCTACAATTATGCTACTTTACAAACATGCCAAAGCTATAGAAACTGTAACATTCTGTATTTGTTTTGAGTTCACAGGTTATCTGGATGGTTCTGCTGATTAGGGCCAAGTTTACATGATCTTGGCTGGGCTCACCCATGTGTGTGCAGTCAGCTCATGGGGAGGGCTGGGAGCTGGCTTGTCGAAAATGGCCTTGCTTAGACAACTTGGCTCTCTTGTAGCAACCCAGAAGACTAGCCCAAGTGAGTTCTCAAGAGAGCAAGCAGTGCTTTTCAAGACTCTGCTTGCATCACATTGGCTAAAGCAAATCACTGGCCAAAGTAAATCACGTGATCAAGACCGCTGTTTAGCGAGAAGGGGGACTACCAAGACACAGGACAGAGAGTGTGGCTGCATTGAATGAGGTCTTTTAGGACGTAGTTCTAAACAGACTGTCACTGGTCAAGTCATGGCTCTCTGTGACTATCTTCTAGGTAAAAAATCTGCCGTCGTTAGATGATATAAATCAATTAAACAAATGGGAACTTACAATTGGGCTTATTTAATCTTATCTTTATAGATGGGCCTTCATTAGAGTCTGCCAAGTTTATTATATATTGGGAAGGCTATACGCTGAGAAGAATGTGGCTAATAAGTAATTTAATCTGCCAGTGTTATGGACCTATTCCTTGCAATTCCAAAGGTAATATTCAAAATCAGCAACCGAGTCAGGAAAGCTGAAGCCAGAGAACTGCATAGACAGTTTCCCATGGTATCTGTGATTATAAATTAGGCTACTAAATGAATAGCTTACTGTAATGATATAAAAATGGCAAAGTTAATGTCCCCCTAAGGACTTTCAGTTCCAAAGTTCCTGACTCTTGTGATTTTAAATTTGAAACCTGTCATTGCACCCAAATAGTTTTTGCACTTAGTTATTTGAGGGAAGAAGTAAAAGAGAGGAACAGAAGGAGAGAGGAAAGAAGGAAGAAAGAGAGAGAGAAGGCAAAAGAATGAGAATCTCACCTCTCACAGCTCACTTTCTTACAACTGATGTTGCCTGCTCTATTCTGTATTCACAACTCCTTGAAGAAAGCAGATAGGACCCGCTTTCTGCCTCTCCAGCTTTTCAGTTGACAAAACAATTAAGTGAAGATTATTATAGTTCCATGCTCTGGAATGATACATCAAGAGGACTTTTCACCCCCAAAAGAGACAGCTACATCCTGCTGTCTTTCAAGTCCAACTGTGAACTATTTTACATCATGCATCTGGAGATTCAGCTCCAAACTGAGCATGCCTAAATTCCTATCTAAGGGGTTGTTTGCACAGCAATTCTAATATATGATACAGCTTTGAACCTTGGCCTCAAAAGTTGCATCCTTGATTTTCCTTTCCTCTCCTCGTCTTTTCTCTCCCAGCCAAAGCACCCAGGCCAAAGCTGGAAGACCTATTTGAGACATTCCCCTACTCCAAGAATTGCTCATTGTCCTATAGGAGCAGCAGGAGGAAAATATGAATAACATTGTTTCCTGACAGATGTTTTCTTTCTGGGAGCCCAACTTCCCTCACCTTCTTGTAAAGCCAAGAAATGAAGAAATTGGAAGTAATTTTTCGAAGATAGAAGTAAAAAATTAAGGAAACTGATGTTAACTTAAACTTTCATCCTGCTCAGAACATCTGGTATGAACTGGATGATTTCCTAACCTCTGAGGTTAGAGATGTGACAAAATACAGACCTACCTTGAGGAGTTCTCTGTCAAATGACAATTCTCAGGCTTTAAAAGGCGTAGGCATCACTTTAAAAGCAGGGCATCACTGGAAGTGTTGTTTACCAGGTGCTTAGCAGAGGTCCTGAGGAAGACAAAAGATCAAAGTAGGTCCACCTCCCTGCTGGATCCTGGCTGAGGAGGGAGAGGGATGGGCAAAGTTCCTTCCCCAAATGTGCAGCTATCCAGCTACTTAACCTTAGAACATAATTGTAGCAAATTACTTGTCTCTGTAATTTTAGTTTACTTGTAGGTAAAATGGGAATAATGGGAGACACGACTGGTGGTTTGAAGCTGTATATATCCCAGAAAAAAAACATGTTCTTAAAGTTAATCTTTAAAGCATTGCTTTGATAACGCCTTGATTAGGACTTTCTTTTAGCCTCAAAACCATAAGTTAATCAATTCCCATTATTTAACCCAACCCATTTCATGGTATTTGCTTAAGTGGCCTAAGTAACTAAAACAATGACCTATTATGGCTTTTATAAGGATTAAATGAGTTGATCTATGTAAAAGTGCCTAGCATAATGCCTATCACTGAGTAATCATTTAGTAAGCATTAAGTATCATTTTTTTATTGTTGCTGCTAATATTTGTTAGTATTTAGTGTTCCCAGGTATTATCTTAGCATGTCACAAGCAATGTATCATAAATCCTCAAAGCAATGGTTGAAATGCATACTATTATTATCTCTATTTAGTAGATAAGGATGCTGAAACATAGAGAAGTTAGATTTGACCCCCAGCCTGACTCCAAGTCCACCCCCTGCACTTAAGTGTAGTGTAGTGGTTAAATGTTTCTTTAACTGCTATTATTTTAGACATAGGTCTCTCTCCCTAACTTATGCTAGCTTACAATCAGCAAGTTGAAAGTTGACGGACTGGGAGAGAACTGCATGTATAATGAAGCAGCATAAAGTACCATTAACATAATTGTAGTAAGAAAAAATATATAAAGTCAGGCACGGGAAATGGAAGTTATAGCAATCTGGAACCATTTAGTGTTGGGTAGATAAACCACATAAATCAATGGCATTTAAAGTTAATACGATTTAAGAGGACAGTGTGATAAGGAATTGTATATTAATGATCCTGAATCATCAAGAAAAAGGCAAATTACATTCAGCTTTTTCTGTTTAAGAAGTAAGGGAAATGTGTGATAACATAAGGAAATTTTCCTATCAAAAATGGGAAATTTTCTGAAATTTGGGATAATTAAAGTAATAAACTCCACTTACATGTGAAAAAATTTATTTCTAAATGGTGATACACAGAATCTTAGCAATCAAAATATAGGGCTGGCAACTTCTTCATAAATTCTCTGGTCCTACTCTTATATTTTGCAGGTAAGGAAACAGACTCAGAAAGATTAAATTACTTGCCTGATGTCACAGTTAATAAGTACCACAGCTGGGTCTTGAGCTTTGAGTTATTACTAAAAATGCTGATTGGTTGGAATTGATTGAGATCAATAGTGATTGAGTTCAATTTGGACCCTGACTTTGGCTGCAATTGCTGAATCATGGGGAGCTTTTAAAAAATCTTGATGTATTAGCCATTCCAGGCTTTAGTATTTTTTAAAGGTCCCCAAGTGATTCTTATGTTCAGCCAATGTTGAGAACCACTGATTTAGATCAACAATGATTTGTGATTTACCCACTAAGAGTGCAGAAAAAGAATAGCATAGCTTGTTCTCTCCAGCATTACACCTTGCAGAGACATGTATGTGAACTGACCATTGCAAATCAATGTGATGGATGCTAAAAAGACATTACACAAGGGTGCATGGGTGGCTTAGTGGTAGAATGCTCACCTTCCATGTGGGAAACCCAGGTTTGATTCCCAGACCATGCACCTAAAAAAAAAAAGACGTTACACATAGTATGGTACAGTCGCCTGTCATGGTTAGGTTCATGTGTCAACTTGGCCAGGTGGTGATACCTGCTTGTCTGGTTGGGCAAGGGCTAGTTTGTCTTTTGCTATGAGGATATTTCACAGAATTAAATCATGATTACACCAGCTATATCCACAGCTGATTCGATTTGTAATCAGCCAAGGGGAGTGTCTTCGTTAATGAGTGATGCTTAATCCAATCACTGGAAGCCTTTTAAGGAGGATTCAGAAGAGTCAGGTTCACTTCCTGCTTCGGCCGATGACCATCTCTTGTGGAGTTCATCCAGACCCTCCATCAGAATTGTCAGCTTCTCAGCCTGCCCTACAGATTTTGGACTCCACATTCCCACGGTCACATGAGACACTTTTGCAAATTTTGTATTTACGAATATTTCCTGTTGATTCTATTTCTCTAGAGAACCCTAACTAATACAGAGCCCATAGGAAGAGATACATAGCCTTTAGTTCAATAGCTCTCAACCATGACAGCACAATGGAATCATTTGGAGGCCAAGGGGAAAAGCACAAGCATGGAGACATTATGGAGTGTCTGGGAAACTAAAAGTAATTAAGGGCATTTGGGAGGTTTAGTGAGATGAAGGAGTAGACAGACGATGAATTCGGCTGAAGCAGCAGGGCACAGAGGTTGGGCATGTTGCATTGAAGAGCCGGAGCCTTATCCTGTGGGCTAACTTTTCACTGTACATCTCATCAGCTTAAAAACTTCATTTACTCACACATAATTTGTATTTATTATATATATATTACTATTATCATTAGCTCATATTTCGTGGCAGGGCTACACTGAGTGTGAGGTTGTTTGTAAATAGTTTTTAAAAATCCTGAAATTTTCCATTTCTTTTTGCTGACTCTTTGTGACTATAAATAGCCTGTACCATGAGGAAGGAAAGTTCCAATTCTGACATTGTCTTCCTATTTTTTTGTGAGTTGCTTGTCCATTTTCTGGGTAAGGAGATGACACAATCTATAAATACAATTATACAGGCTCACATGGGCATCGCTGTCCACTGCTCCTTATTGTGCCACTTCCTCTCTTCTCCTTAGTTAACTCAACTCCACATACGACACAGGGCCTTTCAACAGATGTGTAATGTATGGATGCCAGTGTCACTCGCTATATTAAATGATAATACAGCTTAATTTCTTCCTTAATTCTTCAAAATCGTGTGTGTGTGTACTCACATGTGCACTAATGTTTTCTCATGTAACCCACCAGGCCATCTTGTGCACACTCTTTAGAGAACACTGCCATAGGGGATGGGTGGTGAATCATGGAAGAGTTTTAAGATCAAAAGGTAAATATCGTCAATGACAACTACAAATAGGACCTCCAATACTGGAAGCAGAAATACCAAATAGGTAGCTAAATCAAAGGTCAAAGAGAGGATAAGACTAAGGATGATTAAGGCAGTGAGATCAAGAACAAAGAGGCGAGGGGGCATTCTAGAAATTTTGAGAAGGGGACACTGGCAAATGATTTGGGTGTGAGGAAAAACAGAAGACCGAAAAGTGGATCCAAGTTTTCTTCCATAGAGGATCAAGTTACCAAATAAACAGTAAAAGCCAACACTGGCCAAAGTAGCTGCAGCCAGCTGTGTGTTAGCACAACAATTTTCAAGGCTTACGTGTTCACTCCCTCTCGTTTTTGAGAATTCATACATTTATTACCTTTGATGAAAAATTCGATGCAAATTCAGGGACACTTATTTCTCACATTTACAGGAGAAGCAAACCAAAACCCCTCGCTGCACCAAGAATCAGAGCAAACTAGCTTGCTCTACAATCGCCCCACCCTTTAGAGAGCTTTAAACCATAAGATACAATCAAATGAACAGATAAGCCACTCAATCAGTATCAGTATCTTAACAGCCACAGACAGAGCGATACATTATACATATTGCACGTTGTGTGTGTCTGCCTGGGTTGTCAGAACTCAAATTTCTTTAGCAGTTAAACTGCTGTCATCTCAATAATGTTATTCATTGTTAGCAATGACTCCCTGGGCTGTATCACAAACACAGGACATGATGCATACATTCCCAGGAAGAAATTGGCAGGATAATATCTTCTTCTTTCCTGTGAGCAATTACCTACTTTCCCTTTATTTCCTTTTGTTTCTTTCCCCATGACACACAATGTGCACGGTTAACAAACAGTTGTGCTGAGTTACGACACTTCAGATACTTTCATCTGAGGGATGTTATGTGCTGATAACAAACCACCCAGTTCTGCTACCTCAAAGTAAGATGAGAAAGATGAAGCGGTATCTTTCTTTAGGTACATTATATTATAGTATAGTATAGTATAGTATATAGTATTTTATTATGTTTTAATAAGAATACAATTATATTAATTACTAAATGGAAACAAGATGTGAAATCTCTCAACTTTGAAGAGAGACAAAACTTCCAAAAGAAGATTGACATTGCCCCAAACAGAAGATCGAACCCTTGACAAAGGTGAAACAATCCTTTTCTACCACTCCAATCGTTTCTGTGACCAGGCCAAATATGAATTTCACTCTCTTAAAAATATTGGGAAGCAGACTTTTTGCCTCTTCACCCTTAGCTGTGAGGTTGAGTGGGAGCTTCATCTAATTAGTGAGATGGCATGAATGTGACATCTGCTGGCACACGTGTATCTATTGGGCAGAGTTAACGAGCTAAGATTTACATATGCATGTGACCTCCTGCATTAGTTTTCCGGGCTGCTATAATAAAGTATTGGTTGGCTAAAACAGCAGGAATTTATTGTCTTACTGTTTTAGAGTCTAGAGGTCCAGAATCAAGGTGTCGGCAAGATCACGCTTTCACTGAAGTCTGTACTGTTCTGGTGGTAACTGGCCAGCAATCCGTAGCTCAATCTCTACCTCTGCCACAGGGTCATCTGTCTCTCTGTCTCTGTCTCCTCCTCATTCCTACTCCCTGTACCCGAATTTCCTTTGCTTATAAGGGCTCCAGTTGTACTGTATTCAGTTGACCTCATCTTAACTAAAGGAATTTTCAAAGATCTTGTTTACAAATAAGTTCAAATCCACAGGACCACGTCTCTGTGGGGGACATGATTTGATCTATAACACCTCCTATTTCTCTGTTTCTATTTTCTGTGCTCGACATGGAACCTCAAGGCACCAGCTGAAGTAGTGCCTGTCTAAAGTTTTCCAGACATGCTGATCTCAAAGTCCAGACTCAGGGTCGGGTGAAAGTATCAGGAAGTCTATTTTGGCTTTAGGTCCAGTAACGAAGGGTGGGGTATTATTAACTTTCATCCTCAAACCTTCGATATCAGGGCCAGGTAATGAATGATGGCAGTTCAGCAAAGCAAGAGAAGGCAAGAAAACAGAGAGATTCCAGGAACACCACTGCAAAGATTTGGAACCTTGCCAGTGTTTCTCAAACTTTAGTGGGCATAGGAATCCCTTACAGGGTGTTTCATAATGTAGATTCTTGGGCCCCATCCCCAGAGTTTCTGATTCAATATGTCTGAGGCAGGGCCCAAGAATTTGCTTCAAAAAGCTTCTGGGTATTTTGATTCTGCCAGCACTTGAACCGCACTTTGAGTAACAATAATATATGCAATCCTAGATATGTGATTAGCAGGAAAAATGAGTCCCAGGGAAGACAGGGCCAAATTTTCCATTCTCCAAAAGATAAGTATCAGATACAGAAAATTTCTTCCTGAGACTACTAGCGCAAATGTGTGTGGAAGATAACTGTGCAGCTTCACTTTTCCAAAGAGAATGGTGTCTAGTAGATTGGATGAGGGACCCCAATCCTTGAGTACACCTGTATCTACCTCCTTTACCGTATGTGATTTTGCAATTCCTCCTACTAAAGTGGCAGATATATTTCCCTGTCCTTTGGCTTTGGGTTTGTTTTGGCCAATGGAATGTTAACAAGTGTGTTGTGACCAAAGGCTTGAAAAGTGCTTGTGTAAATGACCATCTCTCTTGCACCTCTGCCATCACATGCCCCCACTACACCACTGATTCCAGCAAAAGAATGAAAAACTCAGGAGCAGAACTAACTGCCCCCATTCAAGCCCAGTTTACAATCAGCCACTCCCCAAATAACCCCCTGAGGGAGCTCAGTCAAAATCAATGGAGCCACCAAGCCAACCTCAGCCGTTATCAGTCAGCCCTCAATTGACCTGCAGATCTATAATAATAAATACTGGTAGTTTTAGCCACTGAATTTGGCATGGTTTCCATGTGGTTTATTTTGTGACAAAAGAAAATGGATATAGTGGCCATTAGGTTGCCTTAGATAGGAGGAAGCATCTACAGAAGCAACTGAAAAGACCTGGTTTTCAGAGTCACACATTAGGAGACTTTAGCAAATGAAAACCAATCTCAAAGTGGTCCTAGACCTACTTCTATGATATTTAGATGGTAAAACTGAGTATTCTATCTGTGGTAGCACAGTGTCAATATCAGGCTGGAACCAGGTTTCCAACTCTGAGGCCTGAGCGTCACTTTCAGATTTTGTCGCTTTTCCTTTGCAGTCCGAATGAAAATCTAAGCCCTTAAAATAACTGCCAGATAGCCATCCATTTCTGCATATTCCCATTCCCTTTCATTTCGGCAAGCCTATGAAACACAGTCACAAATTACTCACATTAGCAGGAGCTGAGGCCCATATTTTTAGTTCCTGAATTGTACCTACAGCTGATAGTAACTGTAACCAATAAGAATGACAATAACAACAACTCCCTGCAAAGAAAATAAATTATACCATCAAGTCAGCAGTATTTCTTTATAAGGGATAGAACTACATGCAAAATGTTTTCTAAATTTCTTCTTGTTTTTTCCAAAAACATTTAAAAGAAACTATATTATTTTTATAAGAAAAGCTTTTTTTTATAAAACTGGGCATTTTTTGTTTTTGTTATCTTTAAAAAGTATAAAATGGAGTCTAAATCCAGTCTAAAAGAACTGGAACCTATACCCCATTTTCACTCCACTCAGTAGCATGCTAATGCAGCCCTCTCAGCAGGGCTGAGATCACACGGAGCCTATTTAGGCCTAATTTTATATTTTTTAGAGACATTGATCTCAACATATTAATCTAATGGAGGTCATCAAAAAGACTCTACTACCAAGAGGTGCAGAATATAGCAGAAAGCTCATGGATATAGAATCAGAAGATCTGAAGCCTCCCCTCAATAATAAAATAATAATTATAGCTATCATTTTTAAGAATTTACTCCATGGAAGACACTTTGCAAAGCATTTTTCATACATTATATAATTTAATACTTAAAATATTCCTGTGAGTATCATAATCCCCTTTGAATAAATGCAGAAAATGAGATTAAATAATTTTCCCAAGATCACGAATGAGAAAACCCTAGTCTTTTTTTTTATTCCTAAGACTACACGCTTGACTACCAGGCCATGATTTTGCCTGGGACAATTTTGCATAGTTCAGGCAAGTGTACTTTGAGTCTCAGAAATTGTTTCCTCTCCTGTAAGCTATAGCAATGACAAGACCCATCTCAGAGGATTTCTGAGAGGATCACGTGTGTGGAAGTACCTTTTGAATGACAACATACAATGTAGTTTGGGGAGTCAGGATTCTTGCATGGTCTGTTTGTTCTGTAGTAGGGGCAGACAGAGGAAAGTCAGTGCCCTTGTAAATTCCTTTATCAGGCAGTTAGAAAAGCCTGGGGAGAACTGTTCAAAAGGCGATGTCCAAGACGGACCTCCTGGTATCTTAATTTGTCTTCACAGAATTATAAAAGGATTCATCTAGGAAGACACTTCATGGCCATAGTCTAGCCCTACTCAACCTTTTTCTCTTTCTGGATTTCACAAGGGGCCTCTGAAATTTACATGACCTACATCAGTTCAGAAAACTAAATAGCAGCAGAGCTGGAAACAGTGCCCAGGTCTCCATATGCCAGTATAGTTTCCATGACACAGACTGTCCCTCAACTCACTTCCACGCCATTCTAGCCCAATGACCATAAGGAACTCATAAGTTTCCATGTCCTGCTCTATTTCCATGGAAAACCCACTAACATAGAAAGAAGAGGCACATCAAAGAAGCAATTCAATCTTCAAGAATCTCCTAGGATTTCCAAACTGATTTAAGTTGGAAGAACACACTTTAACAAAATTTGCTTTATTTTTACATCTGTCCTAGGGAAAACAGATATCTGCTTTTTATGCTCTATCTGAATATGATGCTTTGCAACTTTTTTTCCCCCATTAGTAATGCTTCTGGCTATTTCAAATCAATCCTAGCCATTATACTGGAGAATAGGAATAGAGCTGCATATTAGGAGAAAATATGAAAAGTCTCAGGCAATTGCCATTTTCTAATATTCTGAGGCCGATATCAGCCAAGTAAGTACGTATACCTCCATGGCCATTAGACTGTGAACAGTCCTGACATCCAATTCAATTTATATCTTGCCAAAAACCTTTGGCACATCTGTCCTGAGAATGAGAGCCAAAAGTTTCAGGCAATATGCTTGCTTGAGCTCCATCATATCCCACATTTTCTTTTTATTTTATTTATAGATGGACAAGCAATTTATGGCTCAGTGTTAAATTCAAAGAAGGGGCTGTCCCCTTGGCATTTACATCAGGTCAGGCAGCGGCCTACCACAATAAACAATAATGCAAACAGGGGACAAAGGTTCAGGGTTGTGTCGAGGTTCTCTCCCCACCTTATTATATATAGGATTAATAACAAACTCGGTGGGGGGGAGGCCCTCCCATAATGTATGCCCTGTCCAAAGTCAGCATGACCTGGTAATATAATCTGTCCACCCTCAACTGTAGGAGGAAAAGGCCGTTAACAACAGATTTTAAATGAGGAAGTTTAATATAGTGAGAGATTTTAAAGTTAAAATTTTTTTTTAATGTACAGCCTTTTCATTCTTAGTTGAGGTTTGTTTTTGCCCTCCCCCCTATCTCCACCTCTCCTTAGTTTATTCTCCTGACATCCACCCAAAGCTATATGGGAGCTAAAAATAAATGGAGTGAAGGATTCTTAGAGCTCTACTGAGAAAAATGTTATACCCTAATGTGGTTTGGAAGAAAACACTGGACATGGCACCAGTCCCTGACTAAGTTATCCTTCTCAGTGAATCTAGACAAAAGGGCTGACATTTTTCTTTTTGGATTTGAAGCAGTCATATCTTTTTATAAAAGAATGTTATATAGCAAAATAGTCCCAGACAGGTGGCTTAACTTTTCTTAGCCACAGTTTACTCATCACTAAAATGGAGTCAATAATAGTCCCAACCTTAAAGGAGTTTTATGAGGAATAAAATAGACATGCATATAAATGTTGGCTGGTGCTTATAGAACCAAGAGTAGTTACAGCAGTAAGTCCTTGGAAGCTTAAAAGAAAGTGACAAAAGCACTTTAGGAACATCTATTCCATCCTTAAACACACTGTACTGAAATTTCTCCTTATGTACTTATCTCCTACTCTATACAATGAGCTCCTGGGGGATTGGAACCAGGCCTGCTTTGCTTTGTCTTCCCGAGTCTAGGATGATGTCTAGCTGAATAGTAAGCACTTAAAAAATGAGCTGACATTCACTTGATTTATTGCCTTAAAGAAGCCATCACAGCCCAGTGAATCTCAATTTTCCCTTCCATCTGATGAAGGGGCAGTTTACATGTCCTCCAAGGTTCCTACCTTCATTTTTTCAATGACTGAATCCATCTGACATCCCAAATTGCACATGGGAAATGCCTTTAGAGGATATTAGCTCTCTTTGGATGCCCAGACTGTAAATTTTAAGTTACCCTTCCCACATTTTTAAAAAGGACTTCATAAATTGAACCAATACTTGGGCTGTTCCTAAACTTAGAAGAGCAAGTCTGTTTCCATGCACACATGAAGTCAGAGTGTGTGATTTGTGTCCTGCCATACTTCAAACATTACCGAAGTCACAAACATCTGGTCCCTGCTCCCTCTACTTGCATGGACCTGCCCTACTTTAGCAAAGTAATCTGGCCACAGATTAGAAATAGGATGAAGAACCACAGAAGCATGGAATTTCAACTAAAGAGAAAGCTAGAGGAAAGGAATGTGCACTTCTGGGATTCTTTCCCAGAGCTGCCAAGAGTGGATTCATGCTGGCAAAAAAAAATGTTTAGGTGCTCCTCCCAGCAAGAGCTGGCCAGCTAAGTATCTTTTCATGGGATTTGTGTTAATATTTGATATAATCAGCCTAGACCATTTTATGGGCCACTGGCCCCAATAATTTACACTGGCTTTTTATAACACACATGCACACAAACACACACACACATGCACCTTGCTCCAACGTCTACAAGATCTGAAACCAGGAAGAATGATACTCCCTAACTCTTTGTCAAGTTGAACAAGCAGGTCTGAATGGGCTGTCTTTTTACCTTCACCGCAAAGGAAAAATATGAACTAATGAGTTTTGGAGCAAAATCATGAAAGTTTGGTACAATGATTTTTTGACAGTTGCCTCTTAACAAATATTTGCAACTATCAAGACCTATGAGGCTTGATAGTAGGACTACAGGGAACATCAAACTGTATTCCACAGTGCTTTAAGCATACTTTATTATTTTAGTGTTTAGAAAACACAAAATACAGATTATAATATATAATTATCAGATTATATGGCACTGAAGATCATCAAAATTTAACTCAAGCTGCCAAGTAAATCCACTTTTTATTTTTACACATATCAGAAGAAATGTGCTTGCTTGCTTGCTTTTTGCTTTACATGAACTTCTTATAAATATATCATTAATTGGAAAACTTACAGGTCTGCATCCATCTTTTTAAAAAATTCACTCATATAGCAGAACCCAAGTGCTGAATCAAGAGATACTCTACTCAGTTCTACACCAGGAAAGATTTGCACATGTCTATTTGGCCCAAGCCCTTGGCATAGCTCAATAAACACTTACTCAATTACAGTTAAACCAGCTGCATGTAGCATACTATAGAGAGCTTTGATTTTTAGTGTAATTTTTACTGCAGTTCAGAAATGCAAGTACTTTTTAGATGTGGTTATGATTCAACATTAAAACCAAATTTGCTCTACTTTCAAGTTTCTGGAACAGTTTCATTGAGGAATATCCTGAGTTGAATGCATGCCATTTATAAGAGTGGCCATCACAATTATTTATCTGTGTGAGTCATGAGTTCCATCATACGGCTACAGTGATAACTCCTAACCCTTGATTTCTTTAGTGTTGATTAAAACCAGCCCTATTATTCTCATGGGTTGGTTTTTAAATAGTTAATTTTTAAATTCAACATTAAAAACACATTTATAGAATTAAAACAATTGTAAATACCTTATATTTTAGAATTCATGCAGAATTTCAGTTCTAGAAAAAGATTTTTGATAAAAAAATTAATCCACTGTCACTCAAAATATAACAGACTGGCAAACAAGGAAAAAAACTCAGAATAACCTCAGAATTTTTTGCAGTGATGTTCACTGCCTACAAAGTTCTGAGAGAAACAGAGCGCAAGATTTTATAGTTAATCAAGTTGTCATACACTGAAACATTAAAGAGAGACAGAACTGTTTTTCATATAGTAGCCACATGTGGCTATTTCAATTTGAATTAATTAAAATTAAATAACATTTAAAATTCAGTTCCCTAGCCACACTAGCCACATTTCAAGTGCTCAAAAACTACATGTGTTGGTTGCTATAGTATTGGATAGCAAGGATATGGAACATTTCCATCTCACAGAATATTCTATTGAACAGCACTGAACTAAAGTATGAAAGAGCTCAGGTATGTAAAATTCAAGAGCCATTATCCAGTTAACCAAGATATGAATCAAAAGAAAGAACTCAGAACTATGAAAACTATGATTACAGACAAAACACAAATATAACTTGATGATATTAAAATAATAATATGATAATACAAGGATAAAAATGGTGTGGAGGAGATAAGTGAAAATCTGATTTTCTCATCCTTAAAGACTGAGTCAAAGTTGAAACATATGGTTTTTAAAAAGACTCCAGTCTTTTATAGTCTATGCAAACTGCTTTGATGTGAAACTTTAGAGGGATTCTTTAGGAAGCCCCCATGTTTATGTTAAGGAGAAATCTATCTAAAGCTCAGTAATTACCTCATTTTCATTTACCAACCTTTCTCTCTGAAAACACAATAAAGGTATATCCAGAATGATAGATAATAGATGTTAATGATAGTTATTTTGGGATGTGGAATTTTGTGTTATATTTTAGTATTTACTTCTTGTAGTTTTGAATTTTGGTTTACATTTTTATAATGAGCACTTATTTTTTTAAAAGCAACAAAATTACACTTTGAAAACAGATACCTTGATAAAAAATTACGAAGAGGATGGAAAAATATCCAAAACAAGGTACATTAATAATTAAGAATACAAAAATGGAATCATTTGTATGGTAATAAGAAAATATGTATGCATCTGGACAGGGATTAGAAGGCAACATTTAAAAAATGAAAAGTAGTTGTATTAAATTTCTCCTTGAAACTCTTGGTATATTTTCAGCAATACAAGTGCATCTGTTCTGAATTATTTTAGCAGGAGCTGAGATTGACTGCAATCAATCATTCATACTCTGACTAACTTGAGAATTACTATAATCACCTTGGCTTTCCATTATAGGTAGAGTCACCTAAGCATTTAAAAGGGCTAGTTCAATTTGGAGTGGCGAGCAATGTTTTTGAGTTTGGGGGTTAGACAGACAGATCCTGGAGATCTGAAATCTATTCCCTTTTAGAATACTCATAATGAATATTAAAATTACACAGAAGTCTGAGTAAAAAAAAATCACTTCATTCAATTCCACATTGACAACAGAATCCTTTTCTTTGTCTCTTTCTTTCTTCTTCTTCATAAAGATTACATCATAAAAGACTCTTAACCATCACCTCCAAAGAACCTCTTTTGTTGCTCAGATGTGACCTCTCTCTAACCCCAACTCTGCAAATGAAACCACTGTCCTCCCCGCTATGTGGGACATGAAATTCAGGAATGAAAGTCTCCCTGGCAGCATTGGAGATGACTCCCAGGAATGAGCCAGGCTCTCACACTGTGGGCTCAACAATGCCATCCTGAGCAAAAGGTGGAAAGAAGTGTAACAAATAAGGTTTCAGTGGCTGAGAGAGTTCAAATAGAGTTGAGAGGATACTCTGGAGATCACTCTTACACAAGCTTCAGCTAGACATTCCTATCTATCATAACATGCCAAACCCCAACCAAAACCATTCCCGCCAATCCAAAGAATACTGTCCTAGTTTGCTAGCTGCTGGAATGTGATATACCAGAAACAGAAGAGCTTTTAAAGGGGGAATTTATTAAGTTGCAAGTTTACAGTCCTAAGACCATAAAAATGTCCCAATTAAAGCAAATCTATAAAAATGTCCAAATTAAGGCACCAACAAACAAGAGGTTAACTTTATTCAAGAAAGGCCAATGAAGTCACTTGTTATATTCCATTCAATTTCACATTGACAACATTGTCTCTTTCTTTCTTTCAACTGGAAAGGCACAAGGTGAACATGGTGAGTCTGCTAGCTTTCTCTCCAGGTTTCTTTTTTTTTTTTTTTTTTTTAAAGGAAAGACAGAGAGAAGGAAGGAAGGATAGAAGGAAGAAAGGGAAACATCTTTAAACATTTTCTTGTTTTTTTTATTGTATTCTGTTTCTCCGTTTTTGTTACATGGGCTGGGGCCGGGAATCGAACCGAGGTCCTCCGGCATAGCAGGCAAGCACTTTGCCCGCTGAGCCACCGCGGCCCGCCTCTCCAGGTTTCTTGTTTCATGGAGCTACCCCAGGAGCATTTTCTTTTTTCATCTCCAAAGGTCTCTGACTGCGTGGGCTCTCATGGTTCTTGTGGCTCTCTGGTCTCTCCAAAATGTTTCCTCTTTTAAAGGATTCCAGTAAACTAATCAAGATCCACCTGGAATGGGTGAAGTTACATCTCGCTCTAAACAAAGGTTAATACCCACAATTGGGCGAGTCACATCTCTGTGGAGGTAATCTAATCAAGTTTCCAACCTATAGAGGTGAATAGGGATTAAAACAAATGGCTGCCTCCACAAAATGGATCAGGATTAAAACTTGGCTTTTCTAAGGTATATAATCCTTTCAAACCAACACAAATACCTACAGCATTATATAAGATTCTACAAAGGTTCAATACACTAAGGTAAGTTTCCAGATGGATCCTGGGACCAGATAAGTCCTGAAATGCAGAGGGGCCAGCCTTACCAGAACAGCATCTAGTTCCATCCCCCTATCCCAAATTATTGAAAGCCCCTTCCAACACGAAAAAGTTAGAATGGGCAGAGGCCAAATACCCATAAAATGTGGGAAAAAGATTAAAGGTGTTGGTGGAGTTATACAGAGAAGGTAGGGTTTAACAAATGAGTATGAATGCTGAATCATCATATTGATATTTCTTTTAGTTTCCAGTACCTTAGAGCAGCTAGAAGTAAAAACCTAAAACTGTGGAATTGTAACCCATACCAAACTCTGAAATCTGTTCTACAACTAATTGTTGTGATGTATTTTGAAATTTATTGCTTTTTGTGTGTATGTTATTTTTCACAAAAAAGAAAAAAAGAGGAGGAGTATAACAGAAAAGATAGGATTTAGCAAGTGAGTATGACTGCTCAGCCATTATATTGATATTTCTGTTGGTCTCCAGTGTGTTGTAGCTGCCAGAAGAAAAAATGAAAAATCGTGGACCTGTAACCCATACCAAACTTTAAAATCTGCTTTATAACTACTTGTTAAAATGTACTTGGAAATTTATTGCTTTTTGTATATGTGTTGTATTTCACAATTAAAGAAGCATTAAGAAAAGAAGAAAAAGACTGTTACCCACATTCCCTCAGCTCTCCTAGAGCTCACCTGTGGATAATTCCCTTAAGCCAATGGGAAAATGATAACCCCTGGTGTAACCCAGGAGAGACCGGAGTTGAAAAGCTACCCCAGGTCTATCACCCCTCAGCAGGACAATTCTGATTATGTTCTATGCAAACCTCAAAGGGTCTCCAATAGGATTGAACCAAACAAAAACTGAATAAGGCTAAAGACTGCTTGTCTGTTCTCTCTGACTAGAACAATGCTATTGATGCTTAGGAAGCTAAAGATTCAACATAACTATGGTAGGAAAAAAAGTTATTTCATGCTACATCAGAAAAATATTTCTTATGCCAATCTCTATCCAGATATGACCCTTAACCCTTGCCATTCTAACCTCTTCACTTTTTTTTTTTTTTTTGCATAGGCAGGCATCAGGAAGCAAACCCAGGTATCTGGCATGGCAGGCAAGAGCTCTGCCACTGAGCCACCGTTGTGGCCCTCTTAACTCTTTAAAAAACTACCTCTCTCCTAACTAAGAATAACTAGCATGAAAACATGAGCAAATCAGATAGAATTCTAAGAAAACGTAATTCTATTCAGATCTTCGAAAATTTTCAATGAACTTAAATTCTCACAAGTCTCTGGACTTTTAGAGCCCTGGAATACAGTGCTAGTCCCAGTAACCAGGTGTGTAGTCCAACTGAGGCTCGTCTATTACATACAGCACCTTCTCCAGAAAACCTCCAATTATATGTGATGCCTCCCTTCTTTAAATATCAAAAACTCTTTGTGCCAATGTTAACTTTATGCCCCTTTACTTAAATGTCAGCCAGTGGAGGTCAGAAACTATGGCAAATGCCGCTGCATGCTCCATCATATCTCTCAGATAAGAAGTAGCTAGTAAGTATTGGTTGAAATGCTAAATCATGGCAATACCAGAAGCTGGATAAGAAGCTAAGACAAATGGTTTTAAAATCTTTCCTCAGGCCCTTTCCTATTAATCCAGAGACAGGGATCACTGAAATTTTATGTGACTGTTTGCTCTTGCAATTAGTGTAGTCCTAAGAAAAATTTCTGAAATATACCAATTTTTTCCTCCTTTCTGCATCTTCTCTAGCCAGGTCCTCAATGCTCCCAAACTATTGTATGTCCTTAAGACACAGTAGGCTTCTTCCAATACGAAACAGTCCTTTATGCTTCTAATATTTTGCTATTTCCCTATCTGTCCTGTGTTCCTTTCTTTTAGCATCCTGCTATTAGAGACCATGCCTCTTTTACCAAAAACGTGTGGGAGATCAACATGTTAGCCAAGTTAAGTATGATTCTTCACTGGGATATCCCTATATAAACTATTTAAATCATGCCTCTCATAAAGGTTCTTGAGCTACACAATCACGCTGATTTGGACAAACGGATCTGTCCATGTAACTTAAAATCACACTAATTCAGATATGACCACGTCCAGCTGTATAGGTTGTACACCGCAGAACTCTTTGGTGCCGTTCACATGGACTTCAAACTGAATACTGCCCTCTGAGGTGTGCAGTGTTAAGACCTGCACAGCCATGCACAGCAGCCCTTCACCAAATAAGCAGGTGCTCAGTGTTCCTGTGTTACGCTCTGTCCACACTTGTCCTACTCCTTTCCCTAACTTCCAGCTCACTTCAATTCAATTAGAGATAAATAAATACTAAATATTTGGCCAATTTTGGTTGTTTTCTAAAGGAAAGTAAAGCTAGAGAACCCCAAATTTGATCTTACATAGACCAGAAAAGTGCCTAATTTTCCTACCTCAGGTTTTAGTGGTATTGATGTGGCTGAAAGATGTGTTTTCTGAAGTTTCCTTCAAATAAAATTTTGGTTTTTATTTCTTTTAGGCAAAAAAATCTCTCATTTTTCTTGAAGTGTATGATCTCCCAATAAATTTTTATCTCAGATTTTGTCAAGGCCTGGACGTTAATATCTTTCATCAGTATTTTCTAGAGTAGTTACAACTGTATCATTTGAAATCCTGTTAGTAGAGGATGTCAGCAGTGCACTTGGCCTTTAAGAAGAACTTAATATTCAGCCTGATGAATTTCAATTTAGGAGCTGAAGCCTGATTCCCCACTCACACAGGGTCTCTGAGGCTGAAAAACCTCTCACTGCTGCAGCTGTGACCAAACTGTGTTTAAGCAGGCAAAAACTTCAACTAGAAATTTGCCTTCTCCTATTTCTCTCCCACCTAGATTTAATCCTCTACAGTCTATTCGTGTTACAAATGAAAGTTTTAAATTCCGAGCACTGAAAGGTATTTGGACTCTAGCATACTCTTTTCCAATGTATTTCAACCAAGGAATTCCATTTAATTCCAACCCAGTGAAATAAAAAACTACATTGATTAAAACTCTTGAGATTCCGATCAACTTTTAAAGAGGCACTGAATCTTTTTAACATCTGCTTCCTTACCAGCAAAGGTAATACATCTTTGAATAATTTGTAATGTGTTATAGCTGCCACACAGTTATTGAGAGCTCTCCTTCAGTAAATAGGGGCTGCAGGTTTCATATTTCAGACAGCTGTCACCCATTAAATATTTTAATATTGAGGCAAATTAACTTTCATATCAATAGCAATGAAGAAAAAAATTATCTCTGTAGCCAGAGCAGCCGATGTTGGTGCATAACTTGTTATTTTCTAATTCAGTTGCTTCCATTTGATTTGGAATTAAACTAGACCTCAGAAACCGGAGCTGCTGCATCCTCACACAAAAGCTGTTTCAAATTATGTGCAGCAAGTTTTTAAGCACATTAGCAACTAGAACAAGCTGTCCTCATGCTAACTGGCCTTACTTTGTTCTTGATGGTGGAAAATCTTGCTTTAACTGCCCTCTAATTTGTTGCAGAACGCTACTGCTCCAGCAGCTGCCTTGGCACAGGATTAAACACACAAGAAAACATTATTTTTCCACACAAATTATTAACAGTGCCAAAAGCCACAAAATCCCTTTTTGAAAAAAAAAAATCTTTTCTTCTTCTCATTCCCTTTATTTTCCCTTCCCATAAAACAACCTGCAATGAATTACACTTCAGTGGGGTCTTTGGGGATTATCCCTCCCCCCACCACACTTTTAGTATAAACATAGAGAGAGGGTATTTCATTCTGGTTTTGATAAAACACAAAAGATTCAAAAATGGGGCAAGAGGAAACTTTAAACTGCAAATATAACAAATATGTCAATAAATGAGAAGGACTCCTGAGGTGTGTTTACAGGGACTGTTTGGAAGACTTCTTGCCTAATGCCACATATTCTTGTTCAAAAACTATAGGAGGAAATACATAAAAGTAAATCTCCCTCTGTTCGAATCTTGGTCTGATTACAGCTATTTCTGTGCAGCATTTAAACATCTCACCAAGGGGAAGAATTTGCTTGATTGCTGCTTCAGAAGGGAATTTATTAATGATGTCTGCAAAATAATTGTTGAAAAGACAATTGCCCTGCCCTAATTTTCTTTCTCATTCAGTGGGCTTGCCACAGGTAATTTTTTATTTAATTACATTTGTTAGGGAATACTATGTGGACCTTTAAGGTCAATGTATACCTGTGTCTTGGCTCTGAGGGAAGCTTAAAAGCAATACTTATTATTTTCAAAGAATGGAAAGGAAGGGAGGTGGCAGTTAACCTCTACCTATTATTTCAGGCAAAATCATTTCTGGTCTTGAGCAGTTTTGGTTCTAGTTATCACATGATGTATTCTCAGTAAGACCCCTGCCATCTTCTCACTAACACTTTCATTGGAACAATCTGGTATCTGACTAACAATAATGAAGTCTACCAGGTGACTTCTATGCTATCTGTAAAAGAGATCTGGGCAGAATGGAAGGCAAACACAGGACAGGAGGCTGATGGCTTGGCTCTCCACGAAGTACTACCACACCGCTTACTTCTTACTTGGTACCCAATTCCCATCACTCTCCTGGCAGAAAATTGGTCCTGTAATATTCTTGCGCAAAGTTTTCTTCCTCTCAACCAACAAAACTCTAGCAATGGAATGGTAATGTAGTGGTGGTGGCAAGTATAAGGTTCCACCTCACCATTTTTACTCTTCAAGGTTAAGTAACTAGCATCTGCAAAACAGAGAGATAAGAAACCCAAAATTCTCCATGGGAATTAGCCACCATGAAGGTTTCCTGATCCAGCTTCAAAGCTACCTTCTTGCCTTCACTGACTCCCAGATATGCCTCTCTCTTTAATTGTCTTTTTGCATTCCTACTACTCATTCTCTTGATCACTTATGTTGACTCACAAAAATGGTCGAAAGCAACAATTTACAAAAGGCAAACATTCAAAGCTGTTTTTATTTAAAAATTTCATTAAGGGATTTGCAAACTTCTCCTTTGCTTTCTGCCCCAGCTTCTCTCTGAGCTGCAAGTCAGAACAATCCGCCCAGGGGCATTCACTGAAAATTCATCACACTTCATCAGTTATTAAGCACACCACTCTCAGGGATTCAGGAAATAAGACAGTCAAGAATTCACAGCCACCCATTTGTTCCTAAAATCATATGGTCAAGCAACATATTTGTAATCTGTGGGTGAATCAAAGGCTGCTAAATGTAAATGACACAATTAAAGAGAAAACTCACGAGATGTTTTCTATCAGATGTTTCTATCAGATACATTACAATGCATTTGTAATTTGGGTCCATTTTCTGACTTTCTATCAACGATGTAGATAATCTACAAAAGGCAAAGATTGGTATTTTTCAATTAATAAATGGCTATTTCATTTCTATCCAGGTATATGTATGTTGCTTCTGAATTATCTTCAATATATGTATTCAATGTGAATTCTATTTTTTTGTTGTTTGAATTTATACTCATGGGAGGCAGTGCTTATTATTTGTGTTTTCCTTACTAATTTTTAACTGTGGTGTTTAGTGTCTTAAAAAAGAGAGAGGGCGGGCCGCAGTGGCTCAGCGGGCAAAGTGCTTGCCTGCTATGCCGGAGGACCTCGGTTCGATTCCCGGCCCCAGCCCATGTAACAAAAAAACGGAGAAACAGAATACAATAAAACAAGAAAATGTTTAAAAATGTTTCCCTTTCTTCCTTCTTTCCTTCCTTCTATCCTTCCTTCCTTCTCTCTGTCTTTCCTTTAAAAAAAAAAAAAAAAAAAAAAAAAAAAAAAGAGAGAGTGGAAAATGTCTGGTGCAAAGACATTTACAGTCTTAACTTCCTATGGGCTTCTTTTTCCCCTATCCATGTCTCTTCCTCCATCACACACTTTTTTCACCCTGGTATCTTTGTGCATTCTCCCATCACAACTTGTATACAATAACCATCCTTTTTCCTAGCAGAAGATGGCTAGACACCATGGTACCAGACATTTCTCACCTGCCAGATACTATCTTACTTCATGGTTTTCAGTACCAGGCTACTGATCCATGGTCCTCAGAGTGTGGACCCCAAGCCAGCAGCCTCAGCATCACCTGGGAACTTGTTAGAAATGTAAATTCTTAGGGCCCAACCAGACATGCTGAATCAGAAACTCTGGAGGTGTGGTCCAGCAATCCTTGTTTTAAGAGGCCCTCCAGGTGGTTCTGATGCTCCCTCAGGTTTGAATATCACTGTCCTAACAATACTCTCCATGCCTCACTGGCAGAGATGGTCACTTTCACACACTGTTTTCCATAAGACTACAATGACTTCCGCCAACCTCCGGTTTCTTAGAATTTCTCTCATGGAGGTTTGCCCCTTGGGCTTCTCCTTGCAGAACAGAACTCCATATTACAAAAAGATTCCCTACTTCATGCTCTTCATCAGAATCCCTCCCTATTTCCATAGTACTCTTTTCTGACCACAGGGAGAAATTATTTAGCCCAAAGAAATAAATTTCTAATAGAATTATGATCTCTGCAGCAGGTATATGGGGAGTAGTAAATAACCACTTACATGTTCATTGGGAGATCAGGGATTCTGACAGATTTGAGCCTTCTAACTTTGATGATGAACCACTCAGTTGAATATACTTAATTCTCTGAACATCAGTTTCCTCATTGACAAAATGGGTTCAAAATATCTTCCTTAAGGATTATTAGTTATAGTTTCTTTAAAAACATCTGGCATTGTGCCTTACACAGAACAGATGTTCCTTAAGGAGAAACTCTATCAGTATAATGGAAAGATAGTGATTGGAATCAAGATGATGTAAACTCCAATCCCAGACCCGATGCGACTCTTTCAGCATGGCTTCCTCCTCTAAGTGGATGTTTTGGTTTGTAATGCTGCTGGGATGCAATATACCAAAAATGGATTGGCTTTTATAAAGCCAACTTGCAATTTGTTAAGTTATGAGCTAAATCTAAGGCTGTGAAAATGTTCAAATTAAGGCACCAACAAAAGGATACCTTCACTTAAGAAAGACCAATAGAGTCAGGAGTTTCTCTGTCACATGGGAAGGCACATGGCAATGTCTATTGTCCTTCTTTCTGGGCTTTTGGTCTCAAACAGTTCACTCAGCATCTACAAGCTGAACTTTCTCCAAAATGTTCTCCTCTTAAAAGACTCCAGTAAGCTAATTAAAACCAACCTTGAATGGGCATGATCACCTTTCCATGGGAACAACCTAATCAAGGGGTCCCATCCAAACAATAGGTCTGCCCCCACAAGACTGGATTAGCATTAAAAGAACATGACTCGGGTAGGCCACGGTGGCTCAGCAGGTAGGATACTTCTCTGCCATGCTGGAGACCCAGGTTCATTTCCCAGTGCCTGCCCATGCAAAAAAAAAAAGAATATGACTTTTCTGGGGTATATAACAGGTCAAATCAGCACACTCCACCCTCTCTGAGGCCTGGGGTGGCAAAACTCTTTCTGAACATCGAGGAGAAAGACCCACCCTCTGCCTTCAGGGTAAACTCACCCTCTCCACATACATGGGTGGGCCCATTCTCTCAGCCTGAGATTTCCTGTCTCCAGATCTCAGCTTCCATGGTTTTGCCTTGGAAGTCATTTTTCATTCAGTGTGTCCCTTTTCTGTCATTTTTAGTCCATACTGACAGTGGTTTTGTTTATACAGATCTCACACAAAAAAATTGTCAGTTTTCTATGCAGCACACAGGGATCACAACCATCAGACAATAGGGCTTTCCACAAGTCCTTTCTGGATAACTCCATCTCCAATCCTGTAATGACCGACTGGTTCCATGTTTTGTTAAATCCTCACATGGGGCAATATTCTTTGGGGTCTCATTTTCCAAAAATTCAGAATTTTCCAAATCAACAGTTCTGATTCCTTTGTATCCACGAGTTCAGTTCTCAGTTTATCACTTTCCTGTCACATTTTATTTAAAACTGCAAGAAGAATCCAGGCTGCATTTTCCAAATTTAGTTTGGAAATTTCCTCAGCTAGATATCTAAGCTCATTGCCTTCAAATTCTACTTTCCATCCAACATCAGGACTCAATTTTGCCAAATTCTCTCTGCCACTTTAAAACAAGGATCACCTGTCTTCCAGTTTGCAATGACACATTCATTGTTTCTTAATGGAAGAACCTTTAGTATCCATATTTCTGCCAACACTCTCTTCAAAGCATTCTAGACCTTTCATGTTATGGTCCTCACAATTCTTCCAGAACCTTTACCTTTGGCATTTAAACACTCCTTTCCTACATCTTTTGCATTTTCAAACTGCAGCACCCCACTTCTCTCGTACCAAAATCTGTCTGGGTTTACTAAAGCTGCTGGAATGCAATAAACCAGAATTGGGTTGACTCATATAAAGGGGATTTATTAAGTTACAAGTTACAAATCTAAGGCTGTGAAAATGGCCAAATTAAAGCACCAAAAAGAGAATATCTTTACTCAAGAAAGGCCAACTGAGCCTGGGGTTTCTCTGTCACATGGGAAGATACATGGCGATGTCTGCTGTCCTGCTCTCTGGGCTTCTGGTTTCAAATGGCTCTCTTAGCATCTCCAAGCATCTATGTCCTGGTTTCATCTCTTAGTTTAGCATCTCCAAACATCTATCACATGGTCCCATCTTTCTGTACTCAGTGTTGGTTCTCCAAGAATCTCTGGCTCTGAGCTCTCTGTGTCCATTATTTTAAGGACTCCAGTAAACTAATTAAGACCTACCTTTAGTAGGCAGGGTCACATCACCATCTATCAAAAGGACCCACCCACAATTCAGTGGGTTGAATCTCCATGGAAACAACCTAATCAAAAGGGCCCATCCAAACAATAGGTTTGCTCCCCCAAGACTAGGATTGAAAGAACATGGCTTTTCTGGGGTACCTAAAAGTTTCAAACCTTCACACCAAGCTTCCTTACCTATTGGTTGAATAACTAGTTCTAGTTTTTCAAAGTTGCTGTGAGTTTTAAATAATGAATGTGGGCAAAAATTTATAGTGATTGGCTTAATTAGGCCCCCCTGTCATGGTCAGGTTCATGTATCAACTTGGTCAGGTGGTGGTACCCATTTGTCTGGCTGGACAAGTGCTGACCTGTCTGTTGCTATGAGGACATTTCATAGAATTAAATCATGATCACATCGGCTGCATCCACAACTGATTCCATTTGTAATCAGCTAAAGGTAGTGTCTTCTGCAATGAGTGATGTTTAATCAAATCAATGGAAGGCTTTTTAAGGAGGATTCAGAAGAGACAGTCTCTCTTCCTGTTTTGGCCAGTGAGCCTCTCTTGTGGAGTTTGTCCAGACCCTCCATCAGAGTCATCAGCTTCACACAGCCTGCCCTATGGATTTTGGACTACATTCCCATGCCTGCATGAAACACTTTCATATATTTTATATTTATGGATAGTTCATGATGATTCTGTTTCTCTGGAGAACCCTAACAAATATACCCCCATACTGGTGAGTTTTGTTATAGTACTACTATTAATTATTGTTGTTATTAATTGGTGGCTATTTCTTGATGGGGGTAATCTGTCAAAAACTAGAGGTGATGGATAGGTAGACAGTTGTAAAACTTTCTTTATTCTGTTAGGTTTATGATTTAGAGAGAAATTTTTGTTGTCCGTATAATTAAGGAGTGCACATGAGTTTTACTACTTTTTCTTCAAAACTCCTACTTTGCCACAGCCTTCTCAAGGAGTTTCCTCTTTTCCTTCATGATACACAGAAGACCTGAAGATCAAGGAAGGTAAGTCAATTGATTATCTTTGCACTCAAAAGCCTTGGGAAAACAGACTAGGTTCCCCCTTTAGCCTTTCTTCCTTTTAGAAAAAAACCTTTGTGAAAAAGAGGAAAGAATCAATGAACACCACCCATAGCCCCCACCTCATCTCCAACTCACTCAAGCCAAATGCACAAAAGAGTTTAATTCAATAAGTATTTATTGAGTACATACTGTGTGCTGGGCTCTGTCCTAGAAAGTGACTCATATTGGTACAGGTATAGGTGCAAACCTGAATTCTCCTACCTCTCAGTCATCTTTTCTCACACCCAGAATATGCTTGAGTTTGTCATCTGATACTGCCAGGGCTTTGCTCATCTGCCTCAGGCCATGAGCATCCTTATGAATGGGTTTGTTTTATTGTACTTGTAGTAGCCAGGTGACTAAGCCAGTGCCATCCATCTGAGAATTTGCTTAGTTTACTTGCCCATAAAGGTCCTATATTTCTAAGAGAAAACATTTTACTCCTAGCTCCCCCTAGGGATTATTTTTCTCCTAGGGCTCAGAGACTTTCCAGCTCTGAATTTGTATTTTTTTTTTTTTATTTTTATTTTACCAGGCTCCAATCTCTAACTACAACAATTCTTTTGTCATATCCTCATTCATCAGTGTACAGGCATTTGCTATTAACTCACTCAAGTTAGTCTTGGATATATATATATATATATATATATATATATATATATATGACACAAAAGGGAGATTTGGCATCTGTAGTAAAATGGAGAAGGCAAGCAAATTCCAATTAAAAAAGAGGAGTCTGAACTGGCTGCCAAGTTTTCAGACTCTGCAGCCCTTCCAGAACAAAATGAAGGCTTCTTCGATTTGGCAGCCTTAGGACATGGCACAGTACCTGTACTTAGTAGGTGCTTGAATCAATGAATGAGTGAAAGATCAAAGACAGGAGTGAATAAACAAAAGTGGAAAACTGAAACAGTCACTTCAGATTCTATCCTCATGATATGGAGGTGATGGACCTGACTCATTGAAGCTTTCTTGATTCCCAAAACTTTTGTCTCTGAGACCTTTCCAAATTATAATAACCCCCAAATTATTCTGTCTAAAGTACTCCATTTTTATTAGGACTTCATCATACGTAAGTACACAGGCAATCAATGAATAGGTACCATATATTATTATGTCTTCCCTTAAAGCAACTCAAAGTGCTGTATAATATATTTTAAAATTGTAATATCAACTCCTCTAATGTAGTAATAAACCACACGAAATGAGAAAAGAGAAAATAAATGGAACTTAGAAGCCCACAGGTGCAGAAAAGTAGGGGAGGAGAATATACAAGCAGCTCAGAGTCATGGACTTACTTTATGGATAAAATTGTTTCAGTCCAAGCTGCCTCCAGTCATCGTAGTTGCAACTGTCACTCTTCTCTGAAACTGTGTATGAAGGAAAATAGTGAGCACAAGGTTTGAGTAAGAGGATAAAAGAGGTGTGAGTATTTCAGGCCTATCAAATTCCTTCTTGCCCTGCTGCAGTACTGGTCCTTCTGGCGGCAATCCAGGAGAGAGGAATTATTTTCTTTGCCAAAGGGCCCTATCATTTCAGGGTCTGTGGATGATAGCTCCTGCTTTCAGGGCCTTATTCCAAGCCTACATGGACAGGCCAAACTACTCACAAACGCTGCCACAACCCAATATTCTCATGGGCCCATGCTACCCCTCAGCTGTACTACAACTTTTCCTTCTTGGCCCAGTCTTCTCTGCCTGCTTGTCACCTCCTCATTCAGTAAACCAGTGTCTCCAGTACTTGAACCATTGCTTTTCTCCCTGGTTTACTACACATTTCTATGTTGATGGGACTGAGCTCTCAGCAACTTGTCAGTGGTCTGTCTTCAGGACTGTGTTAGCTTCCTGTGGTTGCTATAAAAAACTACCACAAACTTGATGGCTTAAAACAACAGAAATTCATTAGTTCTGGAAGCCAGAAGTTGAAAATCAGTATCGCTGGGCTGAAAGAGGTCAACAGGACCATGCTCTCTCAGGAGACTCTAGGGGAGGATCCATTTCTTGCCTCTTCCAGCTTTCTGGTGGCTGCCAGCATTCCTCGGTTTGTGGCCACAACACTCCAATCTCTGCCCAAATGGTCACATTAGGTCCTTCTCTTATGTCTGTAAAAGTTCCCTTTGCCTCTCTCTCTTATTAGGACACTTGTAGTTGCATTTAGGGCCCACCCGGATAATCCAGGATAATTTCCTTACCTCAAGATCCTTAATCATATCTACAAAGACGCTTTAACCAAATAAGGTAACATTTAGAGCTTCCAGGGATTAGGATGTGGATATCTTTTTGGGGGGGGGGGGGAGGGTCATTTTTACTACACCAGAACCTTCTCACATAATCTGGTCCTATGGGCAACACAAATTCAAACCAAGAACATTGGTCCCGGGATAGAAAAAGTGTTGGTCCATCTGGATACCTGTAACTAAATCCCACAATTATCTTGGCTGGGAAACCATCTTACCGTAAAAAGTTTCCCAAATTTAAAGGCCAGTTTTGTTTAATGCCTGCTGCTGCTTTGTCTGATATTTCACAGGTGCTCAGATAAAACAGCAGTCTGTCTTCTCTTCCTCACTGCAGTAGACCATTATACTTTTCCCATTCCCCTTTTCCTCTCTGGCATCCAAAAAGGGACTAGTGAGACATCTAGTTCATCTAATGGCTCATTCCTAAATCTGGCACCGTTACTCTTTCTGAAGTCCATATTTATAACTCAGAGCAAATCTGTTGTAAATACCTGCCACCTATTTCCCCCTCCAAAGATTTAGAAAGGGCACATGTCAGGCCCAGCAGGAGTCACATTTCTCTTAAGAAAGTAAGTTCCTCTCAGCTTTTCTAGAGAAAAAGACTGAGCTAACTTCTCCACTTCCATCCTGAGAAAGCCTTCTTGGGGAGACCTTACTGTGCTCATGTTTGTTCAGGTGGCTTAATATTCACCACAAGACATTCTTTCCCAAACAGCCTCAAAAAACAACCTCTCGCTTCTGTAAAATATGTGGATTGAGTTTCTTTGAATGAAAAAACATAGCATATTCAACCCACTTAGAAGAATTTTTAAACCTTCCACTGTGGGTAAAGTGTTACTCAAACCTGCCAAAGAATACCACCCAAGCGTAACCTAGAGAGTGGTCTCCCTGTTGAATTCAAATATGATTCTGGCTCTTTTTTGAGTGGATTTACATTTCTCTCGACAGAGAGAACATAAGAAGAAGTCTTTTTTTTTTTTTTTTTGCCAAGAAACAAAGAACGTATTCTAACCCCTTTATCAGTTCTCATAAGCAGTTTCCAATTCTCAGGCTATGAGAATTCATGGCTTTGTAAAAATCTGTTGCTTTGGGGAAATGTTATTTTCTGACCAGTATGAAAGTCTCAGTCTCTTTCTGAAATGGGGGTAAATTAAAGTGATAGGTTTTCCTCCTTCTAAGGTTTTGAGGAATAATGAGATATTCATGCTATAGAAATTGATAAACTTGCTCATAATCCAACACAGCCCTACAAAAAAGTCTATTGCCCTTTACAGATGTATTAGGATCCATACTTCAAAGAGTTTGCTAGTGAAGTACTAAAATACCCAAATCCTTTAAGTAGAGCTTTATTTACAGGGAGCATACCTTCCTCTCCCCTCTCCCCTCTCTCCCTCTCCCCCCTCTCCCTCTCAGCAGTGTTTCAGACCAAGACTATGTAGGAGATTGAGCCCAGCAAGGTATAAATGAGGCTGAGCATGGATGTGGTTTATCTGTCTGCTACAAGGCCCCATCATTGAAAGAACAAAGCTTGCCCCCTTGGAACTGAAGAAACAACTTTTCTTTCTGCTGGTTCCACAACTGTTTCTATATCAGGACCATCAAATTGAGTAATCAAAAAGCCCAGAAATGCTTGTTGTAAAGTCATTTGGGAAGCTATTGGGGAAAAAAATCCCGGTTTTCAAGAGCTAATCAGAATGCAAAACTTTTTAGTTTCTTTGCTCCCTTTGGCTCTGACAAGATTGGAGCTCTGGCTTCTTTGCTGATGGCTTTAATTTGAACTCAGCTAAGCCACTTTCAAACATTGTTTTTAGTGTTTTCAAAACAGCACCCACTTTACTTACACTAGAAAAATATGCATTTGTATGTATTTTACTTTTACTTGGGATACTGTACTTAGAAAAGAGGAAAGAGATCATGTGAAGTTCAGGGAAAGTTTGCTAATTTTCTTTGTTTCTAAATCTCCTGATACTCAACAATTTGCTATTTGTTCTCTACCAGTACTGACTTCTTTGCAATGTTCTGCACACATCATACTATATCTTCCTTTGAATTTCAACTCCACTCCTCAACTCTCTCTCTTTAATAAAAAAAAGTCATAATTTTTGATACTACATCTTCCAAGAACTTCCATAATTCTAGCCCCCACCCCACCCCCACACACGCACATTAACACACAGGCTGGATTAGATGCCTCTCACCTGTGCTATAATAGAAATCTCTGCCTCCCTCTAGCCCAACACTTACTGCATGTTGTAATTACCTGTTGGCTTGTTTGGCACCCCCATTAAAGAGCATTATATTCCCAGTGCCTGGCCAAGAGTAGACAATGCTCAATAAATAGACCTTAAATTGCAACATATTTAAAATATTTTTTCCTTACCATTCTTAAGGATTTAAGGACCCTAAAACCTTCAAGATGACTTATCTTCATCAGCAGCATGGCTCTGTAGTCCAGTTTTTGTGAAAGAATCTCTCTTGCTCCAGACTTAGGTCAGACCCAGGGAAAAAAAATATTTCATCTCTAATTATACATAGGCCTATTCCTATAGCTAAGATGACCTGAGTGTTGGTTTCTACACACAGTGCTTTTGGCACTTCTGAAAGAAACATTGTTCTTAAAGCGATTGAAGGGATTTAGGATTTCACTAAACCTTGATGCAGGCTGCCTCAGCTGCCACCAGAGTCCAGTCCCCAGAATAAAGAAAGACTAAAAGAAAATTAACCCTCATAATTGCTTCCCAAACAGAATTTGTTGTCCACCTGGGATTATACACAGGATGAGCAAGTTTCCCATAACCTTAACCACTGGTCCTGAACTCCATCCTGGGCTGAGGAGCACAAGTCAAGAATCCAAATCCCTTTTCTGCTAAGGGCTAATCCTTTTCAATGAGATGTTTCACGGACCTATTAATGTAGAGTTAAAGAAAGAAAAGAAGAAGAAACAATCACAACCTCAAGGAATTGCAAGTCACATGATTGAAGAGAGAACTCGAGATTTTCATGCTTAAGTGTTCATAACTGAAAGTCCTGCTGGGTAAAGAATGTGTGCGCATTGCTTACACCAAGGGCCATCTTAAAAATGGAAGATCATCTGGCTTTATATTTAATAAAATGATCTTTCAGGGTACTAAAGCTAAGACATGGAAAGGTATCATTGAGCTTTACAAGTCTACAATGGCCTGATTTTAAATCAAATGAAAAATTTCATTTCAGGTTAAATTAATAAAAAAAAAAAAATCTGCACACAGGCCACAAAAAAGTACCACAACTGAGAAGTTGAGGTCCAGAAAGAACATTGAAAAGTCATTTATATCTGCCTCTAGCCTCCACTCCAATTCCCTTTAGCCTCCTCCAGGGATGCCTGTATATACCAGTGACTTGCAGGCATGTGCCACGGACCCTGTGGGTGGCAGAGCTCAGGATTATTAAAAGATTTCCAAGGATCCACATAAACAATAAATGTTAGCTGGGGCCAACAAAACAATGTCTCACACAAACACAAAATAACATTTCCCAAGTTGGGTTACGTACTGTTGTGATTTATGATATATAAACTAATTTCAAAGTATGACAGATATACAGCTTTTCTTCCTCAGGTAGTTTCTCAATCTACTTCACTCAGGGTTGGGGGGAGGGGACAAGGATATGTAAATATTTTTTAAAGCAAACTTTTTACAAAAGATTAACATCCATACATGTGAATGTATTGACATTAAAAAAAAACACGAGGAAACATTATTCTACACATTTTCACTAACAACCCAGAAACCATTGGCACATTCTGCATATTCAGTTTGATTCCAGTGCTTCTTTATCCTCACAATAGGAAGGACGTCAGAAAGTCTAATCTAAATCCCTCTTTCGTCAATTTTAACTGAGTATAATTTCTTATTCCTTTCCGAAATTATAAGATGATTACCACAGCTCTTCATACAGCCAACAACTATTAAGTTATCCTCTAATCAAGACACCACTCATAAGGCTAAATACCTCATATCTCCTCATATTAAGTTACATCTCAACACTTTGACTGCTATTCTCTAGAACAGCTTTGTCCAGTAGAATATTCCGCAATGACGGAAATGTTCTTTATCAGTGCTATTCAGTATGGTAGCCTCTAGCCACATGTGAATATTAAGCACATAAAATATGGCCAGTGAGACTGAATTTTTTATTTTATGTTACTTTAATTAATTTAAATGTAAATTTAAATTTAAATAGACACACATGGCCAGTGGTTACCATATTGAACAATGTAGCTCTGGACATGATCCATTTCCCAATCATCATATTTAATTACAGTATCCTCCAAATGCAGAAAATAGCCCAATAAAGACCTAACTGATTCCAAAGCTATATTACCTGATTTAACACATAGCACCATGTTGCCAAATGAGGCCAATGACATGGATTTGATTTCTATGAGGGTATATCAGCTTTATAGACAAGAAATAAAAATATAAGCATCACCTCAGCCTAGTATAAAAAGGTCTGAATAAAATAAAACAGCTCAGGAGAGCTATTTACATTCTTGGAAAACAACATATCAAAAGGCTTCAGAAGTTTGCTTTTGTAGGCAAAGACCTTTTTATTCCATTAATTGTACCTTAAATTGGCTTGATTTGGTAACTATCAGCTTTACTATACAATATCAGTATGTGATCTTTGAGACATAGCTCCCTTTTATATACATTTACATAAAACTAACAAAGAATTTCTTATCTTCAAATAAGACCCCCTTTTCCACCTTAAGTAAATTGATTTGAATGAATTCTCCAAGTTGCCCAAAGACTGACTACCACAGAGTTTCATTCACCTCATAAATGCTCTTATATTGACACTAAATTGTTAAAATCTCATTGCCAACTAGGTATGAACCCCACTTAAAGGTAATCTAATTTGAAACTGTGTTTTTCCAGGAAAGCAGACATGGGACCAAATTTGTCCTTTGATTTGTATTAACAGAATTTACTAAGCATTGTTCCAGGTGCTAGAAGAACTTTACAGTGTGATGTAAGACCCATTTCCCAATCTAAAATAGCTTAAACATACAACATTTTACACTAATAAAAAGGGAGATATGGGGCTCTCTTTTATTTAACTTTTTCATTGTCCAGTTAAGCTATTCCATCAATTTACACTGATGCATCCTTTGAAATTCCTGGACTGGCAAGCTGAGTCTATAACATCTGAACTTCTTAGTACTTCTGGTTTCCTAAAATTCTATGCTTAAATCCTCCTATGACATAACTGGTAAATTATTTCCAGCCTCACCTAAAGGCATTATTATTCTCCAATATTAAATAAACTTTATCTTAAAGCACTTAACAGTAGCCATATTTATTAGCTTTCTGGAAGAAACAGAACCTTAAGGCGTGAAGTTCAAACTTCCATTGTTATTCTCTAAATTTCATTCTTACCTTTTTTTGGTGTCAATAAAATAGTGGAAATGTCATTAAAACTTTATTGCATTGCATAATAATTCTAAATTGTTCTATTTTTAGTCAAATTTTTTAGTCTAATAATAACTAACATTTGTCTAGCACTTTAATTGGCAAGATCTCAATTGGTCTTCATATAGTCCCAAATGTTCTCACTGCCATTTTGTACATTTCAAAAATTACACCTTAGAAGTGAAGTTGCTACCCCAAGGGGACACATGTAAATTATCATTTAGAGCAATGCTTCCCATATTGTGTCCAGTGATCTCAGTGTATCATAAAACAGGAAACATCTCCATATACTCTTCTTGAAAACTCAAAAAGCACCAAGGCTCAGAGAAATCCTGCACTAAGGAAATCTGTTTAATTTTTTTAATGCAGCATTTTTCAAACTTTAGTCACAGGCTTATATTTTTAAATTTGTTTTTTTGTTTTGTTTTGTTTTGTTTTTACTAAATACCCTTTGAAAAATATTCAGTTAGAAAAATGTCCTTAAAGTATCAAAGATAAGAGAAAATTAGGCAACTGAGTAAAACTTCTCAACTTACTATTTGGGGACAGAACTCCACAAGTAGCTCCACTGTCAGGTTCTTCTTTCAAAATATACTCAATTATTGTACCTTTTCTATCTGTGAATAAAGCACAAACTGTGATTCAACTAATGCTCAGCAAAGAAACATTACAAATGCTGGTTTATTTCTAAGCATGAAATTATAATTATGAAAGCAGTGCCTACCATCTTGACTACTAGTCTGACAGAGCCTCTCTGCACAAGGCTGCATTCCCACGCACCCAGATGTAATGTCTGCAGCTTACAGCTTGAATCTTTCTCGTGTTCTTGGGGGGTCTCTCACATGGAGTGCCTCTGCTTCAAACAGAACCAACAGAAAGTTCCTCACTTCCCTAGGCAATCATAGAGTACTTCCCATATCTTTTCGTTTACTTCTTAAATCAGTCCAGTTACTGTGGCTGTCATAAGAGATAGCAAACTCAGACCAGCAAAAGCCCTTGAATGATCTCAAGCCATGTGACTTCCTAAGCCAGCAATCTGAAAAATGAAAAGATGTGGGGGGGAGGCAGAGGTCACTGAATGGTATATCCTGTCAAAAGAGGCTGTTTAAGAAAAGCTAGGCACAGGGCAGCTGGGATAGCCTGGAAGCTGGCCCAGAATGCTTGTACTGAGTACAGGCATATCTTAAAGGGAGTGGCCATGACCACCAATGAGAGAACTACTCCAGCCTGGCCTTCACCACTTCATCTCAACTTCAATTTTCCTTCCTTCCTGAAGAGAAACCTATCATGGTAGAACACCTCTTAATACGAGAAGCAGTTCACCAGCCTTGTCCTCTGTAGTCAGCTAGTGAATGCTTAAGACTTGCTTTCAGTTTGTGGCTTCAGCACTTTAACTTGGTTGGGCCTGCTTTGCCCTTCTGCTCTTTCTGCTCTCTCTTCCTGACAGACCCATCTAGTCCTGAGTCTGTTTTTCCCAGCTTTTGGAAACCTTATTAAGTATTTGAGGCCTAGTTCACTCCCTAGTCAAAATTAGTCCTTCCCTCCTCTGTCTCCCTCTCCTGTCTTCACAAGCATCATTTTTCTCTCTGGAACAGCATTCAGGGTTGGACCAGTGTAATAGTTAGGTTCAAGTGTCAACTTGGCCAGGTGATGGTACCCAGCTGTTCTGATGCCATGGATCTAAATCATCAGCATGTGAAATTCATCTTCGGTAGGCTAAGGGGAGTGTCTTCCTCAATGAGTGATGTTTAATTTAATTAGCTGGAGGCTTAAAAGAGAGAGGTCAGAAGAGAGCTCAGTAGTTCAGACCCAGACATTTGGAAATGCAGAAAGGAATCATCCTGGGGAAAGCCTTTTGTGTGACTTTGTTAAATTACCAGAATGTAATATACCAGAAATGGAATGATTTTTTAAAAAGGAGTTCAATAAGTTACAAGTTTACAGCTCTAAGGCCATAAACATCCAGAGAAACATACCTTGGAATAAGGCAGAGTGATCTGGAAAGGTGCATGGTTGGCATCTGCTGGAACTTGATCCTGGTTCGTTGCTTCCAGCTTCTGATGCCAGTGGTTTCCTCTCTAAGCATCTGTGAGCATTCATTTAGCTGCTCTGGGACAAAAGTCTGGGTTTCATCTCTTAGCTTAGAATTGGCTGAGGCCAGATATTTCTTCTTTTCAGGTTCTGGCTATTTCTGTGAGTCCTTGCTTAGCACCCAGGCTATTTCTGCCTCGATCTCCAAACATTTACATGAGCTCTGTCAGCTCCAAAGCAACTGTTCTGCAAGCATCTGCATCTGATCTTCCAAACATCTGTGTCTGTGTCTGCATCTAATGTTTCTTCAAAATATTTCCCCTTTTAAAGGACTGGATTAACTAAGCAAGACTCACCTTGAATGGGTGGAGTCACATCTCCATCTAGTCAAAAGGTCAAACCACAACTGGGTATCACATTTCCACAGAGATAATCTAATCAAAGTTTCTGCCCTACCATGTTGAATCAGGATTAAAAGAAATGGCTGCCCTCACAAGATCGGATCAGGATTAAAACACGGCTTTTACGTGGTACGTAACAGATTCAAACCAGCACACAGTTTGAACCCAGAAGCCAGGAAGGAAAACCAACAGAAGTCACAGTGCGCCTTCCCATGTGTCAGAGAAAGCCAGAGCAGAGCCAGTTGCCTTTTCTCAAAGAACTGTAAATTTCTGACTAAATAAACTCCCTTTATAAAAGCCAGTCCATTTCTAGTGTATTGCATTCCAGCAGCCACAGCAAACTACAACAGTCAGTTAGGTGGTGGCCCAGGGCAGCAACCTACAAGGGGAGCTTTCACTAGAATAAATCGGCACCATGGTACCTAGATGCAATCCCATAAATAACTGAAAATTATACATACACATTGATCATCGATCTTGTTCACCAAAGCCTATGGTATTCTTGAGCAGAAAAACTAAATACCAGCTGGTAATAATCCTACCAAATAAATAGAACAAATATTTTTTAAATAATAATTTGTAAGGATTTGAAATTATTAGCTTTCCCAGAATCTCCACCTGACATGGAGTAAGCCTGTTTTTGATACAGTCCAACCAGAGTTGTAACCACAGTTACAATATTTGCCTGAGTCATTTTTATATTTATATTGCCCAGAGGTTAACACAGTGCCTTCCACATGGTAGGTATTCAACTGTTGTTTGATTGAATTAACTGGTAGTCTTTCTTACTCCCAACTACAGGCCACATTTATACACAAATTGGAAAAGAAGTTGGACGTTTCCTTATTTAAACAAAGCTATTTAATTATCTTGACTCTTTCAAGAAGATTCGAAGAAGTCAACAAGCAATCTGAGAAAGAAAGCCAGTTTTCTTTGTGACGGGTGACTTGTGCCTCCCTAAGAGACACTGCTACTTTGCAGAAGGAAGGGAAGCACTATTTAGCAAAGTTGATGAAATGCACAACTTTCCTATTCCTCTGAAGTTGAATACTGAGAAAATGATTTCTGTTTTATAAATTTCTAAGCCATTACACACACTTATATCCAATGTCAATTATAAATAATTTCATGTATTTACTTCTGAGATTTTTCCACCAGACTCTTTACCTATATTAATGAATGCAGAGAAACTCAATGTGAAAAGCCAACATAGTAAACTGGCATAAAAGTAAATTCACACATTTGGATGTTTTTCTCCACCTTTCTTACTCTGATGTACACCATAAATACACACACACACACACACATACACAAAAGTGAAACCATGATAATGAAATAAATTCATCTCCATTACAAGCAGGTTTTATTCTCTATTGCTTAGGCTTCTTATGGCATGTTCTTTGGACTCAGTCAGAACTAAATTCCATCCCAGCTCTACCCTCAACTGACCTCTAACAAGTCATATAACTTCTGAGACACAACTTTTCTTCTGGAAATGGAGTTGATAATGCCCATATTTCAAGCTTCCTAGGAGAGTTCGATTGGGTGAGAAGGAAGGAAGGAAGGAAGGGAGGGAGGAGGGAGGGAGGAAGGAAGAAAGGAAGGGGAGAGGGAGAGGGAGAGAGAGAGAGAGAGAGAGAGAGAAAGAGAGAGAGAGAGAGAGAGAAAGATGGATGGATAGCTAAATGGATGCATGGAAGGATGGGTGGATGGAAGGATGGGTGGATAGATAGACATAGATTAGATAGATAGATAGATAGATAGATAGATAGATAGATAGATAGATATAGACAGATAGATAGAAGATAAGACAGACAGACAAATAAATACAAATATAGGTATATAAAAACACCCAGTGCAGTTTTAAAGATGCAGTGGGCATTCAATAAAAGTGCCGCTTTATTGTTTTTGGCCCCTTATTATTGCTTAAATTTTCTCCTGAGTAGTTGGGTCACACCCTGATAAATTCTAAGATAGGCCGATATAAAGGCAAAGTTGCTTCAGTGAGCTCAACCGCATACCATGGCATTTCTAAGGTTCTTGCCAGCCTCAGCTGGATCTTTGTGAAAATTAGACCCTTTCCAGGTTCCCACTGGATGCAGCCCTGCAGGCCCACAACTTGTGGAATGGAGCAGGGGCAGGATTTCATCTCCTATCCTTGCCAATGTCCCTTTATGTAATGCTCAAATTGCATTATCATACATGGGAAGCCTGGGTGTTTCTATACTCCAAATCAGAGCCTTTCTAAACATTTGCCTTCACATTATCTCCACTGAATAGTAAGGATGGTCCTTCAAATTATATTTCCAAGGAAGAACTGTTTAGGCATCTTTGTTATCATTAGCAAGGACCAAGAAAATATCTCCTTGGTTTTTGACACAAAGTGGGAAAGGACTGGACCTTAGGGTAGCACTTCAAAACCTGGACATCGTGACCACTGACATAGGAATTATGCTCTCAGACTTAGCAGTTTCCAGAAAAAGCTGAGCCAAAAAACCTCACATATGGATCTGTGGCACTGGATGGATGACGCATACCAAGACCAAGTAGCACCACACCAAGTCAAGCCCCAGAGTGCCAACAGCACAGATCCAAGAGAGGAAGTCTTGTGCTCTGTGCAGTTCTGCCTCTGCCACATACTAGTGTGATGATTCTGAGCCATGTACTTAGCTTTTCTGAACCTCAACTTTCTCATTCATAAAGTGGAGACAAGACCTGCCCTATTCCTTACCCTCCCCTCCACATTTTTTGAGGTTCAAGAAAGATGACATATGTGAACTTTAAATTAAAAAGCCAACATGAGATTATTTGTTACCACTTTTTTGCCTCCCAAAATTCATCAGAATCATGGTAATAAAACAGCTGTTTAATCAATGTAAATGAATAAAGCAATCTTTTACTGAAATAAGTGTCATAACCCAGTTCAGGGATCACCTTTCCTGGAGAACATTTCCTCATTCTCCATCCCTCTGCCACTCTCTCCTCAGACCAAATGTGTGCCTCTCCAAGTTGCCCCGTATCTTGTACCTATGTCATTTTTTGCACCCATCTCCAAGCTATTATAGTTCATCTATTTGCCTGTCTGTCACTCCTCCAGACTGTGAACTTGGCTGGAGCCATGTCTGTAACCCAGTTTCAACCTAGTTCACTGCCTGACATGTATATCCTACTTTAGGTGTCTTCAGAGGTAAAAAGGAATGAGAAGTCTCCTGACCTGCATGCTTTTCTCAACTCCATACTTCACTAATCCCATGAACTTGGACAAATCTCATTCCTTCTGTGAAATGAGGTCATCAGTCTAAATCAAATTTGCAAACTGCTACCCACAGGCCCAATCTAAGCCCCAGACAGGGTTTTTAACATGCACAGTTGACATACATAGTGTTAAAATTAAAAAAAAAAAAAAAAAAACAAGAAAGCTTCAATTAACTATAAACATTTAGATACCAGAAGATTTCACATAAAAGTAGAATTTTCAGCTTCTCTTTTAAAATGAGATCTCACGACACTGGGCTGCACTCCCTCATAACAACAACTGGTGGAGCTGGCGACCGCCTCTTAGGGTGTGAGCTGTCCAGTCCACTGAAGTCCTATTACCTCTTACCCCTAGCCCAGTTCACTCATTTATATTACCTGCCTCAGTCCTGACATATATTTGAGATCAAAAACCAAGATTAGAGTTTTCTGTGTGCATCCTAGCTCTAATAAGACCACTCTAGGTCTCTAGGGATCCTCTCCCAACCAGACACACACACACACATTTCTTACCATGGGGAAAGCTGGCTCTGAGGCCTAACTGCTGCTATCACACTACTCACTACCTTCACTTGGGACTGAAGTTCCCTGGCAATTAACGATAAAAAGAAGGGACATCAAATAGAGGGACGGGTTTGGTTCTTGGAGCCTGCACATGCCAAAAATAAATAAATAAAAAACGAGGGGTAAAAGTAAACAAGAGGAGGAGAGGGAGCCTTTAGCTATAAATGGTGCTACAAGAGATACTGTGATATCATGTGAGGAAAATTAATTTTACAGTGCCAGACTTTCCATACAGCAAAGCAAACATTTTATCTATGATCCTGGAAACATATATAATAGCTAATGTGAAAAATTGAGGGTTAATCATCAGAAATTACTGTGCTTTGGGTGTCAGTCCTACTGGGGTACTCTCCCTCCTGTTCCCCAGTAGCCCTCTTGCAAGAAGTTGCAACTACCAAGGTGAAATTTACACACCTTTGCAGACGGGTAAAACTCCATCTGTATTGTATCCATAACCTCCCAAGGTAAAGCTGCCATTACTTAAGAGTATAATCAGCAGCACAGTGGGAACAGAGAGAAGAGAGCTAGACACATATCACTAGGAAACCTGATGTTTCCAACATACTGCTCAACTCTAACAAGGACTGGCCCCAGGAAATTTAAAATAGCCCATCCGCATTTACATGGCATACATCTGCTTCACCCAGGTGATGTTTTGACTGAACAGATCCACACCAAACCAACCTGTATTTTTTTCTCCAGCTTCCTTTATGCTCAGGCTAGATCAGTTAGTGCACAGAGCTGCACTAACTCTGCATAAGCTCTCTTCAGATCCTTCTTCTGCGTCTTACAAGACTACTTGCATTCCAAATTCCCAGTTGTCCTCCTTCCAAAAAGCTTCAAGTCCAAAACTGAAAGAAATGGCTTTATTAGCCTAAGCTGTATTTTACTATTCTTATCCCACAGAAAATCTTATGAGATGAATCCATCAGTTAATGAACACCTGAAAAGTTTATTTTATAAATGTTTCTCTTAATATTTGTGCTTTGGGTGGGGATTTTAATAAGGTGCTCAATAGCAGGCACAATTGAGTTGCAAACTCTTCCACTCTCTCTCAGAATGTTCACAGCGATCTCAGTGTGATTTTCAGTCGGTTTTGCTTCTCATGAACATTGTTCTCGAAGGTGGTGGCTCTGGGGAGAAAAAATGCGTCATAATAAATCCATTAATTGCATCTGACAAAGACTCAGAGTCCACACTATGCACAAGTTAGTCATACCTTTGACTTCTATCTGGGGAATAACTCATGTCTATGTGGAGAAAGCACATGTCCAGAATTTAAGAAACCTAAACTCTCCTGGCTTCCCTCATCAGAATTGCAGCCCTTAACACCTCTCAATTTCCTCAAATGCAAAACACAATAAATTAAATAAATACCTGTAAAGCAGTGCTTCTCAAATTTTAACATGCAATTAAATCACCTGAAGAATTTGTTTAAATGAAGATTTTAAATCAGTACATATAGGGTGGGCCTGACATTCTGTACTCCTAACAAGCTCTCAGGTAATCCTGGCTCTCAAACTTGGTTGTGCATTGAAATTGGAGTTAAAAAAAAAATACACATGCCTGGGTGACACTCTTAAGAAGTCTGATTTAATAGCTACGAACTAGACTCTGGGCATAAGAACATTTTAAATTCCCCAGGCAATTCTAAAGCTCAACAAACTTGAGAACCCTATCTATTTCTTAAAACTCTTAAAAGATGACCTCTATTTTTCAGTCACATTACATTTGTATGGTGAAGTTCCTCGTATCTGTTATCTTCTGCCAACCCAGAGAGATAACAGGACAAGCATTATTAACTCAGATTTACAAGAGATAACCAAGCACTCAAGAATCAGGCCACTTGCCTAGTGGCAGATGGCTAATGGCAGACCTCTGCTACTAGAACACAGCGTTCCTGATACCTAACCTGTGTTTTCTCCAGACTGCTTTGTATCAACTTGTACAAACCAGTAATAACAAGCAAAAAGAAAAAAGATGGCAGCTTCTCTGCTCGAAATTCCACAAAGAATGATATGAACAACAATGTAGCAGAGAAATGCATGCAACTAAGACATAATTAAAAGAATAATTGGTGGAGGAGATACTTGGCTGCTGTGGATGATACTAACAAGTAAGAATAGGGTTGCTAAGGTTATGTCAGCAGGACCAGCCATCAGACATCAAGTAAACTCAGCTGGATGGATTAACACAGCATGCAGAATATGACTAAATGTACTGGGAAAGTGCCATAACTGATCCCAGGCAAGAGACCAGACATTCTGCTATTTGATAAAACTAATAATTCACTGGAACTTGTTTAGATAGCCATCCCACTTTTAAACACTTGCAAAACCAACGTAGAAACAACTCAAGAGATCTGACATTGGAATTGAGGTAAATGTGGAAATTCATAAAAAATCAAGCAACTATGAGGTGGAAAAAGAAGGATTTTTTGATGCTTACTATGCATCAGCCATTCACACAAATTATCTGGCCTTACTCTTACTTGTGAGGAAAGCTTTATCATTCCCATTTTACAGATGAGAAGGGTAAGTCAGGGAGTTTGTCAGAATGTCAGTGCTGAGTTTAAAACCTAAATCTGTCTAATACCAAACCTACCCCTAAATTCTCTGTGCAATTCCACATTGACTACTCTAATCAAATTAAACATTTTCAGGTTAACTATCATTCTTCAAAAAATCTTCAGTGTGTCTATACAGCAGGTACAAAAAACTATTATAATATCCTAGTTCTTTTCTTCTGTTACCCCACTGGAGAATGAAAACACTATTTATAGGCAAAAAGCGCTTGTGGTTTGGAAAAAAAAACTTGCATGGCCTCTTGGTTTTGCAAAGGTGAAACCCAAATCCGTTTTTGCACAGGTTGCAAAATGGCACTCAGAAGGTCACACGTGGCCTGCAAATACGCTTTTTTGAAATATGAAGTACCGATCACAGTATTTTCAAGAGTTTGGAATTTAACTTTTTGGCAACAGCATGTTAATAAACAGATATCACATAGAAATGTGAATTTCTGGCATCTCTCAAAAAAAAAAAAAAACCTGGGAGAATGAGGAACACTAGCCCCATACTCTCACAAGGTGTAATCAGTTCCCCATTCACCACAGTCACCAGCTTTTCCTATTACTCCATGTGTCAGATAACAGACATCATTCACTTCAGCTAAATACTTCTTATACCTTTTCCTAACAACAGCCGACAAATCAAGAGGGTCACCCATTTATTTCAAGAAAAATTGAAGTCAGCTTATTTTTCTTACACCTAGCCCACCCCAGCCATTTATAAAGCCAGGTTTCAAAGATACCTGAGTTTGTAAATCCTGCTTTTCAGGAATAAGTGAGTGAAAAAATCAGACAATAAACTATTCTACTTAATCACATAAAAGACTTTCTTAAATGGAGGCAGAGTTGCTTCAGAGAATTAAGTTATGGATTTACTGGGGCACATACCAGAGCTTAGACGTGAAAAAAAAAATTTGCTTTTCTTTTTACTTCTCAGTTGGCCCAGGAGCAAGCTAGGATGTCAGGACACTGAAGAAAGGAAATTTGGCCACTCTTACTGTGAAGGTGAACAAAGTCACTGAGTTGGGACAAAGAAGAAGGAAAACCAATAGAGAGCCCTGTGTAAAGGAACATGGCCCATGAACTCTAAATATTGGAATGTGAAGATTCCACTTAAAATTTTTCTGCATTGTAATTTCCTGGTAATGTCTGCAGTCTTGAAGCAGTTTGTAAAATGCTGGAATCTGATTACACCTATGCTACAAAGAGCCAAATGAAGTACTAGTGAAATGAAATAATAAGAGAGAGCAGCTGCACCTGGAAAAGCTTGAGTAAGACCCCCAAATATGACTTAAGAAAGCAGGAACAGAAGCTGAGGTGACAATCCTCACCCAGAATGGATTTGAAGAACATGTTCCTCAGGCATTTCACACAAAGACAGGAGAGATACTGATAAAACACCACCATTCCTATGGTTAAGCTGGACGTGGGCAATGGGGGTGTGCACTGTTACTATTCAGATGCACAAGGGAAGTGTGGCCCCTGACACCTGTAGAACCTGGGGACATTCAGTTTACATTTAATGAAGATGCTGGTGTACAGTGAAAGCTATTCTGTGCCATTACCTATCGGATGCTTCCAACCCTGTTTATTTAATAATAATAATAATAAAAATAATAATAGTTAAAGGATAATGGAAATAATGAATAATGTTAGACAGTTGGCATGTAGCTATGCTTTCTTGACAGGTTTTATGCTTTTTCCAGACACATAACTAACAATTAAAGGGAAAACTGTTTTCATGGGATCAAAGAGTGACTAGAGTTTAGAGTAAATATCTGAACATGTATAGACTATAACTGAGATTCATTTATCTTTGGCCTCTGTGATAGTTAGGTTCATGTCCACTTGGCCAGGTAATGATGCCCAGTTGTTTGATCAAGCAAGCACTGGCCTGTTAGTATGAGGATATTTCATGGACTTAAATCATAAATAAGTTGATTGTATCTATGGGTTAATTACATCTACAATCAACTGAAAAGACAACTGGATTGTCTTCAGCAGTGAGAGACATGCCAACCAATCAACTGAAGGCTTTAAAAGAAGTGATGACTCCAGCAGTCAGAAGAGAGAATTTTCAACTCTACTTCAGCAGGCCAGCTTCACCTGGTGAATCCTTCATCAGTGTCCCAGCTTGCTGCCTGCCCTAGGTAATCTGGACTTGTGCATCTCCATAGTTGCAAGAGTCAATTTTTAAAAATCTCATAATATTTACAGATATCTCCTGTTGGTTCTGTTTCCCTAGAGAACCCTGACTAATATAACCCCCATATATCCAGCACACAGGTGCTTCACACCTAATAGCCAACAAATAACTGCTCTTTTAAAATTTTAAGTTTTAAAACATTTTCTCAACAAAACTATTTACAGAAGAATATGGAATTCCTAGAAAGGCATATCATGGGATTTCTGAGATTCTCCCAATTTACAATTCACAATTATCACTAAATGAGATGTGGCTGCTGTGAGATAAGCTAAATTCCTTGTAAGCCAACAAATTAGCATTTATGCTAGGCACTTCTTTATCTCATGCAATTCTCACAATAACCCTATGATGTGAATGTTTTCCATGTACAAGTTTATTTCATGATAAAGACCTTTGTGGCCTTTCTGCATTATTGAAAATATAAATGCTATATTTGCAATGCCAAGAGCAAACCAAAGAGAAAAGGTACTAAAGGCTGAAAACAGCTATTCATGCCCCATTGTTAAAGAAAACAGAAAGATCTGTTCCTCAAACTTGTTTGCTCTTTTGGAACATTCACACTGGCCAAAGCAATAATTATTGATAAATGAGCTTCAAAGTCATCCTTTGGCACATCAGATCAGTAATGACATTTGTGTAAATGTAGTATCACAACATAATCACTCAAAACCACAGAGAAGAAAATAACGCTGTTTGGTTTCATTTAGGGGAGCTTATTATATATTTTTTGAACAAGCCATTCTCTATAAAACTCAGCCAGCAAATCTGCCTTGCCTATTATCATTGTGAGGATAATGTAGCAAACAGATGGAGGGTTTCATACAATTTGTTGAACTAAATTTAACAGGTTTGGCTGTGAGTGCTAACTTATTTTTATATTCTATTTGTGCTATGTTTGTAATCGATGCACACACATGAATAAAAACAGAAAATCTGTACACACAGTACAGCTGGTTTGATAATGTTTTCATAATAGCGTTGCATACTCCCAATTAGAAGACTTTATATTTGGGCCACCAAGAAATTTTGGCTACAGAGTTGCTTCTGTGTCATTCACATAACAAAAGGATCTTTACCAATCCTGCAGAAACATGTGAACCCTCCCTCCATCCATGGCACCATGTGATGAAAGGGACTGGAACCAGATTATTAAATTAATAACGTCCTATTAAATAAATGAACAATTGAACAAGTGTGCCACAAAATTTAATAGGTAGATTGCATTTGGCCCAGAGGTGCAAGTAAGAGTGTATCAGTGCCAGATGCAACATGGAGAACTATGTCAAAAATATGAGTCAGGAAAATTGAGTGTCATTAAATGTTAAAGAATAACAAGAATCCTCAAACATAACTCTACACTACAATATGAACTTGACGGTTAAGGAGGCTTTCACTTAATCAACACAAGGAACCACCTGGAACATAATTGAGAAACTGTTTAAATAATATCCTCCTAAAATTGGTTATCAACTCCAGTCGCCCTGTGATCATACTTCTTATTCATCAGAATAGCAAGATGAAGGCAATAAATGTAGTATATGTGATAGTAACTAAAAGTGGAAAGTACTGGTGGTATGGAATGTCTCCTAACCTGAACAGCAAATTGTGGATACATATACAGACATACATAAATACATTCCCATGCACTCTCACTACACACCACAGAAAATCCAGGGGAAATCCAAGTCAAGAAAAGATGGCAAGGTGCAGCTCCACATTCAGAATCCTAGTTTCTCCAGGGATACAAAATACAATATACAGGTATCTCACCTTTTAAGCAAAAGCCTTTTAAATTTCCTTGAAGTAAAAGGTCCTTTATTTAAGTGGGCTGTATGCTCCAGCAACTTGCAGTGTATTTAGATTTGCACTCTGATGTAAGAAGGCCCATCTAAAATTAGGAAACAGGGCCGAAGACCTTCCTTGCCCTTAGTTAAGGTCTCTGCTCTCCTTGTCAAGGCTTCCCAGTCCCTCCTCTGCTTATGCTTGACAAAGCGAAGAGAGGTGAAAGATTCACTGATTTTAACCACTCTAGCCTTTCTCCAGGTGTAAGTTTTGGTAAGATTTTTATTTAAAAGGGCTATGCCGGCACCTCATTCATCTGGTGTTGTTACAAGCAATTTCTCCTTGAGTATTAATAGTATCTAAATGAAGGTAAAGTAATGACCTGGATCAAACCTGAACCACCTAGAGCAGTGCTCCCTAAAGCTGTTCAGAAATTAGATTTTTAATACTTTCTGAAGCAGACCCCTATCAGCTGGGACAGAACAGCCTCTTCAATAAATGGTGCTTGAAGAACTGGATATCCATATGCAAAAGAATGAAAGAGGATCCATATCTCACACCTTATATATAAATTAACTTAAAAGAATCAAAGACCTAAACATTAGTGATAAGACCACTTAGAAGAAAATGTAGGGAAATATCTTATTAAACTTGTAATAGGAGGCAGTTTCCTATATATTACACCCAAAGCATGAGCACTGAAGAAAGAAACAGGTCAATAGGAATTCCTCAAAATTAAACACTTTTGTGCATCAAAGAACTTTGTCAAGAAAGCAAAAAGACAGCCTACGCAATGGGAAACAATATTTGGAAACTATATATCAGATAAGGATTTATTATCCAGAATATATAAAGAGATGTCTTCTATTCAACAACAAAATGACAAATAACCCAATTTAAAAGTGTGCAAAAGACATGAACAGACACTTCTCAGAAGAGGAAATACAAATGGCTAAAAGGCACATGAAAAGATACTCAACTTCTCTGGCTATTAGGGAAATGCAAATCAAAACCACAATGAGATATCATCTCACACCCATTAGATTGGCTATTGTAAAAAAACAAACAAACAAAAAACAACAGAAAACAACAAATGCTGGAGATGACGTGGAGAAAGAGGCACACTTATCCACTGCTGGTGGGAATGTAAAATGGTACAACCACTCTGGAAGGCAGTTTGGCAGTTCCTCAGGAAGCTAAGTATAAAATCGCCATATGATCTAGCAATTCCATTACTAGGTATACAGTCAGAGGACATGAGGGCAAAGACACAAACGGATATTTGCACACCAATGTTTATAGCAGCACTATTTATAATTATCAAGAGATGGAAATAGCCCAAATGTCCATCATCAGATGATGTCTAAACAAGCTGTGGTATTATACATACATGGAATATTACACAGTATAGGATAAACTAAAGTCATGAAGCACCTAACAACATGGATAGACCTTGAAGACATTATGCTGAGTGAAATTAGCCAGAAACAAAATGGCAAATTCTCACTGATATGAACTAACGTTAATGAGCGAACTTGAAGAATTTAAGTTAAGAACACAGGTTATTAGGAGAAAGAAATAGAGTAGAGATTGGGCAATTGGTACTGAAGGAATACAGATTGTGCAATAGGACTGACTGTAAAAATTCAGAAATGGAAAGAACAATATTACCTGATTATAGCACAACAATATAAGTACACTGAACGAAGGTGAATGTGAGTATGATACAGGGAGAAGGACTTGGGGGCATGTATGAAAGAAGGAAAGACAGAGAATAAGACTGAGATGGTATAATTTGGGAATACCGAGAGTGTACAATGATTGGTGATTGAATGTTCAAACTAAAAAATGCTCTTGTATAAGGAAGAACAAAGGAATGTCAGTATTGCAGAGTGTTGAAAATAGATGGTATATGGGGAAAGGTGCAATCAACATAAGCTAGGGTCTATAGTCAATAGTAACATTGTAATATGCTTCCACTGAATGTAACAAAGGCATTATGCCAAAACTAAATGTCAACAGATGGGAGGATTGGGAAAGGGGTATGGATTCTCTGTGGAAGAAAAGCAAACATCTTCAGAAAGAGTTGGTGGCGAAGGCATGTCTATACACTTAGGCTGGATTGTATGACGTGTGAATAAAACTATTTAAAAATGAATAGAGAGAAACAAGTGCTTGAGAAAAGGCAGAGAAAGATGTAGTTATTCACTGTCACTAGGGAAATGAGAGGAGCAGCCCCTTTGACGGCAGTTGGTGGCTTCACAGGAGGCTAGAGGTTGGGTTGCCATATAATCCTGAAACCCCATTGCTCAGTATATACCTGGAGGAACTGAGTGTGGGGACAAAAATGGACATTTGCACACTGGTATTTCTGGCGGCAGTGTTTGTGATCCACAATGAATGGAGGTGGCCTAACGATATAGCATCTGAGGAATGGAAGGGGGAACTATGGTGTATACATACAATGGACTACTGAGTGGCCGCAAGAAAAGTGAAGTTGTGAGGCATGCAACTAGGTGAATGAACCTTAAGAGCTATACGTTGTATGAAACGTCAGGAACAAAATGACAAATATTATAATGTCTCAATCATATAGACTGCTATAATATAAAAATTTGGTGAACTAAAGTTGAGAGCATGGGTTATCAGGTTGGGGCTTATTGTAAAAGGTCTTCGATTCTAAGCTCTTACAACAGTCATATACATTCAAGAGGTTTAACTGTTAATTCTAAATTCAGAGATACTGAGCTGTCTGTATATAACATAGTGTTTCTCAGAAACCTCGGATATTTTTGTGACACCTGAGACTCAGAGTTGGAGCTCTGAAGCTATGAAAGTCAGCATTACCACATACAGGAACTATTGAAAAAGTGATTAGACATTAAGTAGAGATACGAATGAAGCTGATGTGGATAGGACTAAGGTATATCAGAAGACTGGGTAAAGGACATCATCCATATTTTAAAACTTCGTGTGAGACTAAATGGAGAGATGTTTATTTGGTGCAAAATTTATATTTTGGGGTAGTGCATTTTCTAATTTAACACCATAAGCATGTAGAATCTTGAATAGGGCATGAGATTTTGTTGGTTTGTCCAGGTTAGTGTGATTCTTCAATAAACCCCAGTGATTTGAACAGTGAATAAAGAAGTATTTGCAAAGTCCCCTTGGGGGAATGGGGAGAAAGGGGGAAATATCCAACTTCCCCATTTGGAGAATTTCTGATATTCTCGCAAGTAGTGGAGACAACCAAATCAATAGGCCAAGTCTTCAATCTTGGGGTGTGCCCCTGTGAATACTATTCCTGCAAAGGTAAGCTAAGCCTACTTAAAATTAGGCCTAAGAGTCTCCCCAGAGACCCTTTTTCGTAACTCAGATATGGCGTCTCTTTCTAAGCCAACACGGCAAGTGAACTCACTGCCTTCCCCCACTACATGGGACATGACTCCTGTGGGTCTAAATCTCCCTGGCAATGTGTGACAGAAATCCTGGGATGAGCCAGGACCCAACATCAAGGGACTGAGAAAATCTTCTTGACCAAAAGGGAGAAGAGAAAAATGAAAAAAAATGAAGTATCAGTGACTGAGAGATTTCAAATAGAGTTGAGAATAACCTCCTGGAGGTTATTCTTACAGATTACATAGATATCCCTTTTAAGTTTAGGATGTATTGGAATGGCTAGAGGGAAGTACCTGAAACTGTAGCGCTGTGTTCCAGCAACCTTGTTTCTTGAAGATGATTGTATAATGATACAGCTTTTACAATGTGACTGTGTGATTGTGAAAACCTTGTGTCTGAATGCTCCTCTTCTCTAGGGTATGGACAGATGAGTAAAAAACATGGATAAAAAATAAATAATAGGGGGGACATAGGTTAAAATAAATTGGGTAGATACAAATACTAGTAGTCAAAGAGAGGAAAGGAGTAAGGGATGTACCATTGTTTTTTTTTGGTAATGGGGTTCATTTTGATGAGTTTGAGTTTTTGTTGACTCTTCACGATGCTGAATATTTAATTTCTTCAGGCAAAGCTAGAAGTCCTTCATCTTCTATTGTCATCTGTAATTCATTTATTTATTCATTCAAAATTTGTGCTGTATCTCCTATGCCAGGCACTGTGGTAGACACTGGTGACCTAAAGATAAATGTACAAAATACACATATTTTAGGATTTCAGGAGATAGATGTATAAGTTAATTATTTAAATATACCAAAAACTATAACACAGATATAACACAATTCTTTTGCAGACAAGCAAAGGGAGACTTTGTAAAAAGTTTCTCCCTGGTATTGGGTCTTGAGGGAGGTATAGGGATTCAGGAAGTGAGGGAAGGGCATTCTTTTTTTTTTAATGCAATTTTACTGAGATATATTCACATACCATATCATTCAGAGTGTACAGTCAGTGGTACATGGTATCATCATATAAGTTGTGCATTCATCATCATAATCAATTTTTGAACATTTTCATGATTCAAAACAATACATATAAGAATAAAAATAAAAATGAAAAAGATTAGATGCAGAAGCAGATATGAGAATCTAGCTGTCTTTGTGCCAGACGTTAGAGATTTGCAAAAACGTAAAATAATGCCACTTTTCTCATTAAATACTTCTATTTTCAAAAACAGTTTTTGTCATAAGTTAATGTTAAGATGATGTAGTAGGTTTATTTTTGCTTTTTAAATGAATTAATAAGTAATTATTTTAAGTTTGTTGGCTTTAATTTCTAATATGGTAAATACTGATAGATATAACCCACATAAGCACAAGCTTGTTGGGGTCCTCAATAATTTTTAAGGTTGTTTAAGGATCTTAAGGTCAAAAAATTGAGAACTGCTTATTTATATAAACATGGGCTAAACAAAGGCAAAATTGACACTTTAGTACCCAAACCGAATTATTTAAATTACTCTCCCCAGCAAACCTCTAGCATTAACTAGAGGTTTAACTTGCTGGATAACTTTGGCCATATCAATTATTTCTGTGAATGCCAATTTTTTTCAAATATAAACTGAGGATGATCACAACAATAATAGCTATTTTAGTTTGCTAAAGCTGCCAGAATGCAATATACCAGAAATGGAATGGCTTTTAAAAAGGGAAATGTATTAAGTTTCAAGTTTACAGTTCTAAGGCCATAGAAATGTCCAAAGTAAGACATCCAGAGAAAGATACCTTAATTCCAAAGAAAGGGCCAGTGAAGTTCAGGGTTTCTCTCTCAGCTGGGAAGATACATGGCAACGTCTGCTAGCCTTCTCTCCTTGTTTCATAAGGCTTCCACGGGGGTGTTTTCCTTCTGCATTTCCAAAGGTCTCTGGTTGTGTGGGCTCTGTCGACACTAAAACTTTTTCCAAAATGGTTCCCTCTTAAAGGGCTCCAGTAAGCAACCCCACCTTGAATGGGTGGAGACACATCTCCATGGAAACCATATAATCAAAAGTTACCACCACAATCAAATGGATCACATCTCCATGGAAACAATCAAAAAGATCCACCCAGCAATACTGAATGAGGATTAAAGAGCATGGCTTTTCTGGGATATATAACAGTTTCAAACTGGCACAATAGCTAATACTTGCTGTGTGTTACTAAGTGACACACATTGTTCTCAGTGCTTCACATGTATTAATTTATTTAAACCTCAATTGCAACCCAATGAGGAATATACTCATCCTTATTCTACAGAGAAAACAGATGAAGCACAGAGAAATAAAGTAGCTTATCCAAGATCATAAACCTAATAAGCATTAGAACTGGGATTCGAATCCATACAATATAGTACACTCTACATATAAGCCCCAAAGATCTCTTTAGTGCTATATAACATAATAGTTCCCCAAACCTTTCAAGCCGAATGCACCAAATAAATTTTCCCAGGCATTCATCTTTGCCTTTGTAAAAACCCACTTCCCCACAGCCCTATTATGTCTTAGTTTTGCTTTAAGTTCCTTCTTATAAGTTCTTTCTCTGCATCATTTTCCAAATATGAACCTTTGGTTGTATACAAATAAGCTCATTACATTACTCCAGATGTTTATGTCAAATCTCCCAATTTGTAAAGTTCTGAATGGACCAAATAAAACACAGGGCTGAAATTTGGCCCTTAGGCTGCTGGAACGCAAACTCTGACATAATGGAACCAATTCAATTTCACTTCATGTGATATTATAGATCATACTTCATGTGATATTAAACCAAAAATGTTGGAAACATTATGCATTTATAAAAAGAGTAACAATACTACTACTACTACCACCTTTCATAGAATGAGGCTACTCAAGTAGACAGAAACTATCCAGAAAACATATTATTTGAAATAGTGCCCAAAAAAAACTACGGAAAAACAATGTTACATGCCTAAGAACGTGCAAAGACAAAATGGCAGAAAGAAGGGGAAGTAAATCATGTCATTCTCAACCTCAAAACACTCCAGTGGCTTCCAAATACATTAAGAATTAAGTCCAAACTCCCAATCTCAGCCTATAATATTCCGCACAGTCTTTCTTACCCCTTCTCAGTGCACTCCAGCCAGATAGGTCCCCTCTCTGTTCTTTCAACACCAGTCTGTTCCCATTTTAGGCCTTTCTGGGAGACTATGGTTTACTCTGCCTTGGAAATCTCCTCTCCCAAATCTTTGGCTCACAGTCACTTCCTTAAAGAGAACTTCCCAGACTGTCTGATATAATAATCTGTGCCACCCTCACTCCATTTCATTATATCTAGGATTTTTTTCCTTACTTGCTTATTTTTTTATCTTCGTCCACTAAGAAACATATAGAACATTAGAGAACTTGCTTGCTCTATCCCCCAACAATGCTGTGTATCTAGAAAGCATTTGCTACATTTTTATGAATGAATGTTGAATTAAATGAAGGACTCTGAAATATGTGCTGGTTATGCATAATAATGGACAACAGGTTCTAAAATGTATGAAGCTGTTGCAGAATATTTTTCATCCCTCCAGGGCTAATTTCTTACCCTCATTGTCCAAAGAAAAGATGATTAATGCACCCAAGTTACCCTGAAATGTTTGAATAATTAGCTAGAGAGATGAAATATCAAGAGACAAGGTCTGATAGAGACTCTGACTGAATGCAGTTGAGAGCCTCTAGATGCATTATTGATTATGCATGCATTTACCCCCTTGCTATTTGCACATCAGCACTTGCAACAAGGAATAAATTCAGGGTGGATCTATCTAAAACCATCAAATAAATGACAAAGGTCATTTATTCCGGCAATTAAAAATAAATATGGCCATGAGGTTACTGGGAAAAAAAAAGGATATATATTTAGTACAGTCCTTAAGAAGTTCTATTAAACTTTGTATTCTCTATATGACCCCTAGATTTAACACATCAGATTATATCAGGCCATATTTTATTAGGAATTGATGTTTCTCTTGTATGTCAATATGCAGTAGGTAATTTGAACCAAAATATAATGGCGAAAGAAACAGTGAGATTAATAGTAGTTTTTGATCTAGGAAATCTGCCAATCTCGGGCATCAAGGTGCATACTATATTCAAGAAAGTTCTTCTCTCTCTGTATTTAACTTCATTACAAAATTTCCCACACAACCTGAAGAGAGATCTGAACAAAGAAATCAGATATTAAAGAACCTTTTCCTCTCCAATTTTAAACTCACAAATACACTTCTTACCTTCCAGGATTAACTCATTATCCTAGTCATTTGATGATGCTTGATGTCTTTGAAAACAAATGTTTCTGAGATAATTCTATAAGCTGTTAGTCCTAGAGTTAATTCTTCTTCTGAAATGTGCTTCTTGAAAATACAACCTTCAAAAAGATGCTATGTGACCTTGGATTTGCCCATACAAATTGAGTTCAATTACCACTAGCCTACAGAAAATGTTCCATGAAAGGTCATTTGTTAGTTCTTAAACTGGTCAAATCCAGAAGCCTTCCTTTACTTCTTTCCTATCCTCATGTTCATAACCAACTCCCTCATTTTTTTGAGCCTCTGCAATTCAGCATATTCCAACTCTTCATTGACCCAGCAGAGCTCATTCTGTGCTGCTCTTTAATCACTGTAACAATTTTTAGAAGTGGGATATGGCAAACAAATATCAATCAATAATCAGAAAGCCTCTATCTAAATGTACGCTTGGGTTTTTTTATGGTGCAGTAAAGTTTATATGGCACAGTTACATTCATTACTTGATTTTATCCTATTATGGTAACAACCAGACAGTTAATATTACCCTTTTTATACAAATGAGGAAACAGGCTTTGTAAGGCTCATTTAATCAGTTACCAGCCAATTCATATTGGAACTCAGACTAAAAATCATATTGTTTTATTCCTTATCATATACACATTCCACTAATAAACATGTCATTCCCACCTCAAGTCAAATATCACTTCCTAAAAGAACGTCCCCTAATCTCTAGGGTCATGAAAAGTTCTCACGGGCACTATCCCTCTTATTCATAGTTCTTGTGCAATTTTACATTTATTTCTGTGATTATTTTATTAACACCTGAGTAGAATACATATCTGTTCTTTGATCACTATAGCATTCCCAGTATATGTTGTGTTCACATAGTATAACTGAATATATATTCATGAATGAATGAATGTTCTCATGGGTAAAATTAATTAAATGTGATAGTTTAGACTTTTAACATTATTTAACCCTGCATCTTAATATCCCCCCAAAATATGTGAAAGTTCAAATGATTTCTAAGGTCCCTTCGACTTACATAATTTGTGTTTCTAAAAGGCTACTGTAAACAGCAAAGAAAACACCCATGTGGAAAATGACAAGGGAAAAGCATGCATGAAAACTCTCAAGGGGAGACTAGAGGACACTGGCTGGTGGTGAAAACATAGAGCTAGATTAATTTACAGAGGAGAGAGGAAAAGAAGGCAACAACCATGCAAACCATATACCCTGGAGAAATCAAAGAGGGCTTAAGTAAAATACAAGCTGGGTTTGAGAGTACATCAAGAAAATCTACTTACTCAGTGAGGGAGTGACTTTCTAGGGTTGTGCACAGGGAGAACAAAAATTTAGAGCAACTCAGAATGATTACAATAAAGAGCAACAAGAAAGAAAGTCACTATTTCATGTAAGTATACATGAAGGATTCCCCATATTTAAAGCCATTAAAAACTAGACTGGCAGATTTTCAAGAACCAAAAATTTGGCAGGATTGGAGGAGCAGAATTTGCCAGATTAATATACCAACCACTGTCAAGAAATCTGTCTACGTTAATTAAGCATATTAATATACATGTATGATATGAGTTTCTGTCCCATATATCAAATAATCCCAGAACAGCTGAGAAAGGAGAATATAAAAGTCCTACAATATTCCATAAAATGGAGACATCTGAACAGTACAGTAGCACCCCAATATGACTATTGTATTCCTATCCCTGTAGATGCTAAATCATAAACACATCTTCCTTTCTAAGAGCCTCAAGCTGAAAAGACCTGAAAATACAACAAATATAGACATTACCACATTAGCCCTTCATTGGTTAAACAAGATTGAGTATTCCTCCTGAACAGAGAATATAAACTTAGAATTTTTCCTTTTTGAAAAGTAAAGTACAGAGAAAACTTCTGGATGAAGATGTCCAACTGAGATGATACATTTTCCCTTTTTCTCCAGACCTGTTAAAATTACAGTGAAGCAAATAATACGGGTATGAATCCACGCAGAAGTTAACAAGTTCAGGGGAAGAGAATTTCAACAAATACCTAAAATGGAAAGAAATAAAATGAAATAGAAAAGAGAAAGACACAGTCCAGAATAGCTATGAAAGGGGTTTCAACAGTGAAGCGAGTAGAATCCTGAAATTACTATGCAATACAAGTGTACATTTCACTGGATGAGACTTGTAGGTGGGGCTGAAAAAATAAGGTTAATAAATGTTTCTATATATTAATGATCAATTCTTCATCCCTTATCTTATACCTGTATACAGGAAAATAAGTTTTCCACCCACTCATATTAGAGCTAATCCTGCTGTTGGCAAGTATCTCCTGTTTACACAGAGTTCTCACGGGCCCTCCTATTTCCTCATTCTAAAATATGAACAGATACCCAGGGACCAGTGGTCATTTGAAGAAAGCCAACTACATGAAAGAGAAAGATCAAAGTAAATAAATAGAAAAACTGACCCTGGAAGAAACTATTTTTTTTAATTAATCCCAATATCACAGAAATATTCAAGAAGATACTTAATCAATGAAATAAGAATAGAATGCAATGAAAACAGAAAAATCAGAAAATGAGAAAAAACTGCTAAAATTTTAAAGTATGATTTTAAAAAATTACAAATTCACTCAGGAATTTATAACATAAAGCTAAGTGGTTCATGCCCACCTCACACACACACAAAGATAAAGCTAAGGAAATCTTCCAGAATGTGGCAAAAAAAAGGAGAGAAAGAAAGGAGAATCAAACTAAGAGGTCAAATATTTTAATAAAAGGAATTTGAGAGAGAATAGGAAAAAGTGGGAAAATTATTCTCAGGGTAATAATAAAAGAAAATTTCCCAGAAATTGAAAGATAGAAATTTAAATATTGAAAGGATCCAAGAGATACTAACAGAAGATCCATGCTTAAATACATCTTTGTGAAATTTTAGAAAATAGAATAGAGACACATAACATTTGAGAAAGAAGGAGCGAGAGAGAACAAACAACACAGAACCTCCAAAAGAACAAGAGAATCAGGCTGCCATCAGACTTCTCAACAGAAGCAGCAGGAAGCTAGAGGGGAGAATCTTCAAAATACTTGAGGAAAATTTTTTATCCTGGAATTCTACACTCAGACATATCAGTGAAATATAAAAGGAAAGTAAATCCAATGTCTGACATTTAAGGCTTCAGAAAGTTTACTCTTATTCTACGTAAGAGTTTGAAGATATACTCCAGCAAAACAAAGTGATAACCAAGATAGAAAATGTAAGATACAAAGAACAGTACAACAAAAAAATGAACAAACAAAAAACATGAAAAGACACCCTGCAATGAGAGCCTACAAAATAATCTATGCAAATTAAACCAGGATCATCTGTATCAAGGAATATAATTCAAGGAAAAAAAACAGAAGGGGTTATAAGCCCTAAAGAAAATATATTAAAAGCTCTAAAATATTACAGATAAAGTAAAGTAAACATGTATTTCTCCAAAAAAGGGGGAAGGGCAATCATGAACCGCAGAAAAATACAGAAGAAATAAATGCCCTAATCTGAAATAAATTAAAATAAAATTTTAAACAATTGATGGGGTCTAAGAAAGGCATCTTTTTTTCAAGTTTATTTTTCATGTTAACTTATGACACTGGAACTGTAGAGAAGAAATATAATCCCAACAATTATTGGTTCTGCAGTTACTAATATTTACATAATAGGGAAGCAATATGTGCAATGGTCAAGAGAGCTGTGACATAATGCAAAAATAACTACAATTCTTATAGTTTGCTCTGTTACCACAACAATGTAATGTAACTTTTCAGCAACTCTCAGCAAGTGGTGGATTTGATTTTCTTTTTCCTTGAATCTGTGCTTATTTTATGACTTATTTTGACTAAGAGAATACAGCAGAAGTGACAGTGTACCATTTTCAAACTTACACCTCAAAGGCCTGAACTGATTCTGCACTCTCTTGCTTGAAACCCTGCCAGTAGTTACGTGAACAAGCTTAGACAAGCCTTCTGGATGATGAAATCCACATGGCTCAGTCTCCCCACCTACGCCCAACCAACCTCCGGATGCTGAGCTGCCAAGCTCCCCAAACCAAGATCTGAAGAGCTGCCTAGTTAAAGCCAGTCCAAATTTTTGACCCACAGAATCATGGGTAAAGAACAGGTAGTTATTTTAAGGCACTGAAATTTTGAAGTATTTTGTTACACAGCAAAAGCTAATTCAAATGGCTTCCAGGAAGATGGTGGAATAAAATAGGTCAAGTTCACCCCTGCTCCAATGAACAGCTAGAGAAGTGACAGAAAAATGAGTAGGAAAACGTTTCAAGGATGTAAGCGACCTGAAAGGGTCTTTGACACCATATAGGGAGGCCCTGGTTGCAAAAGCTGAGGAACTGAGATGCAGAGAACCAAAGATTATCCAACTAGTGCAAACAGCCAAATGTGCCCTTTCCAAAGAAAGGCCTGGAGCCCTCAGGAGTTCATGGACAGGAAGATGGGGACTAGGAAGTAAGCCAAGTCATGCTCCTTGAACTCACTACACCCATGTGTGCAATCCCTGCCCCGCTAACCTGAAATCCCCCACACTCAACACAACTGAGACCCGCCCCCGCCGTCACCACCACACTCCAAGCATCACTGTCCCACCCCTTCAACCCAAGCATCCCTGACCCACAGTTCTACCCTGCATATATGCACACAGCGCACCAATCTAACCCAACTCTCCCACGCAAGCGCTCACGCCTGCTCCGAGCCTCTTGCTTCCCCACTTCCCCCTCCTTCTACCCTGCTGGTGCTTATCTGTGGATCTGGGCCATACCCACACCCATCCCAGGCAGTATCACAACACCGCCCCACCACCCAGACAGTATCATAACACTGTCCCACCACCCAAGCTCTGCACAAGCACATATCAGTGTCCCACCCCCCCAGACCCACGCTCAATGCATGTGCACATGCATGTCCTGCCCATCCCAGCACCCACGCATCTATGCCTTGACCCCTACACTGTTCCACTGGCTAGGCTCACGTGACACCCCCATCCTGACTCCCCAGCCCTGAGCAAGTCTTTATCCTCATATCAGGGCCAAACCTACCTCCAGTCCATGCAGACATACAATCTGCTGCCCCCCCCACACACACACACACATTGAACTCCACACACGCCTACACCAGGGACCTGACCCCCAGACCCACATAAGTGAACACGTCCTGTCTGGTCCAGCACCCATGCATCTTTGCTCTGATCCCTTAACCCCTGCACCCCACCCACCCTGCCCCATGCACATACACATCCTTTACCTGCCCCCGATACAAGCACCCAGCTCCACATATGGCAGGTGCTCATGTGTAACCCTGCTCCACCCCACCTCGCACCTGTGTACTCACACCAGGGGCCTGCCCACCCTATGACAAATGTACATGTGTCCCTACCCCCAACCCACACCCAGCAACCCCGACGACCTGCATTCTGCCTCTGCACACGGGTGCTTCTACATCTCAGTGCCCATGGACCCCCCTTCCTCTGCACAAGAATACACCTACACCTCACCCTCCTTGTGCCCCAACCTCTGCACCCTGATACCCATGACCCCTGTGCTCCACATGTCCAGCTGCATCCTACCCATGTACCAGCTTCCAGTCATCTTTGCCAATTCACCTCCCATGAGCCCTACCTCAGTGCTTGTCGCACTACACCCTGTTCCTGCACTACAGGGCCTGCTTGAGCTTTACCCTATCCTCACATTGCTGGAATGCCCCTCCACAACCCTGTGGCCCACACCTCACACTCCTGGACACCGGCATAGTGCCCCTGACCTGTGTCTATACATGTGCCACAAACTGTCACTGCACTGTTGTGCACTGCCCAAGCCCTGCATCCTGTTCCACACCCATCCAGCAATTACAAAACTTTAAACTACTGAAGGAAATCAACTTCAAAAGTAACCCTATCAAGATATTTACATCTTTGAAAGCAACAGAAAATCACAAAGCATATGAAGATGCAGACAGATATAGTCCAACCTAATGACCAAATTAAAACACTGGAGGAGAGAGACACAAACTCTGGAATGACTAATCAAAGACATTCATATAACTCTACTAAATAAAATCAATGGGTTGTCTAACAATATAAAGGAGATCAAGAAGACAATAAAAGAAAAAGAAGAATTTGAAAGAATAAATAGAAAAATAGTAGATATCACAGAGATTAAAGAAGCTGTACACTAAATAAAAAATTTCCTACAGACAGAAAACAGCAGATTTGAAGAGCCAGAAGAAAGAATAGCTGAACCAGAGGACTGGGCAACTGATATTGAACACACAAAAGAGGAAATGGCAAAAAAAGATGGAAAAGAAGCTGTACGCTAAATAAAAAATATCCTAGAGACACAAAAACAGCAGATTTGAAGAGCCAGAAGAAAGAATAACTGAATCAGAGGACCGGGCAATTGATGTTGCACACACAAAAGAGGAAATGGCAAAAAAGATGGAAATATTTGAATTGGGTCCCTGAGAAATGATGGACAAAACAAAGCACACAATATAGGAAATCATCAGTGCCCCAGGAGGAGAGTAAAGGGCAAGGAAGATTAGCTGAGGATATAATGAGGGAAAACTTCCCAACTACTATAAAGGACATAAATACGCAAATCAAAGAAGCCCACCAATCTTCAAATAGAATAAATCCAAATAGGCCTACTCAAAGACAGATACAAATCAATCTATAAAAGGTTGAACAGAAAAAGAAAATCCTGAAAGCAAGAAGAGGAAAATGATCTACTACATACATGGGAAATGACATAACACTGAGTTTGGACTACTCAACAGGTACTATGGAGGCAAGAAGGGAGTGGTATGATATATTGAAGATCTTGAAAAAGAAAGACTTATACCCAAGAATTCAGTACCCAGCCAAACTGTCCTTCAAATGTGAGGGAGAAATTAAAATTTCCACAGACAAAAAAATGCTGAGAGAATCTGTCAACAATAGACCAGCTCTACAAGAAATATTAAAGAGAATTCTGTCAGCTGTTAAAAAAAAAGACAAGAGACGGAGGTCTGGAGAAGGGCACAAAATTGAAGAGTACCAGTAGGATAACTTAAAGGATGAAAAGAGAAAGAGGGAAAAGAATATATAGATCTGATTAATAAAATCTGAAGTATAAGATGGTGGAGCCAGGAAATGCCTTTACAGTAATAACTTTGAATGTTAATGGACTAAACTTACCAATTAAAAGATATCAATTGGCAGAATGGATTAAGGAATATGACCCAGCTATATGCTGCATACAAGAGATTCATCTTAAACCCAAGATTACAAATAGATTGAAAGGAAAGAATGGAAAAAGATATTTCTAAATGAATTAGACCTAACAGAGGAGCCAGAGAAAGAACAACAAACTAACCCCAAGGTAAATAGAAGAGAAATTAAAAAGACTAAAGCAGACTTAATGAACGGAAGAACAAAAGAACAATAGAAAAAATCAATAAAGCCAAAAGTTGGTTCCTAGAGAAAATCAATAAAATCCATGGACCACTAGTAACCAAAAGAAAGTAGGAGTAGCTACATTAATATCAGACAAAACAGACCTCAAATGTAAAGACACCATAAGAAACAAAGAAGGACACTATATTAATAAAAGGGAAAATTCATGAAGAAGAAATAACACTCATAAGAAATAGCCAGTCAAAGAGCTTGAAAGTATATGAGGTAAACACTGGCAAAACTAAAGGGAGTGATAGATGTTTCAACAATAGTAGGAGACTTCACTACAACACACTCCTCTATAAACAGAACAAGCAAACAGAGGATCAACAAGGAAACAGAAATTTAAACAATGTGATAAAGGAATTAGACCTAACAGATATATATATATAGGTTGTTACATCCCAAAATACCAGGACGCACATTCTTCTTTAATGCTCATGGAACATTCTCCAGGGTAGATCATATGCTGCACAAAACAGATCTTCATAAATTTAAAAACACTGAAATTATTCAAAACACTTTCTCCACTCATGATGGAATGAAGATGGAAATCAATAACCACCAATGAATGAGAACTTTCACAAATGTATGGAGTTTAAATAGCACACTCAAACAACTAGTGGGTCAAAGACTAAACTGCTAGAGAAATCAGTAACTACCTAGAGATGAACAAAAATGAGAATATGACATATCAGAACTTAAGGGATGTGGCAAAAGCAGTGCTGAGAGGGAAATTTATTTCTGTAAATGCCTATATTACAAAAGAAGAAATAGCACAAATCAAGGACTTAACTGCTCACCTGGGGAACCAGAGAAAGAACAACAAACTAACCCCAAAGCAAATAGAAGAGGAGAAATTTAAAAAAAGACTAAAGCAGACTTAATGAATGGAAAAAAAAAAACAATAGAAAGAATAATAAAACTAAAAGTTGGTTCTTTGAGAAAATCAATAAAATCCATGGACCATTAGAAAGGCTGACAAAGAAAAAAAAGAGAGAGGATGCAAATAAACAAAATCAGAAATGAGAGAAGGTCATTTCCATGGACCCTAAAGAAATTTTTTTTTTAAAATCATAAGAGAATACTATGAACAACAATAAATTGGATATTTTAGATAACTTAGATAAAATGGAAACTTAGATAAAATGGAAAAATTCCTGGAAACACACAAATAAGCTACATTGACTCAAGAAGAAATAGAAGATCTCAATGAATCAATCACAAGTAAAGAGATTCAATCAGTTATAAAAATTGTCCTACAAAGAAAAGTCCAGGGTCAGATGGCTTCACAGGGGACTTTTACTGAACATTCTAAAAAGAACTAACACCAATATTGCCCAAACTTTTCCAAAAAATCAAGGAAAAAGGAACTTCATTTTATGAAGCTAACATTACTATAATGCCAAAACCAGGTAAAGATGCTGTAAGACAGGAAAACTACAAGCCAATCTCCTAATGAACATAGATGCAAAAATTCTTAACAAAATACTAAGAAATCAAATCCAACAACATGTTAAAAGAATATATACCAAAACCAAGTAGGGTTTATATCAGGAAGGCAAGGATGGTTCAACACAAGAAAATCAATTAATGTAATACAGCATATTAACGAATTGATAGGAAAAGATCACATGATCATCTCCCTTGATACTGAAAATGCATTCAGCAAAATTCAACATCCTTTTCTGAAAAAAACACTTCAAGATGTAAGAATCAAAAGTAACTTTCTCAATATGATAAAGGCCATATATACAAAACCCATAGCCAGCACTGAGAGAATGGTGAGAGAATGAAAGCCTTCCCCCCAAGACAGAGAACAAGACAAGAGTGCCCTCCTTCACCACTATTATTCAACACTCTACTAGAAGTTCTAGCTAGAGCAATTAGGCAAGAAAAAGAAATAAAAGGCATCCAAATTGGAAAGGAAGAAGTAAAACTTTCATTATTTGCAAATGACATGATACTATACTTGGAAAATCCTGAGAAATCTACATCAAAGTAACTTGAGCTAATAATTCAGCAAGGTAGCAGGATATAAAACTAATGCACAAAAATCAATGATGTTTCTGTACACAAGCAATGAACTAAGGGAGGGGTCAATTAAGGAAAAATTCCATTCAAAATAGCAACTAAAAGAATCAAGCATCTAGGAATGAACTTAACTAGGGATGTAAAGGACCTGTACACAGAAAACTACATAATACAGCTAAAAAAGTCAAAGATGATCTAAGTAGGCAGAAAGACATTCCCTGATCATGGATAGGAAGGTTAAATATAGTTAAGATATCAATTCTACCCAAATTTGTGTACAGATTCAACACAGTACAAATCAAAATTCCAACAACTTACTTTGAAGACTTGGAAAAGTTAGTTACCAAATTCATCTGAAAGGGAAAGTGACCTTGAATAGCCAAAAATATCCTAAAAAAAGAACATGGGAGGATTATTCCTGATTTCAAAGCTTATTATAAAGCAACAGTGGTCAAAATAGCATGGTTCTGGCACAAAAACAGAAGTATTGACCAATGTAATTGAATCAAGAGTGCAGAAATAGACTACCAAATCTATGGTGAACTGACATTTGACAAGGCTCCCAAATCCACTGAACTGAGACAAAATCGTCTTTTCAATAAATGGGCATGGGAGAACTGGATATTACTGAACTGGGACAAAATAGTCTTTTCAATAAATGGGCACAGGAGAACTGGATATCAATAACCAAAAGAATGAAAGAGGACCCTTACCTTACACCCTATACAATTAACTCAAAGTGGATCAAACATGTAAATATAAGAACCAGTACCATAAAACTCCTAGAAGAAAATGTAAGGAAACATCTCCAAGATCTAGTAGTAGGAGGTACTGTAAACTTTATACCCAAAGCACAAGCAGCAAAAGAAAAAACAGATAAATGAAACTCATCAAAATCAAGTGCTTTTATGCCTCAAAAGACTTTGCCAAAGGGTGAAGAGGCAGCCAACTCAATGGGAGAAAATATTTGGAAATCATATGTTGGATAACAGTTTGATATTCTGAATACATAAAAAAATCATGCAACTCAAAAACAAAAGAACAAACAACCCAATTATAAAATGAACTAAAGATATGAATAGGCATTTTTCTGAAGAGCAAATAGAGATGACTCAAAAGCACAGAAAGAAGAGCTCATTTTCATTAGCTATAAGGGAAATGCAGACCAAGACTACAATGAGATACCACTCACACCTATAAAAATGGCTGCTACTAAACAGGAAACTACAAATGTTGGAGAAGATGTGGAGAAACTGGGACACTTATGCACTACTAGTGGGAATGTATAATGGTACAGCCACTATAGAAGCCAATCTGGCAGTTCCTCAGGAAACCAAATATCAAGTTGCCTTAAGACCCAGCAATGTCTCTACTCATTTACTCTACTCAGTATACCTATAAAAGCTGAGAGCAGTGCTACAAACAGACATTTGTACACCAATGTTTATAGCATTATTCACAACTGCCAAAAGACGGAAACAATCCAAGTGCCCATCAACAGAAGAGTGGATTAACAAAATGTGGTATATACATAGAATGGATTATTATGCCAGTAAGACAAAATGAAATCCTGAAGCACATGACAAGGTGGATGAACCCTGAGGACATAATGCTGAATGAAATAAGCCAGACAAAAAAAGGATAGTTACTGTATTATTCCACTTTTATGACCATGGTAAAGGTAAAGTCCAAGGCTTATAATACAGAATATAGGGGGCCTAGAGATACATGGAAGTTAAAGATGGGGGAACAGTTAGCTAATGTGGTTGAACTTAAATGAAAGGGAATAAATGGAAATGAAGGCGGCTCATTAGTGGATCTATTGAAAGTGAACATGACTGAAAGAAGTTGTGTAGACCCATGTGTCCCACCAATTAATACTACAAATATAAATAAGTTTCTGCATGAACTACTTCAAAAATGTGAATCTTCTATAGGAAGAGTATAATTTGGGGGTATAGGGAAAAAACTGCTATTGTATGCTACAGGCTCTGTTTAACAGGAAAACGTCAACGGTACCATACCAATACCAGGGGTAAATAATGGGGGTAGGGACAAGAGTTAAGAGGAGGTTTAGATTTTCTATTTGGTGAGGGTATGTCTATCAGTTAATTTTCTCTTGGGAACAATGAAGTTGTCTAAAATTGAGAGTGTTGATGTCTGTTGACTTTGGACATTATATATGATGCCCAGTGGATGGAGTTGGCTGAAGGATAAACTGACTGAGAAGTAGAATGGTAAACAATGGTGCACATATGATCGAATATTGTGCTGCTACAAAAAAGAACGAAGTTGTGAAGCATGCAACATTGTGAATGAACCTGTGGGACATTTTATGAGGCAAAATAAGCCAGAAACAAAAGAGCAAATACTGTATGGTCTCATTTAGAAAATACTTATAAGAAAACTGGGGCCTAGATAGTAAGCTCTTGTAGAAGTCACATTTTAGTCCAGAGAAGTAATTGTTATTCCTGGATTTTTGAGGGGCTGTGCTACATATTTATAACCTGGTATTTAGACGCTCTAGTTTGCTAGCTGCTGGAATGCAATATACCAGGAGCAGAATGGCTTTCTAAAAGGGGAATTTAATAAATTGCAAGTTTACAGTTCTAAGGCCGAGAAAATGTCCCAATTAAAACAAGTCTATAGAAATGTCTAACCAAAGGCATCCATGGAAAGATATCTTGGTTCAAGAAGGCCAATGAAGTTCATGGTTTCTCTCTCAAATGGAAGGGCACATGGTGAACACAGGCAGAGTTTCTCTCTCATCTGGAAAGGCACATGATGAACACAGTGAGAGTTTCTGTCTCATCTGGAAGGGCATATGGGGAACACAGTGTCATCTGTAGCTTCTTCTCCTGGCTTCCTTTTTTTCATGAAGCTCCCTGGGAGGCATTTTCTTTCTTCATCTCCAAAGGTCACTGGCTGGTGGACTCTGCTTCTCATGGTTATGTTGTTCTGCTATGCTCTCTCTGAATCTCCTTCATTCTCCAAAATGTTTCCTCTTTTATAGAACTCCACAAACTAATCAAGACCCACACAAATGGATGGAGACATGTCATCACCTAATCCAGTTTAACAACCACTCTTGATTGGGTTACATCTCCAGGGAGATGATCTAACTACAGACCCAAACATACAGTATTGAATATGGACTATTTTGCCTTTACAAAATTATGTTTTGATTAAAACATGGCTTTTCTAGGGGACATACATCCTTTCAAGCCAGCACATTAGAGATAAGAATGAAGCCAAGCGGGTTGGGATTAAGATAATTCAGAATACAGGAATAACGAAGACATTTCCTGTATTTTAGAACTTTGCCTACTCTATGAGACCAAAGGAAGAAAAGCTTATTTTGTCCAGAACCTAAATCTCCTGTAGCACAAAATCTAATTCAACCTGTCTGGATAGATCATTTAAACAACCCAAACACAGGAAGTCCGGGATAAGGATGAGGGCCTGTAATCCTGTATAGCTTAATGTAATACCTGGATATATCCCAAGGTATATTGAACAGGCAATCAAAAAGTATTGGCAAAGTCCCTTGAGGTATGGGAGGAAAAATATGGAACTATTAAACTTTACCACTGGGAAAACTCCTGATACTGTGTCAAACGTTAGGGACACCCAAATCAACAGGCCAACCCCTTGATCTTGAGGATTGCTTTTGTGAAGCTTCTTTATGTATTCAAGAAACTTAGCCTACCTATAGGCATGCCTAAGAGTTACTTCCAGAGTACCTCTTTTGTTGCTCAGATGTGGCCACTCTCTCTTTAAGCCCAACTCTGCAAGTGAAACCATTGTCCTACCCTTTATGTGGGATATGATATACAGGGGTGAAAGTCTCTCTGGTGACACAGGAAATGAATCCCAGGGATGAGCCTGGCCCTGGCACTGTGAGATCAACAATGCCATTCTGACCAAAAGGGGGAAATGAAGTGTAACAAATAAGCTATCAGTGGCTGAGAGAGTTCAAATAGAGTTGAGAGGCTACTCTGGAAGCTACTCTTACACAGGCATTGCTACACATCTTAGTTTGTCAACCCCAACCAAAATCATTCCTGCCAGCCCTAAAGAACACCTAGGGCATTATATAAGATTCTACAAAGGTTCTATGCACTAGGATTACTTTCCAGAAACCTAAACCTCCTAAAGTCCTGAAATGCAGAGGGGTCAGCCTCTCCAGAACAGCAATAAGTTTCATTCCCCTATCCTGTATTATCGACAGCCCCTTCCAACACAAAAAAGTTAGAATGGATATAGCCCAAATACCTTTAAAGAGTGGGAGAAAGATCAAAGGAGATGGTGGAGTTATACAGAGAAGGCTGAATTTAACAAAGGAATATGATCCAGTATCTTGGAGTAAGCTAGTAGTAGAAACTGGAATTGTGGAATTGTTACCCATACCAAACTCTGAAATCTGTTCTACAACTAATTGTTGCAGAAATTTATTCCTTTCTGTATAAATGTTATTCATCACAAAAAAGAAAACAAAAGTCAATTTTGATGATAAATACTCAGTTATATGATGACTCCGTGACTGTATACTTTGGACGATTGCATGGTATGTGAATATATAGTGTAAATCAATAAAATTGCAAAAAAAAAAAAAAGCACTAATTCAAAAAGATATGCACTCCAGAGCAAGACTACTCCACTACTTTTAGCTAGGTGACTTTGAGCAAGTTATTTAACTTCTTAATGCCTCAGTTTTCACATCTGTAAAATACGAGTAATATATACTATCTAATTCATACCATTGTCTGAGAATTAATATATACAGAATATTTATGTAAAGAAATTCTATTTAATATGTAAAACAATTAGAATGGTGTCTAGCACACTGTAAACTCAATAAATATCAGCCATTATTTAAAATGCAAACAATTTAATGCATTTATTAATTTTCAAAATCTAGAATTACCCACAAAGTACAGGTGGCTTAACGATAGCTATAGAATGGAATGAAGAGTTAACAGTATTGTGAAAATGCAGACAACAGAAATTGGGAAGTAGAAAGAACAGGTGTAAAGATGGTAGGGGAGTAATACAGTCATCATATAAAATGAAGCATCAGGAGATATGGAATGGTGGTTATATGAAAATGTGTATCCTTACAAAAGATAGCAAAATGAGAAAATGAGTGGTCACACAATTATCGGAAAGTAGAAGGTGGGGAAAAATAAAAGTAGGGGATGGAGTAAAAGAGCTCACCCTCATGCATCATTTATTATCTGTCATAACAAGAAGAAAACAGGCAAAGTTTAGAGATTGAAAACTTAAGAATGTAATCAATACATTATTACTTAGAGATGTAAAACAGAAAATATGTTGCCTCTGAAGAGAGAATGCCATAGGGGGAGGTGGAACAATAAACATTCTTTTATCCTACTAATTTTCTCTTCCTCCTCTCCCTCTCCCTCTCCCCTCTCTCCCTCCCTCTCCCTCCCTCCTTCTTCTTCCCTCCCTCCTCCTTCTATGTCTCCCCTTCCTCTCCTCTCTTAAAGGACTCCAGTAAAGGATTAAGAGCCACCTTGAATTGGGTGGGTCCCATCTCCATGGAAACAACTTAATCAAAAGGGTCCTGCCCACACAGGTTTGCCCCCACAAGAATGGATTAAAAGAACCTAGTCTTTTCTGCAGTACATAACAGATTCAAACCAGCACAGGGTATATTTCATGCACAAAAAATTTAAGAGAAGACCCTTTCCTCTGTCTCATCTGTACTTTACCTCCCTCTCATTTCCTAGAAGCTACGTACTCTTTCTCCCCTACAGACCATAGATCCCTCCCACCCTCCCCAACATCTTCTTCCTCTGTGGTGGTAAGCAGAGCATCAACTTAGAAAAAGATATGAGTTTTGGTCTAGCTCAGCTATATTAGTGCTCTGCATGGCTATGGTCAGACTACTTTTCCAATGGAAAAGCAAGACCACCCTCACTTAGCTAGCTTTCAGAATTAAATTAAAAAGGGTCTTAGAACGCACATACATATATGGGTATACTATCTTGCACATAGTAATTGCTCAATAAATAAATATTCCCAGGTTGGGAAAGGACAAAAAAGGAGGTACAGTAACACAACTAAAATTGAGGAAATGCTACCCTTTTCTTTACCTTCTGTAATCCTAAGCCCCTTTTAAGCCAAGAATTTAGGGCACTCTGGAATTCTTACTATAGTCACCAGCACCTTTAAATCTGGCATCTGCAAATCCTCCCCAACGGTAACTCATGAGCAACTTTATCTCTGTAACAAAGTTCATTTCTAAAGTGTCTAAAATATATATTTTTTAGTTTTCCTAGGAAGAGTAAGAAGTATTCACATTTACTCTAAAATAGGTTCAAGGGCAGAGATCTGCTTTAATTCTAGCATAATTAAATAATGAGTAATTGTTTTCAAATGCAAGAGAAGAGAAAACATTTCTTGCCCAACTTGTTTGGAATGGTGGCCAGCCTAAGTATAGACTGTCAGGTCCATAAAAGAATTCTCCTTGGTCTCAAGATATTTGCATCATTTCATGGGAAAAAGTCTACAGATTTAGAACCACTAATGTGTATCTGCAAAAAACACCACATACTTAATAGTAGAGTGCTTATTGTCATTTGGCCACCTCCAAGGCCCACTCCACAGGGCTGCTGTGTTGAACCAGGAGTGCTAAAGGCTATTTTGCAGGGTCATGCTGTAGGGTTTTGTAGAAGTTTTACACTCAAAATGAAGTCAATAAACCTGCACTTAGAAAGTCATGCCTCAGAGGTCTATGTTTTTTCTAAAGATGTTATCATAGACAGACCTCCAGAACCTGGTATTCAATGTATTCTCCCATGAATCATTCAAGGTTTCAAATAATAACATCAGTCATAATTTATCTTGTTTTCCCTAGCCATGACATGTTTTTATTTTCTTTTATCTCAAACTAAAGCAGTGACAAGAAATTTCCCAATATATGATACCATTTTATTTTCGCTTTTCACTCTTTTTAGAAAAATAACAGTAATAATAAATTATCTTTCATCAGAAGAGCACAATAACATCATTCGTCATTTAAAAGCAATTCGTTATTATTAGGATAAATAATGCAACATGGGGATAAATACTTAATTGTAGAATTTCCACGTTCCTCTCAGAGAGACTAAGTACAATGTAGCTCTGGCCAACAAACATGCCTAAAGTGAGATTCCCTTTCCACAACTAGAAGGCAAATTTAAACCTTTTGGTGTATATGATAACATAAAGAAAAAACATTGGTAACCCAAAAAGTAATGGTAAGTGAATATATGAGTATTATCATATGGTCAGAATTACTTAATATATTTTAACTTAAATGTGAACGGGAGAGGCAGGAATTCCAGAATGATAGTGTAGGAGCTTGGCAGGCCATCTCCCCAAAAAAACAATTTAACTGCTGAAAATTACATTTTAAAAAAGCACAATCATTTAAAGTCTCTGGAAATTGTGCTAACAAAATGTATAAAATAAATGGAGAAATATTTGTTCAAGAAAATCTACTAAATCTCAGAACAGTGAGAGTCTGTGGGATTTGAGCCATGACTTACTCCATCATGTATCACTACCAGCAATTTCATGTTACAAAAACTCCAACCCAGGCATAAGCAGAGAAGAAGACAAGGGACTCCTTTCTCCCCAGATCCCAGTCTGGGGCTACAGTTCCATCCTGAGAACAGGAGGCTGCTGGCATTTCCACTTTGGAAAACAGTTGGTGTTTCTTCAAAAAATTACACATAAAGAACTCAAAACTCTACTCTTAGGTATATATACACACAAGAGAAGTGAAAACATATGTTCATAAAAAAACTTTTATACAAATGTTCATAGCAGCATTATTAATAATAGCCAAAAGGTGGAAACAACCCAAGTGCCCATCAACAGATGAATGGATAAACAAAATGTGGCATATACAGACAATGGAATACTATATAACCATAAAAACAATGATGTTCTGATACATGAATGCTACAGCAAGGATGAACCTTACAAACATTCTTCTAAGTGAAAGAAATCAAACACAAAGATCACACATTAAATGATTCCATTTATATGAAATGTCCAGAACAGGAAAATCTATGGCGACAGAAAACAGATCAGCAGTTGTTCAGTGGTGGGGGGAGGATGTATGGAGATGGGAAATGACTGCTAATGAGTTTGGGGTTTCTTTCTAAGGAAGGATGAAAATATTCTAAAATTAAATTATGGCAATTATTGCACAATCTCCTGAATACACTTGAACTGTATACTTTAAATGAGTGAATGTTATGGTGTATGAATTATATTTCAATAAACGTTTAAAAAAGAATTTATTCTGATTTAGGACATATTCCCATGGTTACTTTTTAGCTAATCTGAACTATAATCATTTTCTTGTAACTTGTTTCCCTCTTCTAAAAATATGAATGATTTTCACTTAATTGATGATCCTGTTTGCTAAAGTTTTGAAAAGTATAAATAGATTCAAGATTTTTTAAATGTGAATGGGGATGGGATTGGAGCAGGATGTAGATTTTCTTCCTAAATACAAGACTGTGAGATTACACCTCCCCTCCCTCACTCCCACTGTTACCATGGTCTTAACTGGTCTTGGGCCCCAGTCTCAGCCCAATAAGTAGAAATTAATACTGGCCTATGAAGAAGTACAGAACTGTACAAAGGTTCACTGACCATCCCTGCTGTTGGGAATTGTATCATGTCCCCACAAAAGACATGCTCAAGTCCTAATCCCCAGTCCTATGAGTGAGAACCCATTTGTAAATAGGACCTTTGAAGATATTATTAGATAATGGCACAGACTCATTTGTGACTAGTATCTTCGAAGATCCTATTTAGATGAGGGCATCAGGGTGGGCCTTACTCCGTACAATGGGAGTTCTTATAAGCAAAGGAAGTACAGATGCAGTCAATTAGTAGAAGCCAAAAGCCAGTAGAAGCCAGAAGTCAGCAGAAGCCAAGGGAGCAGACAGAAGGGGAGAGAGATAGAACATGACAGAGAACTGCCGGAATGTTACAGACTCCAGGAGAAAGCGAGCTCTGGCAATACCCTCAAGTTGGACTTCTAGCCTCCAAAACCATGAGATAATAAATTAACTGTTGTTTAAGTCAAACAATTTCTGATATTTATTATAGAAGCTCTGGCAAAATAAGACACCTGCTGGCCTTCTGGCGATGTAGTAAAACTTTTATCTTTATTTACTCTGACTATAGTGACACACTAACTTCTCCAAACTTCCCAGGAGCCGTTTGCCCCATTTATCTTCTGTAAAAAGCTCAGGTATGCTACTTTTCACAGGCCAATTGGATGAGGTTTCCCCACAATCATACCAGAATATAAAAGTATCACAGGAAAACTAAACTTGCTAACTTATGGATACTGATGACTACAGACATTTCAAAGCATTTATTTATATAATATTTTTACATTAAACATAGAATTTCTACATATAATGTTAAACTCCTGTGCCCTATTTTGAAATTTAAGTATTCCATTTGCTTCTGACATGGTCACAGCAGCAGACTTTAGAAAGAATTGTCACAAGCAATCGTAAGTGCTCTCTCAAGAGTTTGATCATTAAGTACCAAATCTGAGAAAAATTTGAGTGCTTCAGTGTGTTTAAAATAAAATAGATGAATAAATAAAGTATGTTAATATTTTAGTATCCACTAAGATTGACTAGGATAATGTGTAGTTCACTAGAACGTTTGTGCAAGTATATTTCACCAAGAAGTATTTCAATATTCCAGATCTATATTTAACCAAGTTTTCCAATGACTATACTCTTTAATCTCTTGGACTTACATCACCCAAAACACAGTTTGGCAAGAGCCCTCTGATACCCAAGTTGATTTTCAAGCACTTGGATTAGACTTATAAACAGGAAACCACATTTTATCAAGAGCAAAAATCTCTGAATATAGGAAGGATGGTTTTGGTTTCTTGTCATCTTTGAATGACTTCCAAACTTGGCTAAATATATATTTTTTCATTCTTATTTATTTTTACATATCTCAAGACACACATTTGATCTTAAGTTTGGAGAGACAGGATAGGGCTTGGAAATGACCTTTAATGAAAACTTTTAAAATAGGTATGCCAAGAAAGGAGGAAAAATGAAGTCCTGTCTAGACCCAGTCAGCTTTGCTTGACCCAGTTATAGTTAAATGAAATATCAATGGGAAATTCAAGGTAAGCAAACTAAACAAAGTTCTGCAGGAGGTGGCTCTGATGACTTGAGAAGAATGACATCTGATCCTTCTAAAGAAAACACATTTCTCATGGCTGTCAGCAAACTACCAAGGAAGAGAGGGGGAATAAGCTGAGGCATAAATATTACTATTCCTAAAGGATGTCCTTCAAGAAAGGAAGGCTTTGTCATGGCTGTGTTTATACAAGTCTTTGGAATATTTCACCAAAAAAAAAATTCACATAAATGCAAGTCCCAGCCAATAAAGCAGAAACTAGTTCAATGTGTTCAAATACAAACTCCAGGCACCCACAGAAGAAATATCATGTTCTCTTGAAGCTTCCATAGTAAATAAATAATGAGATGACACTGCTTAGATTGTACAACAGCGGTCAGGCTTCAAATATGACTTAGTTAATAGGCTGACTAAATAGGAACCGAAGAAATGTGTTGGAAAAGAGCTGCTAGGAGATGGGTTAGTACAGATTTGTGAAAACAAATCATGCACTTCTAGTAAGTGGAATTAAATATTCTAAATTGGGCAAAGTTAATAAAACTATAGAGTATACTGACGCCATCAGTTTTTTATTAATGGTTCCAAAAACAGGAAAGAATTTAAGTAGATGTTAGAAATAATGGCCCTAACTCAGCTCAGTGGGACAACAGTGAAAATAACCTCCTTTTCTACAAACCTAGTCATGCATAGATCATAGATACATAGTTCATCTCTCCAAATACTCCCAGAAATTAGAGAGTGTTTTTGGAGTACACATGGTTTGTTTGCCTTATAGAGAGTAACTCTAATGCAAGACTATTAAACAGCAATATTGCCAAACATGTAATTAAGTATCTCTAAAAAACAGTAAATAGAGATGAAAATACATCAAAATAGCATGCATGTGTATGTGTGCACACACACATACATACATACAGTAGAGATATATGTGCACTTGGCGTATTACAAAATTTAATAAAATAAATAAAATTAAAATGGGGCAATAACTTTGTATGTATTTAAAGCATTTCCCTCAAAATATCTGTATCAGTTCTTACACTGTCTTCTTATCCACGTCTCAAATATATACTTCCTTGGTCTCTTCTGGCTAAAATATAAAAAGGAAAATCTCATGCAAATTAGCCCATCCAAACATATTCTGGCAATTTATCCTTTCAGTTCATTAGACATTCCCTGGAAGTTTCTGAGTTCCTACTTGGATTTATGTAAAGATCCCAGATACACAAGGAAACTTTAGATTAGGCAAGCCTCACCTGCTCTAATTTATAAAGCAGTCCAAATCTGAAGCAGCTGCAGTTTGAAGAATGGTTGAAACAATTTTATGAACAGCCATCTTTACTAGAAGGTTTCCCTGGCTGGGGGTTAAAGATGCTGACTCCTGACCAAAAGATGATAGAAGAGAAGTTGTTAGGGACATCTCAACACCACTTGCTGGAGAAAGAAGCCAAAGGCCTTGTCTTAGTTGACAAAAGATTCTGAGTCCAAGGAAGAAAAGCATGTGAAATGTTCTCTAACTATCAATCTGCCTTCATAAACCAGATAATATTGTCATAGAACCTGAAAATGTTATGAAAAGAGAAAAAAGGTAATGGGGAATATAAGTGCCCCTCAGTAATCAAAATTATTGTTTTCATTCAGTGATTGTATATATATAAAGGACTTTTAGAATTATTCTGGAAACAAGTAGATGATAAACACAGTGTTGAAGGGTATAAAAAAACAAGTATAATCACATAGTCTCATGGAATTCACATGTTCTTTAGAATTTTGGTTAAAACATGGGGAGGGTGGGCAACGGTGGCTCAGTGGCAGAGTTCTCACCTGCCATGCTAGAGACCCAGGTTCGATTCCCGGAGCCTACCCCTGTCAAAAAAAAAGAAAAAGAAAACATGGGAAAAAGGGAGCACCACATTTTAAATTCTACAATTCATATCTAATAGCATTATAATTTATTTAAGTGCAACAAGGCCTTTGAAAGAATATGGAGAGGCAGTTTGTTTTCTCCCTCAGAAGGAAGGAAAGAAAATCTTTCTTCCACTGCCATCTGTTTCCTCTGTCTGAGAGTTCTCATGTGAAAAGTTTGGACACTCTAGGTATTCCAGGATAAAAGCTCTGAGAACCCACTGGAAGACTTCACAGAGTTCAGAAAGGGTAAATATCAAGGGGAATAAATAAGATACTCCATTGAGAGAAAGAGAAGTGATGCTGCTGTTCTTCAGAATCCTGACAGGTCCTTCAGGTTGGAGCACCATCAGATCAAGGAAGCATGTAAGTCAATCAGGTTTCTTTCTGTTTAAACCAATCCAAGTTGCATTTCTGTCACTTACAACCAAGAGTCCTCACAAATACACTGAGTAAGAAAATAGAAGCTATGAATCCTGAAAAAAAATGGAATTGGTACCCAGAAAGTAAACCATCCACCTAATTCGGTAAGACTTGTTTTATGACATAATTGCAAATTCATTTCAGAAAATTAGTAAACAGGAACACAGGGATGATGGATTGTTAAGGCAGGGTCCTATAAGGTTTTGTAGCCTGGCATCTGAGGTGAAATTACAACCCAGAAATCCTACAGCCAACCATTTTCCCTGGCCATTAACAATGAACAATGAAGGAGAAAAAAAAAAAAGGAAGCTGATTATGGACATTTACTCCCTTGACATGAAATATTTGAAACAGCCCACTGGTCCCTATTTTTAGATTAAAAACCAATCACTGGAAAAGGCCCATAACTAGCACAGTAATGAGCCAATGGCCATTTATTTATAGTTAACTCTAGCTGATTCATGAGCTGCAACTCAATGTCTGGGAAGTACTATGTGACTTCAGGACTTAATCCACTTATTTATGTGTGGCCAAGTCTTCTCCCATAGAAAATGTATATATGCAAACACACTGCTTTGTGTGTAGGTATAAAAGAAAGAGAAAGAATTATATATTCAGTGGTGCACAACCTGACTACCTTTTATGAATCTGTCCAATCATATATAGCTTTTCTATAACTTAGTTTGACTATCCACACTGAATTTACTGCAGGTTGCATGCAAAACTAACAGTGCAGGCAAATGGTAATGACAGCCTAAGAGAGAGACAGGCATTTTCATATATATTAATAGTTTATATGGAGAAAAACACTGAAGGATAATAGACGCACCAAATATTGCCAGAATGACAGATGAAATGCTGAAGTGATGAAAGACTGAAATTACAGTCCTTTGAGGTAGGCTTGGAGTAAACCAGCTACATAGCACATGGCAGAAATGTGTGGCAACAGTTGTGATAGAATTTGTCTTGATTAACGTTCCCTGGTGAAAAGATAAATCTTGCTAAAGGAGGTACTGGAAGTTCAGTGAATGGAAGCCCAATATTCATGCTGCTGTTTGCATTCAAAAGGAGAGCTAAGCCTAACCTTTTATTTTCATCATCTATAAGCCTACCTTGTTAAGAAAATATGCATTGTGTTTTCTCCCTTTTTCATGTCTCCTACAAATGACTGTTTTGAGAGTTGCTCATTCTATTCTTGAAATTAGGGCTTACAAATGTATATGTTTGATAACACATTTTATATCTACTAGCTCTTATAACATGATTATTACTATGATCAACTAACAAAAGACATTTGAGAAGATACAGCGAGAGGGAAGAAAAAGGTGGTTCTGAAGTGATATCAATAGATTGGCAGTATATCTAGCAGCAAAAAAAAAAAATTACTAAAAAATGTTATGTTTAACACTTCTACTAAGGAATGTATATGATAATAACTAGGATTCTATCACAATTAGACTGCTGTGACAATGAATAAATGCTAATACTCTACCTTAAGGCCATTCTTCTAGAATTGAGTCAGGTTGGAAAACCTTTAACTCACTGGGCAAGTTTCTTCTATTCAAAGAGAAACAAAAGTTAGAAACACAATCTTACTTCTTAGTGCCTCACTGTGGTTAATAAAATAAGAATGGCAGTAAATATTTTTAATTTGTATAAGGATGCACAATTTATAAAATTGATTCTCATTAACTGTTCTTTAAATCCTCACATTTGATCCCATTCTGTGGCAAACAAATTTGAAGAGATTGAGTCACTTGTCTGGAATTATACACCTTATAAATGCAGAAATAAAGCGTAGAACCCATATATTATCACTGAATATGTATTAATTATATACTGTAATTTAGAGCTAGAATAGAACAAGGGTAAAATGCCAGTTGTATGTTACACAGTATTCTAGTAGTTTCTCATCTATTAGCTAATTTAATTATCATGATAACCCGATGAGACAGGAATGTTTATTCCCATTTACAGATGAGAAAACAGATACTCAGAGTATTATAAAACTAGAGGTTCTTTCCACTACAGGCAGGGTCATAAATCTATGGCATAGTCAACGTTAATTATGCAGTGGCAAACAAGTACAAAACTAAGAAGAATAACTCACATTCTTTCCCAGTTTCAGAAAACAATTCCATTAGCAGGTGCTTATTAAGAACTCATTAAATACTAGCACTGTCCTGAGAATGGTGGGAGAAAGGAAGACACATAAAACAGGCTTCCTTTTCCCAAGAAGATTTCAGTACACTTGGAAGAACTTCAAAATGCCGATATATATATATATTCTATGTTATAAAATGCCAAGGAATATTTCATGCAAACAAAGTCGGGGAAAGGTATTAGTAAAATGAATAAAGCTCTCACTCTATTTCACCAGGATGGATGAAGGAGAAGAAAAAGATATTTTTCTCTTAAACAAATATCCTAAGTGCCTACCATGTGCCAGGCATTGGACTAGATAGTGTGGACACTATGATGACCAAGAGAACCAAGGCCCCAGCGAGACTGCTCAGAGCAATGCAGATTTCACAATAGAGAGCCTGTACACTATGGAAGGAAAAAACTCAAAATTTGTGATCAGAAGACCTGAGATTAGTTTCTGATCACTATTTACACGCCCTTTGGAAATTACATATGACTTTGAGGCTTGAGGTTGTCATTTGTGAAACAGGATTAAAATTATATCTATTTTTTTGCGCGAGAAAGAATAGGGGAAATGTAGGAAGCTATTCTAAACACTAAAAATCTACACAAGTGTAAGAAATTGTCACTTTTATACTCTGTGTCCAGCATAATAACTCTGGCTTCTTTCTCATATGAGTGAGAAATATACACTCTTGCCCGAGTCAGAACTCAGCTTTCTATGCGTATTAAGTATATGAGTAGAATGCCTTTTGGTTCTTAACTCCTCTATTCTTCTTCTATTACCCCCACTCACCTTACTTCGTGGCAATTCAGCTACCACTACTACCTGTTTCTATATATATACAAACTTTTCTCTTTGTGTATAGCTTTCTTTTATATTTTCAAAAATTCCTTCCTTCCCTCATTATCCCAACACAAGTGAACCCATAAATAAGTAACCATGAAAGCTTCATCCCCAAAATGTTTCAGGATTATTATTTGACTTATGGTCAATTCCACATGCCCTGGCCCTATCTCAGCTATTTGGCATGAATAATCCCAGCCCCAACCCTTCCCAAGAACCAGTAAAGGACATGGTGACAATGGTGTAACAAATATGCCCCACAGACAGCTTGAGTGGGATGACTTTTCCGTGCCTTCAACTGACAAAAAGATGGCCAGGTACTCCAAGAGATCATCTAGTGGAAGTCCAACCCTAATTACTATCCCTGAGAGGGGCTTAGCTTCCAGTTCTCCATTAAGGACCAGTGTGCCTGTCCCATTCCTATTCTTCCTTACTGGCCTCCAAGCAATGTCATTGGATGATACAAACCTATTCTGAAACCCTATATCTTATATCTCTACTCAGCATCTTCAAAATGGTATCTCTATTCCCTCGTCAGGAATTGAAGCCAGTATGTCTTAGAAAATGCTCTAATTAGCCTAATTCCACGTAGCATTCTATAACTAATGGAAAGACCCCTCTCTGGAAAGACTCATTTTGTCCCAGGCCCTTCCAGACTTTTCCCTAGTATGCCTTCCCCTGGCTTATGCTGACCTCTCTCCAGCATGCCAAGCTATGTGACTGTAGTGTTTCCAACCTTTCGCTGGAAGCCAGCAGTGACAGTTGCAGAGTAGAAGGAGGTGTGACTCACTCTTTTGAGTATTGTTTGCCACACATGTCAAAGCCCCAACACATTTTCCTACAACATTTTCATGCAAGAGAAAAGAATAAACTCTAGGACTCAGTCAACTGAGTTATTTCTTCCTGAAATATGATGCCAACAAACATCTGCCTCATTTGATTATCCTGATTTGCTTAAGGAACTCTCCTCAGGGTTAAGATCCTTATCTAGAGTGACATAATTTCACCTTGTCTAAAGGCTTAAGTATAAAACAAAGAAACACTATCTTGAGGTGTTCCTCAAACAGTTTTCACTGTGTAGTAAGATGATAAAACCTTACTTTAACAAGTTTTAAAACCTGGGTTAAAGTTGCAGATCTGTTACATGACAATTGTGGGGCCTTGGGTAATCTCCTTAATCTATCTAATTTTATGAGAAAAGAAGGGAGGAATTTTGCCAGTTGATTACTAAGACACTACCAGCTCTAACATTCTTTTCTAAGCATTCAAAGGAAGATAGTTGGGGGGTTTTCTGGCCACTTACTCATTAACAATGCAGTGTGGATAAGATAAGTTCCATCTTGGGCCCAATTTGCCCATGTCCCAAATAAATTACAGAATAACTGTTTCTCTTCTTCAATACTTTAATTTTTAAAATTGAGTAATTTTTCAGAACTTCTTCAGTCATTAAGTCAACAAATTATTTATTAAGTGACAGTACCAGGAACAGGACATATATCAGGGAAAATAAAATAAATATGCTCTCTGCCCTCATAATATTCATACTCTTATAGGGCGAGAAGTCCCTAAAGGTAAATAACTAAACAAAATAAAACAGGTTCTCACTTTTATTTATCAGTGCTTTCAGAGCACCATAGAATACATGGCTAGGGTAAAGAAAAATAACTATTTGATTAGATTGGTGAGTGAATGAATGAATGAATGAAAAAATCCGCATCATGGGAGCTCCAGAGTTTGTTCCAGGGTACTGCAAAAACTGTAAGGAAAAAACCTAACAATCTAGTTCTTCACTGCCATTAACACCCCAGTGAGAAATGCATGAGACACACAAATACTTATGCTTAGAAGCGGCCTAACCTGATCATTGCAAAATGAGTCTTTGGACAAGAAAGTAACGGGAAGCCAATGTCACAAGAAATGATGCCCAGGTGAATCAGAACATCTCAAAAGGAAGGAAAGTAGGGACTTAAAGTGGAAAATGTGTGCATAAGTATGAGTGAGTGCCCTGGAGGTTAGGAGGGGGTGCATCTCAGAGGTGTAAAAGCCACCTACATTGGCTATACCACTCCTAATGTCAAGTTCCCAGCGGTATGATACTGTAGAAAAATATAGGCTCAACCTGGTTTGCATAAATATAATCCAAAATTGACAGCCCAATGGTTTAGTTATATATATACACACACACACACACACACACACACATAAATATATATACACGCATACACACAAACACACACACACAAATGTTTACTGAAATTTATTTACTGAATTCATGAATACATTGGAATGCTAATTTGAAATTTGATTTTAGGGTCAAAGTTGTTTTAGGTCATTTTTATAGCATTTTCTCATAACACCTGCAGCACATAATAATGAGACCCATTTTGGCACATTCTTATGGTTTGCTGTCCAAAGAATAGGCAAAGTCATTTTTTATAGCTCTTGGTATAAATCATACATGGCCAGTGTAAATCAAATGCATTTTATAAATGAGCTTAATCAGTTATAATTTTCACTGCAATTTGCTCATTTGAACAGAGACAGAGAATATCTTCCGAGGTCTTAGGTTTATTGAAAAATGAGATGATTATTAAAGTCATGAAAGAGATTTGATTTCCTTTATGAAAGGGCATATTTTCCAAGTCCCAATGCACTTTCTAATCACATGCTCTTGAGGAGATTCTAAACATTTAATATCTAGGGTTCTTTACTTAAAACATTATCACACATTTTTAATCTCACTGTGTCCATGGTACTACTAGGTGCTAAAGTATTCATGGAAAGGGAATAGTACTCAGAACTAGACCTCAAGGCATTTATGGTCTGCAGGTTTTACTCAGCAGTAACAGTCATTTGAATAATCTGTACAGCTAACAAGAAAAAAATATATCAAGAAATTATAGCAAAACAGTGTGTTTAATGAAAGGGCAGTCATTTCCAATAAGGCAGCATTCAGAGAATGGCTGGAAAAGCTTGACATTTGGCTTATGATGAGGTAATTGGATCCTGTTCTGATGTTCTTATTAGAAAATCACATTTGGTTTTCTCCTTCAGCACTGAGTTCCACTATAACTGCCACACCAACACCATAGGTTTTCCAGTAACAAATATTTTATCAAGCACCTGTTTATATGGGCAGTATAAATTGGTGAAAATATTAAGGGTTTTAGAACTAGATATGTAAAAATAATAAAGACTTACTATGGGTCAGATACCCGTGTTAACTCATTTAATCCTCTCAACAAGCCTGTGAAGTAAATACTAATAGCATCATCCCTGTTTTATAGGTGAGGAAATCAACACCGATTTTTTGCCCTGATTTTAAAGATAAGGAAACTGAGGTTCAGAGAAGTCAAGTAACTTGCCCAAGATAAAGGTGACAGTAGAAATGAGATTCAGAACCAGATATATTTGATTTTTTAAAAATCTGTACTCCTAATCACTGATGAAGGCTACATTTTTTTTGTACAAGGTGTTTATACAGTCAAATATGATGAAAAAGAGATCAACTTCTAGTTCTTTTGCCTTTTATTTTTTCCTTTCCTTTTTCTTTTTTCTTCCTTTTCTTAATTTTTTGGTAAGGAAAGGGTAGTGTAAAGGAAAAAAGAATGCTGAGATTTTTAAGTCAGATAGGCAATTGATCTTCGATACAATGGTCAAGTCAACTCTACTGGACAGAGCAACCTCTTCAATAAATGGTGCTTGGAGAAAATGGATTTTTATAGCCAAAAGAATGAAAAAGGACCCATATCTCAAACCTTATACAAACATTAACTTCAAATGGATGAAAGACCTAAACATTAGAGCCAAGACCATAAAGCTTTAGAAAAAAAGACACGGAAATACCTTACAGATCTTGTGATAGGAAATGGTTTCTTAGATCTTACACACAAAACATGAGCAATGAAAAAAGAAATAAATAAATAGCATTTCTTCAAAATTAAACAATTTTGTGCATCAAAGGACTTTGTCAGAAAGTAAAAAAGGCAGCCTACACAATGGGAGATAATATTTGGAAACCACATAAAAGATAAAGGTTCGATATACAGAATATATAAAGAGATTCTATGACTCAACAACATAAAGACAAACAACTCAATTTAAAAATGGGCAAAAGACATGGACAGACAGACACTTTTTCTGAAGAAGAAATACAAATGGCTTAAAAACATATGAAAAGATGCTCAATTTCACTGGCTATAAGGAAAATGCAAATCAAAAACCACAAGGGGTTTTGATTTATATCATCTCAAACATACTAGAATGGCCATTATTAAAAAAAAAAAAAGAAAAGAAAGAAAATGACAAGTACTGGAGAGGACATGGAAAAAGAGGCACACTGATGCACTGTTGGTAGGAATGCAGAATGGTACAACCACTCTGAAAGGCAGTTTGGTGGTTCCTCAGGAAGCTACATATAGAATTGCCTATGATCCAGCAATCCCATTAGGTATATATTCGGAGGAAAGGAAGACAAAGACAGGATGGACATTTGCACACTGATGTTTATAGCAGCATTGTTCACAAGTGCCAAGAGATGGAAAGAGCCCAAATTTCCATCAATGGATGGCTGACTAAACAAACAACGGTATATATATACAATGGAATATTACACAGCTGTAAGAATAAAGTCATGATGAATGCAACAACATGGATGACCCCTGAGAACATTGTGCTGAGTGAAATTAGAAAAAAAAAGGATAAATACTGTATGTTTCATTAATATGAACTAACATTAATGAGCAAATTCTGAGAGTTAAAGCTAAGAACACAGGTCATCAGGAGATGGAAAGAGGGCAGAGATTGGGTATGTGATGCTGAAGGAATACAGAATGTTTAACAGGATTGATTGTAAAGATTCAGAAATGGATAGTGCAATACTATCTGATGGTAGCACAGTACTGTAAGCACACTGAACAAAACTGAATGTGAATACAGTTGAGGGGGGAGGGCTGGGGGCATGAAGGAAAGACAGAAGATAAAGACTGGGATGGTATGACTTAGTGAAGCCTAAAGTGAACAATGATGGTGGTTAAATGTACAAATATAAGAAAGTTTTTGCATGTGGGAGACAAATCAATGTCAACATTGCAATGTGTTCAAAGTGGGATGGTATTTGAAAAAAATACAATCAATGCAAACTAGGGTCTATAGTTAATAATAACACTGTAATATGCTTCCACTGAATTTAACAAAGGAAATATGCCACAGCTAAATGTCAATAAGTGAGGGATAATGGGGGAGAGGTATGGGATTCCTTGTGGAAGAAATGGAAATATACTCATTTAGATTGTGGTGATGAAGCCATGGCTATGTGCTTTTACTGGGGACCACTGATATTTTACTTAGGTTGGATTGTATGATGTGTGAATAAAACTGTTTAAAATTGAATAGAGAGGGGGTGCATGGGTAGTTCAGTGGATAGAATGCCCACCTTCCATGCAGAAGACCTGGGTTCATTTCCTGGACCATGTACCCTCCCCTCTCCCCCCAAAAAAGTGAACAGAGAAATGCAAGTGCTGGAGAAAATGTGGAGAGAGAGAGATGTACTTATTCACTGTTGGTAAGGAAGGAGAGTGGTACAGTTTCTCTGTAAGGCAGTGCGGTGGTTCCACAGGAAGCCAGGTGTGGGGTTACTGTATGATCCTGCAACCTCACTGTGAGGTGTATAGTTGGAAGAACTGAGAGTAGGGATGAGAATGGACATTTGCACACTGTGTTAATGGCAGCAGTGTTAGCAATTTTTAATGGATAGAAGTGGCATAAGGGACCATCAACTGAGAAATGGAAGGCAGAATTGTGATGTATACATACAATGGAATATTAACCAACTACAAAAAGGAATGAAGTTGTGAAGTATGCAACTAGGTGAATGAAACTTAAGGACACTATGTTGAGTGAAATAAGACAGAAATGAAAAGACAAATATTTTAATGCCTCACTAATTCAGAGTAACTATAATGTGCAAACTCTGAGAATTGAATTCAAAACCACAGATCATTAGGGGAAGGCCTATTGTAAATATTCCTAGATTATAAGCTCTTACAAAAGACACATCCATTTCAGAGTGGTAACTGTCATTTATAAATTCCGAGATGCTGAGCTTTGTGTATAACCTGATCATTCCCTGGAACTTCAGGTGTCTATGTGACACCTGAGACTCAGAGCTAAAGTTCTACACCTATGAAAGTCAGCATTATCCCAAATAGCAATTGTTAAAAACACTAAAAAGGAGGTCAGACTTCAATTAGAGATATGAATGAAAATGATCTTGTTAGGACTAAGGTAAATCATACTAAAGGGTAAAAGATATTGACTGTATATTAAAACTTCAACTTCTGTGTGAGACCAAAGAAAGAGATGTTTATTTGGTGCAAAATTTATATTTCCAGTAACACAATATCTAATTTAACTTTCATGGTCAGCTAATTTGAACACCATAATTACATGGTATGTTGAATAGGAGTGAGATCTTGTTGATGTTTACAAGTTAGTGTGATGCACCAATACAACCCAGAGTAATGTGGGCAGAAGATAAAAAAAGGTATTTGCAAAATCCCCTTGAGGGGCTGGGGGAAAAGGTGAAAATATTACACTTCTCCACCTGAGGAAGACCTGATATTCTCATAAGCATTGGTGATTCCCAGG